>NC_035444.2:50966444-51275377 GCF_002127325.2 Helianthus annuus
AGATACATATATGATATAACTAAAGTTTGTGCTATATAGGAGCTACAAAAGCACGGTAGCCCTGATATTGTCCTGGCTTTAGTTGGTAACAAGGCTGATCTTCAAGAAAAACGCGAGGTGTCGGTTCAAGTAAGAAACATGCTCCGTTTCATAGTAATAAAAGAGTACAATAGTTTCGACCCATTTATTTTTGAATGGGTCTATTCAGGTTTCTTTTTCTTTACTCTTAACGGGTCAAACATGTAAAAAAAATAGCTCAAAAAGAACCAGGGTCAAACTGGCCTATAGTCATATCCTTGATCATTTCAACTCAAAAATTTAGGTTATTCTTAAAGTAAAATATTACTTTTGTTATCATATTTGCATAGTTGTTAGTAGCGCTCATAACGAGCGCTATAGCGAATAGCGTAGTGAAGCGCTCATTCATCGCTATCTAATTTGGGGCCTCCATAGCGAGTTACTAGCGGTATTTCAGTTTTTTTAATTGCACGGATGGTCCCTGTGGTTTAACGTTTTTTCACGTTTAGTCCCCACCTTTTGAAAATAGCAGGTATGCTCCCTATGGTTTGTTATTTTGTTACTCGGATAGTCCCTGAGTAGATGTCAGTTAGTTTGGAAATAGCAGGCATGCTCCCCATGGTTTGTCATTTTGTTACTCGGATAGTCCCCTGACATTTACTCAGGGGACTATCCGAGTAACAAAATGACAAACCATAGGTAGCATACCTGCTATTTCCAAAAGGTGGGGACTAAACGTGAAAAAACGTGAAACCACAGGGACCATCCGGGCAATTAACTCTTTTGGTTTTAATAAAATAGCGATAAAATATACGTATACAATAGCTGGATTTTAGGTTGTGTCAAAGTATATTTGAAATTTTCTTCTAGTGTATCGCTAAGCATAAAATAGCGCCCGCTATTTCATCGCTATCGCTACGTAGCGTTAGGTTGCTTGTCGCTGTTGTCTGCCATTTGCAATTAACAATTATGCATATTCGACACCCTAATATTTTATCAAAAATAATGGAGAAAAGTTGTCTCTAAACTGCACGAAAACAACCCATTAACCAACCCGCCTCTAGACCTAACATATTTGTTTGTTTTACTCAAGGATGGAATCGACTATGCAGAAAAGAACGGGATGTTCTTCATCGAAACTTCTGCCAAGACGGCTGATAACATCAATCAGCTATTTGAGGTAAAACAATAACTTGCATTTATGCCTTCTTTTCTACATGTTGAAAACAAACACATTGATACTTATCTGAATCGTATTTATTTGACCCGAGCTTGTTTTTACGCTTACATCACAGGAAATTGCAAAAAGATTACCGCGACCTTCTCCGTCATGATAAATTAAAAACATCAAATGAACGTTGTTTTCGCAGGTTGTGGTGTAACAAGAGGTGGTTGATGTATATTTGTGAGATGATGTTTGGTTTTTACACTGTATATTTGTTGATTGTGATGCGTTTGCCTGACGAGAACTGTTTTCAGAACTCGTACGCTTGTTTCACCCCTCTGAGCTCACTTAACGTGTAAAATGAAAACCCGCCATTTATCTTTATTCGACATGGATTCTTTATTCTCATAATAATCAAGGTCATGATTGTGATCGTTTTAAAGATGGTCCATATAAAAGGTCTACAAATTTCATATAAGATGGATGTTGCATGCTAATGTTTTTTACGCCTCTTGGTACAAATCTAGAAAGATGGTAGCATGAAATGCTCACACTTATTGACAAAAACACAGGCTTCAATTATGTTGGACTTAGTTCCCTTGTTACGTATCTTATTTATTTTAGTTTTATTACTATTGTTAAGTCAAGGGATTAGGATGTTATTTTGGTTTAGTTTGGGGGTGTCTTATGTAAGTTTCTTATCTATTTATTTGGATGTTACGTATGGAATGGAATCAAGCATGATTTGAGTCAAATATCTCTCTATCTCTTAGTTTTCTTTCTCCCCAAGGTTTTAACCCTATCAAGGGTATCAGAGCCGTTCCGATCTCCGGGCGGAATTACTTTCGATTACCATGACTAACACTCGCAATCAAGAAATTGACAGCACTCTCAAGGAACATGGCAAGGCAATCTCAAATCTCCAAGAAACCCTGGCCGCCATGTTGAAACAACAAGAACAGTCGATGAAACAACAAGAAGAGATCTTACGAGCACTCAAGGAGCATTCAAGCGGTGGCAGTTTTAGCGGCGGCGGAGGTGGCTTCAGCGGCGGCGGAGGCAGCCCTGATAAGGGCCTGTTTAGCGATGAATCGCGGACGGGTACTCGGCCTATGCGGGTCGGGAAGGTTGAGTCTCCTCGGTTTTCAGGTGAAGATGTGGAGGATGGGCTGCAACCCGAAGATGTCAAAATAACACCTTCGGTTAACGCTTCAAAACTTCCGTTGCTTCCAGATCCAATAGGAGTCCCTGGGCCACCAGCTTATAAACCAGCAACTATTAACGCGAAACGCTTGTCAGGTGAGGAACTAGAGTTAAAAAAGTCAAAAGGAGAATGCTTTTGGGGCACTGAAAAGTTCGTTCCAGGACACAAGTGCAAAAAGAAACAACTTTTTGTGATTTACGTGGAAGGCGATGAGGAAACTGAACAAGACGACAAGGGTTAAGGATTGAATTGAAGAGCTTACTTTTTGAGGGCAAAAAGTAGGTTAAGGGGGGAGTATTGTTACGTATCTTATTTATTTTAGTTTTATTACTGTTGTTAAGTCAAGGGATTAGGATGTTATTTTGGTTTAGTTTGGGGGTGTCTTATGTAAGTTCCTTATCTATTTATTTGGATGTTACGTATGGAATGGAATCAAGCATAATTTGAGTCAAATATCTCTCTATCTCTTAGTTTTCTTTCTCCCCAAGGTTTTAACCCTATCATCCCTACTCTAGCAAGCCGGTCACGGTTGGGTTGTATGGATCCCCATGGCGGTGGATAATGATGAGTCTAATCAAGTCATAAGTTGGTAAACTTGAATGATCAAATTTGACAAGCTGGTTAAATTTGTTAAGTTTTTTATTACGTTGTAATTAGTTATGGTAATGATTTGGCTACGAAGTTAAGTTTTGTCTATATTAACCAAGTTAGGGTTTGACATTATTTCACAGGAGAAAATAGAGTTATGGTTTAATAGATTGTAATTAAGTTTTGAGTGATTTCAGTTATAATATTTGCGAGTTATTCCAAAACCTATTTGTGTTTTTGTTTATTGATTCTTGGACTTGAGTTGGTATCAGAGCTAAGTTCAAGAACCCTAATCGAATAAGCCGCCGCCGTCTTGAGACCCCGCCATCAACGCTCACGTCACCTGGGTTCTTGTCACCTGTTTCTACTTTGCGATTGAACAAAGAAACAAGTTCGTTTGTGTTTCACGATCATATTCTCAAGTTGTGTTGTTACGGTTCGTTGGTTTGATTTTTTTTTCTTGGTTTAGTAAGTTTGGGTTGACCATTAACTATTGATTGTTATATTGGTTGGAAAAGGGGTTCAATTTAGGGTTTGATTGTTATTCGAGTTTGTGAGAGGGATTCGTGATAAGATTTGTGACTAGATGACTTGGTTCTTAAAAGTTGTTCAGGATTGATCAGTCTGTATCTGATTTTACAAGTCGGGAACCTGAATACAGCTAAGGAGATGTGGGACGCTTTGAAGACCTGACATCTCGTGGCTGATTGGGTTAGGGAAGCAATGTTACAAACATTGATGTTTGAGTTTGAAAACTTGGAGATGAGATAACCAAGTTCAGTCGAGGAATTCACATGGAAGCTTTCGGAATTGCAACAAAAGTAGCCTCTCTTAATTCTACGATTATTGAACCTAAACTCGCAAAATAGTTTGTACATGGGGTATCGAGGAAATTTGTCATACCCCAACCGATGGCGGAAACATCGGGGTGAGGCACTGAGCGAAACAGTTTGTCCAAGAGAATCCATAACACTATTGGTGACGATATAATTAACATTCATGTCCCATACAATAAACTTATAAAGCACAAATAGTTATTACATACATTCTTCTTAAAGACAAATCATTGTTCCGACAACTCATAAATTATTCGTGGGTTTCTAGACCACCTAAACTTGATTCCATGACATCCAGCAATTAAAAGCATCCTAAACACCTGTCACATACGTTAAAGTAAAGTCAATACACATAGTGTAAAGGTGAGTACACAAGTTTAATAGCATATAGTAGCGAAAAGTGATTTACGCATAACCAACATGTAACACGTAGAAATGAAGCATGTAAGCTATCGACAATGAAATATGCACAGACGTGACTGCGAGTTGTAGAATGCGCAACACATATCACCACTGTGACACGTGAAGTAAAACCCTTAACAACCCCTATCCACGACAGGTGTTGAGTCCAAACTATAGTAGTATCATTGCTAAGGTGTTAGGCAACAATCACCGTGTAAACATAACATACAAGCATTCGTCGAATAACACGTATAACATGCAGAGCGGTTAGTGTAACACCCCAAAAACGGGTTTGGTAATCAAACCACGTTAATATTAACGAGTTGGCAAAATACCGTTAGTGGTAAAATTTAACCCGGTAAATATTAGGACTTAAATAAATAATCCTAGTATTAACTAAAAGGTGAATAAAAGCTTTTAAGGAAATAAAAAGGATAAAAGGCCCGAGTTAACGGGACCTAAAATAAACTTAGTCATAAATATTCCAGAACCCGCTAAGTTAACTAGGAATATTAAACCTAGTTAATAAGTGGGAATATTATTGAAAATAATTAGGTTGTGACCTAATTAATAACTAACCAAACACGAGGGACCAAAGCCGGGTGACTTGAAAATGGAATTATAAACTTAAAAATAAAACACAACACACACACACAAGTGTGTGTGTGTGCGTGCGTGAGATGGAGCAGGAGACAAGCTCCATGGGAGCTAACCCTAAACTCAACAAATCCTTCAAATTGGAGGATCAATTGAAGGCCAAACTCGGATTTGAATGCGTAGAAACGATCACCAAGTCAAGGGGATCGTAAGGTATGTCGAATTTCTAACATTCATGAAGTTGTAAAAATTTGATAATCATCCTAATCGCGAATTAGGCATGAATTAGAGAAGCTATGGCTAGATTAGTGATGTATACTTGCTTAGGAAAGAAACCCTAAGTGAAAATCGTACATAACATACTATAGATTGATGAATTTTGTGAATTAACACACTTAGATAAGTGGGTTTTGATGTTATGATGAAATAGATGATATAGATATGCTTAGAATCATCATGCATGGTAAGTAATCAAGAAATACTTAAACAATTTGCAAGTTTGAGTATTTGATCATAAATAATAGTGGTGAATTTTGATGTTAATCTTGGTAAAAATAACTAGTTATGAACTAGTTGTAAATGTGTAAAAATGTATGCACATTAGGTGTTTGTTAAAATGCCTAAATGAAAACTAAAGTGTTGAAATTAGAGTGAAAATGTGTATTTGAATAATATGGTAAGTTATATGAAATATGAAACAAGAAGAGTTCTAATCATCATGTTGGTTTGAACTAATGTTGTAAATCATGTGATCGAATAGTAGTTTCGACTTATGAAATAAGTGAGATGGAATAGTCGTGAATAATTATGACTAATCTAACCATCTTACAATTTACAATGATAGTTTGACGATTAACAAGCTAGGTGAAAGCTTGGGAACGAAGCGGGTCAAACAAAGCAAGAATGACGGAAAAGCATAATTTGGATGTAAGGTAAGTATGGCTTACACTAGTCTTATATTTTAGAATATTCTCTTATCGTATTAGTTAAAATAAGATAAATACATAGTTGAGGTATAATGTTTCGGCGTGTAGACGTACGGAACAAGATAGTCGAGCATGACAAGAAACCATGTTGATGGGTTAAAAGGAGTTAAATCGGTAATTCGATCATTTTATGACAAAGGGAAAATGAACTTTTAAATGGTTACCTTATAGGGTAAACCAAAACAAACAATAAGGGTAAAACGGTAAATTGGTCACGCGTCGATCATAACTATTGGTTTTAAAAGACACTTATGAAGTAAGCCTTAATAGGCCGAAAAGTGTTAAGAAATGAATTATAAGTAAAAGGACCGCACGATGTAAATCGGAGCGAGTCATATAGTCGAGATGAAAATACATGTCATCTCGCTAACATAATCGGTCATTTAGACCAAATAGGTCAAAGGGTGAAGATACCACCTTTTGATAATAACGACTAATGATTCTTGTCGAGTTATATGATTTCAGGAATAAATGTAGAAATGATATTTGCATCGCTATTATTTAGCGAATATTATAGCAAGGCATTAAAACAGGTCAATACATTGACCCGAGCCAGGTATGTGTAATAGAGTAATTATTCATTTAGAACATAAGGTTCAATGAGCATTAAATGAAGTCTTAGATAGGCAATGGTTTACTTAAATGGGTAAATCGAATGTTTTTAAAGAGGGTCGTGGCGTTTCGAAAAGCATAATGACTTTTCGAACAAGATCAAAACTCAAAAGAAGAATTATGGGTCAAACATGCTCTCAAAAGGCCTTGTCGTAATTGAAAGACTAAAAAGGACCAAAACTCCCTTGTTAGCTAATTCGAACAGACAACCTTCAAAGATTGTTTGGAAACGAGTATTATGATTAGGTAAATACTTGGAATAAGTATAGAAGCTGAAAGAGGTATTATATTAGTCAAATGGCACTATTTGAGTTTTTGCCATAAAATAATGATTCGAGAGGTAAAACTTAGTTTATATAGATCACCACATTAAACCCACCATAATACAGTTGTGGTGGGAGATTATAGGATAAGA
Organism: Helianthus annuus; assembly: GCF_002127325.2. Lineage (NCBI taxonomy): Eukaryota > Viridiplantae > Streptophyta > Magnoliopsida > Asterales > Asteraceae > Helianthus > Helianthus annuus. The sequence continues at coordinate 50,973,268 of NC_035444.2, forward strand.
AATGTGGTGATGGAATGTTAGAAGCAATCGAAAGCGATTTTAGGCGCGAAAGTGCTTAAATACCCTTAACGGGTCAAAATAAGCGTACGAGCGAAAACGGGTTTAAAATTTTGTAATAAACCTATGATTAGATCCTAAAATAGTAGATAACATTGATTTGAAGAAGTGTATGTGATATAGGAATCAAACAAATACGTTTGTTTGATAAAATGCGTAAACGGGTCAAATTTTTGTAAAAAGGTACTAAGCCGAAGGCATGAAAGTTTCAAAATTTATTAAGCCGGATGTTGGATTTTAACTCCATATGATGGAGAATCAAATTATAATCATTTAGGAAGAAACGGTAGGTCAAACGGATAAGCGGATTGAAAGATACGGAAGTTTTCGTGTCAATAAACGGCAAAATGGAAGAAGCTGATGCAGGGGCCACCGTAACTTACGGTGGGTACCGTAAGTTACGGTGGAGGCTGAATTCTTTACGGCAGTTCTCCCCTGCCTTACGGCGGGGATATGTTATAACAGGGCTACCGTAAATTACGGTGTCCACTGTAATTTACGGTGGACCCTGTACAAAAATGTATTTTTGATCAGTTTTGTTCCCGGACTCGTTTAGATACGTTTTAAATTCCGTATGACTAAAGCATTTCATGTTTTTATGAAATGTAGGTACTTTGTGGATGCCGGAAGAAGATCAAGCTCAACGAAGAACCGAACACGAATAAGACACATGCTTCCGCACTTGGCCTCGTCATAAATTTTAAATGACGAATCTGATTACGTTATGTCAAATAACTTTTGATTTGCGAAAAGTTTTAATAAACCCATATTTCCAATGTATATGTAATCTTAATTACATGATTGTTTTCGTAAAATATACGTTAAACCTTGAATTTTAAGAACGGGTGTTACAAGTTGGTATCAGAGCCTTGGTTTAAGAGATTCAAGTATGGTGGGGAAGAACCATGCTTGGACTTAAACCTTATGCTCTTGATAAAGATTGGTGTTCGGTTCGAGGCTTGATCGCAAATCCGGTAAGTACATGTATATAGTAATGATTGAGTATGATTAAAGTGTTGAAGAACAACACATAGGGTTATCGTGTAATACACGATACATCAATCAAATCGATAAAGGATAGATATAGTCAATGAAATTACGTGTGTTGACACATATAGTGGAAAAGCCTTGTATTATAATACGGGCGATTATTGATGACGACACTACTAACTTTTGTGAATATTTTAATTGAAGGACACTCGCATCTGAAGATGACGAGAGTTGGACAAATTACGGATATGAGGATGAAACTGTCCGATGTATGACAAGCAAAGCATACTCATCAAGGATCTAAATCGCGTAGCGATCACGAACAAGGTTAACGGAAAAAGGAGAGCCTGATAGAGCAAGCATTATCAGGTGCACGTTTTAAATTATTGCATAAATAAGTAATATGCAACAAATATATAGAAATTGAAAGTTGCATATGTAGATTGAAAACTTGGAAAAACCTGAATAGAAAACCTATCCGGGATATTGTTTCCAAGAAAAAAAAATAGAGGCATTACTTACATGGGGTGTAATGTGAAAATTATAAAAAGGTCATGTATACCAGGTGTTGATCGCTTACTCTGGCCAAGTAAGTAGGGAACACGTGGTACCATGAACTTCTTATGATGGACACATTTATGTCCGATGTAGTAAGGGCGGGGTGAATGGGACTAACTTAAAAAGTACCCAAATGAATCAAATGAACAAGATATTTGATAATAATGTAAACGCACAGCCGTATGACGAAAGCGTATTACATTAGGATAATGAGCCCGGGAGAAGGGACAAAGAAACATGTAAAATGATTAACATCGGCACTGGGAGGGGGTGTACTTACACTCGAACCCAGAAAATGCAAACATGTAAAATGATGTAGGCATATATTGGGAGGAGGTGTACTTACACTCGAACCCGAAGAATATAAACATGTAGAATGATCAAGATATGCATTGGGAGGGAGTGTACTTACACTCGAACCCGGAAAATGAAAATATGTCTTTAAACGTGTCGTTTTTGTAAAACGTCAAATTCGAGGACAAAGTCGGAATATAAAAATGAAGCGAGGTCTTAATGCATATCCGGAGGGTTGCAATAATAACGACTTCGGTAAAACACCCGGATAATGGGTAAGAATTAAACACATGCGTAGACCGAGAAACGAGAACTTTGATGGAAAGTTAAAAGACTCGGGTTGTGGGTCATAACCAAAAGATGACAAAATAATGTAAATGGAAATTGTGAATAAATTATGTTCAACTATTTTAAAGTTGAACGGGTCGAATTTAATACCATGCCGGACGGCGTAAGTAAACACAAGCGAGATAATAGTAGCGTTAAAAGTGAAAAGATTGTGAAAGGTCTACGAGACTAAAACGACCCACGGGTCATGATTAGAAAGAAATTATAAGGACTCCGCCCTAAAGAGGTGAAAGTCTAATAAAATAGCCCATAGACTAAGTGATAAAACCTACGGGTTAATTAGACAAAGCGAGGGAACAAATGGAGAATCCTCACATAAAACAAAGACTGAAAAAGAATAAATTTTGGACTGTCAATATCCCGGTATGGATAATTGACAAAGGTTAAAGAGAAGACGCTGAACTAAAACTTCGGTTTTGGTAAGAAATAACGTTTCTACAAAAAAAAATGATGAATTATGATAGACGTATAAACGGTAAACATGAAAGATATAAGTCTTGACACGGATAGGTGCAAGACGATATATCCGAAAAGTGATAATTCTGAAAATAGGAAGTTGATGTAAAATTTGGCATGACGTGACATGATCACGGTCAAGAAGTGTAATGTGAAATATAATCACATTAGAGCCGAGTGATGAATATTAGAGCCGAGTGATGAATATTGCTAAGTTAATTAAACTAGTGGAAATAACGAGATTACGTTATTTCAAGTCGCACTATGTCATGTAAGATACGTAGATGATTAATAACCAAAAGGATATTACCATACCTTTCTGGTAATACTAACAATCGGTTAAATTATGAGAAATGCTTAATTGATTATCGAGAGCAAATGCATGGAGTTAAACTCGATAAATTATGTACGAAAAGGTTTCGGGGATGAAACCTCTTTAAGGGGGGTAGACTTGTAACACCCCAAAAACGGGTTTGGTAATCAAACCACGTTAATATTAATGAGTTGGTAAAATACCGTTAGTGGTAAAATTTAACCCGGTAAATATTAGGACTTAAATAAATAATCCTAATATTAACTAAAAGGTGAATAAAAGCTTTTAAGGACATAAAAAGGATAAAAGGCCTGAGTTAACGGGACCTAAAATAAACTTAGTCATAAATATTCCAGAACCCGCTAAGTTAACTAGGAATATTAAACCTAGTTAATAAGTGGGAATATTATTGAAAATAATTAGGTTGTGACCTAATTAATAAATAACCAAACACGAGGGACCAAAGCCGGGTGACTTGAAAATGGAATTATAAACTTAAAAATAAAACACAACACACACACACACAAGTGTGTGTGTGTGCGTGCGTGAGATGGAGCAGGAGACAAGCTCCATAGGAGCTAACCCTAAACTCAACAAATTCTTCAAATTGGAGGATCAATTGAAGGCCAAACTCGGATTTGAATGCGTAGAAACGATCACCAAGTCAAGGGGATCGTAAGGTATGTCGAATTTCTAACATTCATGAAGTTGTAAAAATTTGATAATCATCTTAATCGCGAATTAGGCATGAATTAGAGAAGCTATGGCTAGATTAGTGATGTATACTTGCTTAGGAAAGAAACCCTAAGTGAAAATCGTACATAACATACTATAGATTGATGAATTTTGTGAGTTAACACACTTAGATAAGTGGGTTTTGATGTTATGATGAAATAGATGATATAGATATGCTTAGAATCATCATGCATGGTAAGTAATCAAGAAATACTTAAACAATTTGCAAGTTTGAGTATTTGATCATAAATAATAGTGGTGAATTTTGATGTTAATCTTGGTAAAAATAACTAGTTATGAACTAGTTGTAAATGTGTAAAAATGTATGCACATTAGGTGTTTGTTAAAATGCCTAAATGAAAACTAAAGTGTTGAAATTAGAGTGAAAATGTGTATTTGAATAATATGGTAAGTTATATGAAATATGAAACAAGAAGAGTTCTAATCATCATGTTGGTTTGAACTAATGTTGTAAATCATGTGATCGAATAGTAGTTTCGACTTATGAAATAAGTGAGATGGAATAGTCGTGAATAATTATGACTAATCTAACCATCTTACAATTTACAATGATAGTTTGACGATTAACAAGCTAGGTGAAAGCTTGGGAACGAAGCGGGTCAAACAAAGCAAGAATGACGGAAAAGCATAATTTGGATGTAAGGTAAGTATGGCTTAACTAGTCTTATATTTTAGAATATTCTCTAATCGTATTAGTTACGAATAAGATAAATACATAGTTGAGGTATAATGTTTCGGCGTGTAGACGTACGGAACAAGATAGTCGAGCATGACAAGAAACCATGTTGATGGGTTAAAAGGAGTGAAATCGGGAATTCGATCATTTTATGACAAAGGGAAAATAAACTTTTAAATGGTTACCTTATAGGGTAAACCAAAACAAACAATAAGGGTAAAACGGTAAACTGGTCACGCGTCGACCATAACTATTGGTTTTAAAAGACACTTATGAAGTAAGCCTTAATAGGCCGAAAAGTGTTAAGAAATGAATAATAAGTAAAACGACCGCACGATGTAAATCGGAGCGAGTCATATAGTCGAGATGAAAATACAAGTCATCTCGCTAATATAATCGGTCATTTAGACCAAACGGGTCAAAGGGTGAAGATACCACCTTTTGATAATAGCGACTGATGATTCTTGTCGAGTTATATGATTTCAGGAATAAATGTAGAAATGATATTTGCATCGCTATTATTTAGCGAATATTATAGCAAGGCATTAAAACAGGTCAATACATTGACCCGAGCCAGGTATGTGTAATAGAGTAATTATTCATTTAGAACATAAGGTTCAATGAGCATTAAATGAAGTCTTAGATAGGCAATGGGTTACTTAAATGGGTAAATCGAATGTTTTAAAAGAGGGTGGTAGCGTTTCGAAAAGCATAATGACTTTTCGAACAAGATCAAAACTCAAAAGAAGAATTATGGGTCAAACATGCTCTCAAAAGGCCTTGTCGTAATTGAAAGACTAAAAAGGACCAAAATGCCCTTGTTAGCTAATTCGAACAGACAACCTTCAAAGGTTGTTTGGAAACGAGTATTATGATTAGGTAAATACTTGGAATAAGTATAGAAGCTGAAAGAGGTATTATATTAGTCAAATGGCACTATTTGAGTTTTTGCCGTAAAATAATGATTCGAGAGGTAAAACTTAGTTTATATAGATCACCACATTAAACCCACCATAATGCAGTTGTGGTGGGAGATTATAGGATAAGAAATGTGGTGATGGAATGTTAGAAGCAATCGAAAGCGATTTTAGGCGCGAAAGTGCTTAAATACCCTTAACGGGTCAAAATAAGCGTACGAGCGAAAACGGGTTTAAAATTTTGTAATAAACCTATGATTAGATCCTAAAATAGTAGATAACATTGATTTGAAGAAGTGTATGTGATATAGGAATCAAACAAATACGTTTGTTTGATAAAATGCGTAAACGGGTCAAATTTTTGTAAAAAGGTACTAAGCCGAAGCCATGAAAGTTTCAAAATTTATTAAGCTGGATGTCGGATTTTAACTCCATATGATGGAGAATCAAATTATAATCATGTAGGAAGAAACGGTAGGTCAAACGGATAAGCGGATTGAAAGATACGGAAGTTTTCGTGTCAATAAACGGCAAAATGGAAGAAGCTGATGCAGGGGCCACCGTAACTTATGGTGGGTACCGTAAGTTACGGTGGAGGCTGAATTCTTTACGGCAGTTCTCCCCTGCCTTACGGCGGGGATATGTTATAACAGGGCTACCGTAAATTACGGTGTCCACTGTAATTTACGGTGGACCCTGTACAAAAATGTATTTTTGATCAGTTTTGTTCCCGGACTCGTTTAGATACGTTTTAAATTCCGTATGACTAAAGCATTTCATGTTTTTATGAAATGTAGGTACTTTGTGGATGCCGGAAGAAGATCAAGCTCAACGAAGAACCGAACACGAATAAGACACATGCTTCCGCACTTGCCCTCGTCATAAATTTTAAATGACGAATCTGATTACGTTATGTCAAATAACTTTTGATTTGCGAAAAGTTTTAATAAACCCATATTTTCAATGTATATGTAATCTTAATTACATGATTATTTTCGTAAAATATACGTTAAACCTTGAATTATGAGAACGGTTGTTACAGTTAGCGTATAAAAGTAGTTGCGTTGTGTGTTGGTGTGATTTAATATAGGTAACGTATGTAACACCTAAAAGTGCGTTAAGCAAAAAGGGATCGAGTATACTCACTGATCGTGTTTAGTAAATAAACAAAGTCTTGGATTGAAGGGAGCGCTTGAGAGTTAGCTTGATCACAATACGATAGTGTAAGTGTTGAACAATGCGTAAAAACAACGTGTCGTAGAGATGGGCGAGCGGACAGTGGATCGGTCGGATGATCGTCCGGACGGATGGTCATTCGGACGGGTGACCATTCGGTCGGAGGGTTATTCGACTGAGGAAAATGTGTGGTGAGGTGTTTGAACTTTTGAAGTTTTCGTTGTAGTATAAATAAAGTCATTCGATCGGAAGGTCATCCGGACGGATGGCCGTTCGATCAGATGGCTATTCGATTGAAAATTGATATTCTTTGAAGTTTTGTAAATAGTTTAATTGTCTAACATACAAGTCATCTGGTCGATTAGTCGTTCGATCAGATGGTCATCCGATCGGACGGCTATTCGATTGAGTAACTGTTTTGTTTGAACACTTTGTAAAATCAGTTAAGTTAGAAAGTTTGCGGCTTGATGGAGACGGCATGACGGCGTATTAAACAACGAAAACCACATCAAGCCTAACTCGTCCGATCGAATGGGAATCACCCCGTTCGATCAGAGTCATTGTTCTTGACGGGGTTTCATGTTCAACCCGGGAATTGGTCGTCTCTTTAGTTAGAAATCCATTCTCAGACCGGTTCTCCACTAGAGAATGAGTAAAGAGCCTGAACGAGTCCAGATTATAACGGTTTTTAGTAAAGAGGGAAGAATGTTGAAGAAAAGTTTGAAACAATTGTTAAATGTTAGATTTAGATGAAATCAGTGTAAAAAGCTGTGGAAATCCTTTAAATTTGAACCGTTCTTGATGAGGTGAGGTCACACTTCAGTGTTCATAAGAACTCCATGATGACGTCACCTTAGAACAACCCAAATCGGATGATTTCACGGTGGAAATGTAAGATTTAATGGTGAAGATGATGAGAAAGTGTGTAATGAAGATGGAAGTACAGGATTTAGGAAGAAAACTTACAAGAATCTCGAGGAATCGAGAGAAAAGAGGCTGTCCGGGAACTATGTATTGACTATCGAGAATTGGATAAACTAAAGGTAAAGAACATGTGCATATTTCCTAGGATGATTCATTTGATCAATTACAAGGAGCAAGTTAGTTCTCTAGAATCGATCTCAGGTTAGGTTAGTATCAATTAAAGATTACAGAACAAGACATCTAGAAGACTGCTTTTAGAACACATTATGGACATAATGAGTTTCTTGTTATATCATTTGGATTGACTAATGTGCGTGCAACATTCATGGACTTGATGAATCGGGTACGTCAACTAATGTTATACTGACTAATGATGGTGTTTATTGATGGTATCCTAATCTATTCAAAAAATGAGGATGACTATCCTTGTGACATACAGAAGTATTGGGAACATAAAGGAAAGAAAGGTTATGTGCTAAAGTCTAGGTGCGCCTTTTGTCTAGGCAAAGTACGACTGTGTCATATTGTTAACCTTGATGGAATAATGATAGACCCTGCTAAGGGCGAAGTGTTTATGCCATAGAATCCTACTAAAATGTCATCGGAAGTTCATAGTTGTTACACCCCCACCCTGATGTCGGAAACGCAGGGATGGGACGATTTCATATCACCACACATTATGTTTAAAGAGAAATACCATATGAATTCAAATAAAGGGTCATGACACACCACCGTTCAAACAAAACAAACTAGAAATGTCTCAAACATGTGTCAAACCATCAAAATGCAAAAGTAATTGTCTAAATTAGGAAATGCAGGTCTTGAAAGATAATGTGGTCTTGGCTAAGGAAAAAGTCCATGCTAAGCTCAATGGTTTCCATTACGTGAAAAACATGCCTAAAAGAGTGAACTAAAAAGTTGGTGACACGCATGTTTATAGACACGATAAATAGTTAAATAAAGTAGATAAGATAATGTTATGCTTGTACTTGCATGTAACATGTATTATGCTATTAAACAGTTAAAGTTCACAATCAATATAACCAATCCTACTAATGTTGTGTTATACACCGTTTAATGATTTACACATAAATAAATAGGGTTCAAAGTTAAGCTAAGATGATAGTTGCAAGCTGTGTAGTTAAAATTGGAGATATTCGCTCAAGGACGTCTAATATATTCTTTAACGGTGACTTATGATATGTAAATTGTTTTTGTACAATGCTGATAAGAGTTGCTCTTAAAAGATGCTTTCTAAGATGTCTTAGGTTAAAACCTTGTTTCCTAACTACTATAGAACTCACTCAGAGTAGCTTAAGTCTTTAGCATGTATTTCAGGTAAGGTGAATGTTTGAGTTTAGACGACTCTCTGGCTGAAGGCAATGGTTAACTCACTTATCGTGTTATGGAATTTCCGAGTTGGACTTATTTTATACATTTTGGTTATTTTCGTACTTTGACGTTTGTCACTACCTTGCTTTTAGTTTTCTTTTCCTCTGTGAATTGGTGATGTTATTAGTCTAACAACTATGCGTTTATCCAATTATTAACGAGTAGGGTTCCCAGGTTTTCGGGCCTTACATGCCAAGACAATGAAAAGTATAAACTAGTTTATTCAGTGTAGGTAATGAAGGGTTCAGATCTTGTGGAGTCCCGTAGCGATTGACTACCCGATTTAGCTCCGTTTGATCCACAATAGAGAAGAATTGGATGTCTATGTCATAACATGTTACGTCCCCATTTGTTGAGGAATATCATTACTCTTTGACCTTTTGGCTTCCTCTATTTATATAAATATAGTTTGTAAAAAAGTGGGTTTACTGTTTATCTCTTTTTTTATATAAAAGGAGTCAAGACGGCAAAAGAGAAAGGAGAAAAAGGATAAATGGCCGTCTTCAACAAACGAAGATACAAGAGATATAACAGGTAGATTCGAATAATACAAGGCCATGAAGAAAGAGCTGATTGATTAAACGATTACGAGAAGAAAAATACATGATGTTGGCGGATGAGCAACGAGAGGCGTTGCGACAAACTATGTTCGACAAGGACTTGGAGACGTTTAACCGGCCTCACGACAATGTTCACCCTTCGATGTTGGAAATCACACTCGCTAGAAAACGCGAGATCGCAAAAAGATATGGTTGGCCTTGTAATTTTTAGTTTTTTTTTGTTGTTGTGTTGTTTTATTATTATTATTATTTTTTTAAATTAGATTTTAATGTAATGTTTTTTTTTTATTTATAAAAGTTAGATGTTTTATTTTTTTTATCTTAAGTTAAAAAAATAAAAAATAAAAAAAAATACTTTTCCCATTCCAAAGTGTTTAACCACCGCCAACGTTTTTGAGAAATAGGTAAACCAAATAGGTAAACTGACGTGGCACTGTTTGATTGGTCGATTTCAAAGTTTACCTAATGAAAGTGTTTAGCCACTCCTTATACACTCATATAATTAGAGTTCAGAAGTTGCCTTGTAGATCTAAACTTAGATTATGAGGGTAATTACCTTCTGGACTCACATGATTATGAACCAAACCAAAACCTGTATATTTAAGCCCAAGTATTTTGGTAAAACATGTTTGTGTTATGAATGCAGACATTCAGGCCCATAGGCCAAGCCTAACCTAATGTTAATGGGCTTTAGGGTTGTTGTTGTATTGATCTATATATATGATATATGTACAATTAATGTCAGTTTCTATACTTCTCATTCTCTCTATATTCTCTATATTATCCTTTACATATTAGATGTTACTATTAGGCCGTTGGTTTACAACACGTTATTAGCACGAAAGTGCTCTGTTCAAAACGCTAATCCTTTCCTTGCCGCTGTTTCTTTTCTTTTCTGGCCTCCAAACCAGATAAGGCAATTGTCTTGATCGATTCAAGAGAAAAACACTGTTGCAGTTGTGTTTTTGTGATTTTTAAACCTTTTAGTAGTGACGGAACATGCGTGGGTGTTTATGTTGTAATTGGGAGTCGGTGGTTGATTCTACGTTACGTGTATAAGAAATGAATTCCCATACTGTTGCGAGCCAAAATTTGCGAAAGGTAATATATATTACTTGATCCTTTTATATTTATTGATCTAGAAAATTTATAATTTGGTTTTATTTGTATGGGTATGAAACTTACTAACGCCTAAGGTTAATAATATGAAAAGGATTTTGTAGGAATAATAGTTTCTTTTCTCCAAGATATATTACTCCATATTATTTTTCTACAAACAATTTTCTAACATCCTCAATTGATTTACGGTTTTGTTTGGAGCCAAGTTTAATAACCACAATGTAAAATTCTTAAAGAAAAATGTTTATGCGCTGGTACATAAAATTAAATTTGTCAAAGTTTTTTAGTGAGTTTCAATAATCATCTAGCAATTAATGTTTTTTATTATATGCATGATAATTGAAACTCATTATAATATTCATATAATATTAAATAGCTTATGTGTTCAACTACGACATTTTCGTGAATCATGCTTATACTGCGATCATTGTTATTGTTATTACTGCTACTGTAATCTTGATCATTTAGAAGTTTATTCTTTTTGGTGAATTTAAATGAATGCAACAATTTAGTATGATTTAAAATCATGTAACTTTGAAGGTTTGAAAAAAGTAGTTATGGAATTTATACACCATAGTTCATAGGTACAAATTATTGATATAAGACAAATTAATAGAAAATGATGATAATAAACTTGGAGAACCACGTGAATATTTTGATATTATTTACTTGTTTTAAATCCTTTACTAAAATTGTTTTAGATTTCTTTAATTCAAAAACTATGCATCAATAGATACTTGTTTTGGTGACAATGTATATAAAGGTTATGGGGAAGGAAACCAATTGTATTCTTAAGAAATTAAAGAAGGATTTAAACGATATTAATATATATTTAAATTTCCACGATTGGTCATTTTGAAACTACTCTAAAGATTTTAATAATATAATTCTACTTGTATGTGAACTAACTCTTGGAAGATGTAGTTATGTGTGGTTTGTATTAAATGTGAAATTATTTAGATTAGGAATGTGGTATGCCATGATATGCCGTAGTGGATCCATGTTATACATCTTTGTAAAAGCTAATAAATTAAGGTGTATATCAGTTTTGGGTTTTGAATTGTAATCGACTTATTACTTGTGGGATAAATTGTTTTTATTATATTTTATGGTTAGTAATTAAATAGCCTTTTATTGTTATTAATATATATGATGTTGGTTAATGCTTAAAAATTAAAATCATTAAATATCATTTTTCCCATCATGTAGTTTATTTCTTTCTTTATTAATTTTAATTCATTTTTACGTTACAAATTTGATTAATTCTTATTACTTTAAATGATCTTTAATATCCATTTAATTAGAATATTAAATGATATAGAGTTATGAACATGAATAGTCACAATATTCATGACATTAAATGATATGGAGTTATGAACATGAATAGTCACAATATTCATAAAACTAAATGATATGAGTTAGGAACATGGATAGTAACAATAATACTATTTTTTTTTATAGAAAATTAGGTGATTTACAATTTAATTTAAGAGATGATGATTTTAAAATTGCAGTACGAAATTATAGACATATTATATCTCTTACTTGTTGGCATTATAGTTTATACGGTTTAGATAATATGTTATGTATGCATTGATCATTTTTCATAATAACATTTGATGGAGATGATTTTGTAGTATACAATAGTTGACAGATTATTATACTATGAAAAAGTCTGTTTAGTATTTAATATGTTCATGTACATTTACTTCTGATGTGAAATACTTGTATTTGACATATAAATTTTAATGTGATTGTTCATAACAATTTAATTAGAAATACAATACGATAAGTGTAATGTTTATAGTGTTCTTATTTGATATATAAGAATAAGAAATTTGATGTTTTATATGAGATTACATGACATGTTATCATATATTTTTTATCTGTTTGATGACAAATTATAGCTATATTTTAGTAGTAAAAAAAATCATATATTGATTTACTCATCTTTCTTTATAAATGTTATGTTACTATTAATCAATATGTATGATTTTATTGTGTCTTTCATCATATATCAACTTTTTCCTTTATTGAACACCACTAATTTGAAAGCTAACGCACACGATGTCGATAAATTAGAGCATAACCTATAATAATAGGCTTATCAATATTGCAATTTATTGCGTCTTTTATATGCTTTAATTTATTTAGATGATATGTTAAATAAAAAAAAAATTATATATTTCTTACAAGTGATGAAAAAAAAATATTATTTCATAAGGTTGTGTCATAAGTCATTTCTTATAGTGACATAATATAAAGTGATGCATTGTATAATCATCACCTTTACATATTACCATAAACCTTTTTAATAGTGTTCTTGATATATTTTAATATTCAATCATGACAGTAAGGAAAATTAATTATATATATTTTATTATATTATGTTTGATGAGAAGACATATTATATCAGTTATATATTATTCAATCATCACATTCAATGAAGCAACTAAATTAAAGTTGTGTATATGATCACACGTTATAAACATGATTGAATAGTGATCAAGATTTATTTATAATATGACATTCGAAGTTTCAAACTCACTAAATCTTATTGTAAATTTATTGATGCTTGTAAGTTTTTGGACTGATAAATCTTAATGATTCAGTTATATAATTGATGTTATGTGGTGAAAAGATTAGTTATACATGTGGAATAAAACAATTTCCACTTGTCAAACCTCAAATGCGCTCTTGATATATAAGGTTTGAAACAGTCACGATGAAAATTGTCTGACTCTATTCCATTCCTTGAAGAGAATGTGATGAGAAAACTATATATCATAATCCATTGAGCAAAACAATTTCCATCGTCAAATATCATTAATTGTTAAAGAATATATATAAAGTTTGAAACAACAAGCATGGAAGTTCTGTGGTTCTAATCCATTCCCTAATATGAATGTGATGATGATCAATTCAAAGGTTATGATCATATACATAACTAAGAAAATTGTAATGATGCCACCATGAATATTCCATTAAATTGCAAATATGGCTAGAAGACTATATTAGAAGTTACTAGAAATGATACTAATTTTCCACAATATTCCATTAAATCAAATATGGTGAGTAACCAGAAGTTACTAGAATATTTATACATTCACCACATGGCATGACCAAATAGGTCATCAAGATAGCATCATGATATGCTAAACAATCAAACATGCTAACCGGTACCTTAGCACCTCTAAGTAATCTAAAAACATTGCTCCCAAAATGCCTTATCATATGTCTAGTTAGTTTTTTTTTTGTGGCAAATAAATTTTTATGCCCTTCCAAATAATAAACTCCTACAAACAATCCCTCTTATATGGGACCATTGAAATGTACAGTTGTGTGGATTGTGGCATTCATACATGGTTACATGTGAGTTTTTAGCTACCCGTATGTAGCATATGCCCAACACTATGGAACGCTGTTTTTTTTTTTGACATGGTTTAACACTTTTCTTTGACAACCCAATTGTAGGGACCATTGTTGGGCATAATGTGAAATATAGTGAGAGGCATATGTAGTCGAGACGAAATTCTTCGATTGATTATATCAATTCAAAACCAACTGCTTATCACAAGTACTCCCCATTACAACTGGTCTCCTGAAGAGAACCAAGTTTCCATTTTTTTTATATATTTTGTTGTGCAGCCTATGTACCAATAGCACCACCATAACATATAAAATGGGATATGTACATCGTATTCCCAGTCTTAGGGGGAGACAAGAAAATGAAAGACTGGTAACATAAAAAAAATGCATCATATTATATATCGACCCCTGAAGTGGTCAATGCAAATCTGAAGTCCAAAAGAAAGAGCGTGTATTTGCAAATAATAACAAATGAAATACAAGATGCATTCACTAAAACAAATAAGGTGACAAAGTCACATATACCATCTTAAACTTATCTGCTCGAATGGAAGTACTCACAAAATGATTATCATATTAATAAATTGTGAGAGATAAATCGGTTCCAAAAAGATAAAACCCACAAACATAAAAAGATCAGAGTAACGCAGTTGGTGTAACCCCAAAAGAGGTGGCACATAAAACACCATAAGTGGTTGCATACAAAACCCCAGAAGTCGTTGCATACTAAACCTTAAAGAAGGTTGTTGTTAAAACCCTAAAATAGGCTAATGGAGTTCTAAAAGAAACTCTAGTACCAAACAAATATGAGATCGTGATGAATTATGTACAAAATAAGTACAATATGGAACTGTAATGAAACACGTGTAAAATGATATATTTTATTATGCTATAGCAATAGATGTAATCGATGAAAAAAAAGAGATTACGTATATAGAAAGTGTGCAAGAGTGTACGCACACAAATAGCCAAAATGGCTACATGACTTAAGGTTGAACTAAATTTGCTCGACAAACTACACGTTTTCGAACCAGCAGTTCGAACACCCATAGACGTCAAACCAGTAGGTTATAAATGGGTGTCTTTAAATAAAAGGAAACGTAAATAATGAGTTTTTGCGATGTAAGGCACGCATTTTAACATAAAGATTTTTCCCAAATCCCAGCAGTTGATTACGAGGAAACGTATACCCCTGTAGTGGATGCGATAATCTTTAGATGTTTAAGCGGCCTCGCAATCTCAGAATGACTTCAGATAAAACAACTTATGGATGTCATCACCGTATACATGTACGGGACAATTGCAAATGACATCTGTATGAAAACCCCCTGAAGGATTAAAAATGCTCAAAGCATTATGAAACAATAACCCCATAGGTGTTATATATATGAATCTTAAAGGAAACTACTCGTATGTGGTACAGTCGACTATACTCTGAAAAAGAGGTATAATTTTGATAAAATGAGCTACATCTATTTAACAAGATTTCACTCTTATGGTGATAATGTAAATGATGTATGTAAAATGCAACATATAAAACACATCAATTAAGGCATAAAACTAACCCTTTTTAAGTACTAATGTTGGAAAAAGAGTGTTTTTGTCTTCCTTTTGTATTTTCAGGATGAAATGAGCTCAAAATCACAAAAGAAGCAAAAAGACCACTAATTCTACCATAAATACAAGAAAAGGAACAAAAGTGGACTGCCCGAACCCTCAACGGCACCTCCCAAGACAAAGAGAAGAAAACAGAGTCTGAACACGCCCCGTGTCCAGCGAACACGGGGGCGTGCCCAGGAAGCAGCAGAAAAGACAAACCAGTAGAAGCTTCCATTGCTCACCACGGGGCCGTGTCCAGCGAGCACGGGGGCGTGGTGAAAGTACAGCAGGCGCATTAATTGTAATTCGCAATTACAATTAATGAAGAGAGAGAGTGTCAGACGGGCACGGGGCCGTGTCCAGCGGACACGGGGCCGTGTCCAGCGTTCTGTCCAGCCTATAAATAGAGGAGCTTGGTTTCATTCTCTCTCATCCCTTGGCACACCACCTCTCTCACACCTCATCCACCACCCACCACCACCATAACACCATCATCCACCACCATCATCCATTGTCCATCGTAGAGTGTGTGAGTCGTCTCGGGATCCAAGATTGATCGTAAGAGTTCTTGACAATCAAGGCCATGTTTGCCTAAGTCTCTTACATCACTTGGTGAAGACAAGTGTTTAGTATAATACTTTTTATTTTTAATCTTTTGCACTTTTTATTTGGTTTTGTATTAATGACTTTAATAACTAGTTACTTATGTTGAAGGTGATCTTTCCTTATCGTTTGTCCGTGGTGTCTTGGCATTATTTTACTGTCTATATAAAATAAAAGATTTTCACCATTCATATCTCCACGGTCTATATGGAGGTATGTTGGCTACCTGGTCGGGGGTTAAGGGAACGGTTTGGTAAGGGTCTTGCCCTTGTTCAGCGTTTAGAGGTCCTGCTTGGGACCTGGGTCAAATTTAGTAGGATCTCCTTCAATGCCCATAGGTATTGGATGGCGGGGATCCAAACTCTTTGACCCCCTCATAAGTTAACTACTATTAATACTATAACCCGACTATTTAGGACTGTATCCCTGCTGACTCAGACTACTTAGCCGAGGGTAACGTCACCGCCAAAAGCGGGGCCTACCATAATTTGCATTAATAACTTAATTCATTATCTTTCAATAATCCGACCCTTTAGGATTGTATCCTTGCTGACTCAAACTACTGGGTTGAGGGTAACGTCGCCTTCAAAAGAGGGGCCTACTACAATAACTAAGATAATCTCTTAAACAAGTGCAAAAGTGCGAAAATAATCAAAGGTTATACTAATACACGTGTCGGATCCAAGTGATTCATCTTGTCTATCTGTTTTTATTTTATTTTATTTTTCAGCATTTAGTTAGTTTTTATTTTTCTTAGTTTAAAACATTTTTCTAACTTTTTGATTTGGTTAGACGTTGAGGATAAACCGGTATTAAAAGCTCTTGTGTCCTTGGACGACCTCGGTATCTTACCAACACTATACTACGTCTACGATGGGTGCACTTGCCCATATGTGTGTTTAGTGTTAGTGAATATCGTGTTTTATAAATTTAAAACTTGGCTAAAAGTGTAAAAAGGGCTTAATTATATATTAAAAACATATTACACCTAACGCACATCAAGTTTTTGGCGCCGCTGCCGGGGACACAAGGATTTTAAGAAAGTTAGGAATCAACGGCCTAATCATCTTTTTATTTTTCTTTAATTTTTAGGATTTTTTTTAGATTTTCCAGCTTCTGCAGAGCTCAGCACGGGGCCGTGCCCGCTGAACACGCCCCGTGCCCAATCATTGGAACTGGCAATCCTGTTTTATATCAGACAGTAGGCTGAACACGGGGCCGTGTCCACTCAACACGCCCCCGTGCCCAAGATTCAGTTGCTGAAAACAGAACCGTTCGATCCCGGCGGTTGGTAATTTCTGATACAAACATGAGTGATAGTGATTCTTTTTACTTTCGGCACTCTTATGGTTTGTGGTGTCGAATATGTGGAGGCGAACACGAGGAATTAAAATGTTTCTTCCTCACTTATAGGCCACACTATATAGACCCACCAATTCCTTGTAACCTTAAGAGGGGCGAAAGTAAAAATAAACACTATTTCTCCCTCGAATGCGCCCAGCCAGATATTCTAGGAGATATGCTCCTTGACGAGCTATTTCAACTAGAAGAACTACTTCTAAATTGGTCAAAAGAACTTAGGAAGGATTTCTTAGATCCATCCCAAGATGATGACCATGAGGAAATGTTGGAACCGCATTCTGACAACCTCGTTGCTCCCGAAAATACCTTTCTTCCTAAACAAGACATGGACGATAGTCGTCCCTGTGCCGATTGTGCCGTGAAGGACTCCCCATCGACCTCGTTCGGTGCATACATAGACCTGAGCGATTCGGCATACACCTTCTTTAACGAGAGCCCGGGAAAGGGTTGGACTTGTCCACCTAGAATGAAAATAGGAATTACCCTCACCGACAACCTCTTGCGTTCTCGCCTTAGTATAGGACAATTAAGGTATCTTAGGCACTTTGGGGTTGTTCCAACAAGTCAGGAGCCACCCGATACAAATTAGCTCCTTAATAAAGACAAAACTCCATAAAACAGCCCTCCGACACGGGGCTGTGTCCGGTCACCACACCCCCGTGTTCGCTCAGAAGATTTTCTGCTGATTCTGTCAGAATACGGACAAAATGTGTCAGGATTTTCTCTGCACACGGGGCCGTGTCCAGCGGACACGGGGCCGTGTTCAGTGTGCTGTCGTTTTCTTTAAATGCAGCCTGAATCCTGCTCATTTTTGACCACTCCACCAAGCAGAGATCCCTGGAATCTTCACATATACCATCCTAGGTAAGTACCAAAAGAAGGTTCCTAAGGACCATCTTGTCTTTTCCACTTTTGTTCATTTCCTCTTCTTCCAAAGATTTTTTTCAAACCCTACCTCCATGGAAGCTTGGAAACCCATGATTCCAACCTTCTATACAAGGTTTGTAGGAATTTTAGCTATGGATTCTTGTCTAAAGTTAGTCCTATAACTTTGTTTTTAAATTATCTGAGCCCATAACACAACGTAAGTATATGGAAATAATTTAAAAAACCTAGAACCATTAGACGAAAATTCCTGCAGACAGTTGAACACGGGGCCGTGCTCACTGAGCACGGGGCCGTGTTCGAGGTACTGTTTTGCAAAAATTCAGTTATCCTCGGCTTATTTCGCAGAAAATGGCCAGCCGAAACAGCGGAGCGTCTTCAAGGAATAACCGAAATGGAAGGAGATCATCCGCCGCAGAGGATTCCCTAGTAAACTACGTTTACGCTTTAAGGGAAGCCGTAGACGAAATGACAAGTGTAGAAGAAGCTTTGGTGGACCGCGTTAATCATCTGACGATAAGCTTGGAGGGCTGCTTGCAAGAAGTGAACCTTTTGCACCAAAGGTTAAACCTTCTTGCTTCCCCGCCTTTGGTTCCGGTGATAACACACAGGGCGTGGAATGTAGTACCCGAGGTTATCATCCCAGCAGAATGGCACGCCTTGCACCAAGTACCGCAACCAAGGGTAGTGCAAGGAGTCCCGGTAAGCGCTCCTCCTCAAGATACCGAAGAGAATGAGGCTACCTTCTACCTCCCAAGGGAGATAGAAGAATGGCTTTGAGTGAAAACCGAGGAGCCATGGGCTAAAAAATGTTTCTACATTGGGAAGCTATTCCCAAAATTTTCCTAAATAAGTAGAACCTTTATGATAACCTTATGTATCCCTTAGTTAATTAGCTATCTTTATGTAATTCCTCTATGGTTAGCAATGTTATGATGGTTTTTATGATTTATGGACTCATGGTGGTAATGGATGAAAAATGGAACGAGAAAAAATGGAACCATGCAGAAGAACAGAACAAACCGACAAAAATCTCCATAACAGAAGGCTCAACACGGGCCGTGCCCAACCAACACGGCCCCGTGCTGAGCCCCCTGCAGAAAATCACCCAGTTCAGGTAACTGGACACGGGCCGTGTTCAGCGGATACGCCCCCGTGTCCAGGCTTCTGTTTCAATTCTATAATTTTTGTTACTGGCACTTGACCACGGGGCCGTGCCCGGTCAACACGGGGCAGTGTCCAGAGCGCCAGTAACACAAATCTTTGTTTTTAAACACACTTTTACATATTCTAATCAACCAAAAACTTTATTTTTGGACACATTGAGGACAATGTGTAATTTAAGTGTGGGGGGAATGCTAAAACCTTGAAATTTTGCAAAATCCTAAAACAAGCCTTACACAAAACTCTATTGGAACCGCTAAACACCCCAAATTTTTTCAAAAAAACTTTTTCATTTTTTTTATTATTTACTTGTCTTAGTTTAAGTTGGGAATAACAAGTGATAAAAGGGTTATATTTTTTTTTAAATTTACAACCGATAGCGTCGTGATAAAAAGAACTAACATAAGAAAATTATGAAACGGTATAACAAGTCTAGTTAAAAATTCGATTATATATGCTTGGTCACATTAAAACCCATTCCCACAAAAGTGAGTTTTGAGCCTTTATTGAGCATAAAAATATACATATTTAGATTAAATGCTCATTTTTCGTTTCTTGTGTGAATAGCCGCTCGGTCTTTACAAATCTAGAACTTGCCACGACGATACATTCCCGGTCCTTACCAACTTAAACCCAAGTAAGTAAATGATGGAGGCATTAGGACTAACTATTTTTCTTTCAAAACCATTATTTTTCATTTTTTTTACCTACCCAAAATCCCCCTAGAAAACCCCTTTGAGCCTAAACCTTTCATTTCATTACCCCCAAAACAATTTTTTTTACCCACCAAAAACCTTTTTCATTTTTTCACCTTTATTTTAGTAACAAACTCGGTTTTTCATAAACATACCCTTTACGTGACGAAAAAAAAAAAAAATATGAATAATGAAGTCAAAAACAAACAAAAGCTACAAAAGCTTGTTTGGAGAAATACTTCAAAGATAAATGTCACTAAAAAAATAAGGTATTTTACGAAAACCGACACTTGTTACGATTTTCGCCCTTTTTACTAACCACTAACCAACCACCCACCTTTAAACCCAAACCTTCACCCCAAAAGTCCTCTTGATATTTACAAAGGTAAAAAGTTAAAAAGGAGGAGGATTGATCGCTTGGCAAGCCTATGGAAAACGTAAGTCCGTGCCGCTCTCGAGCGATTCACTTAAATATACACCTTCGGCCGAGTGATTGAGTGATCTCCCGTGAGGTATGTGAACTTGTATATAAATGGAATTTTGATAAGGCATGTTATGCCCAAATAAGTAGTTTATCTTATGAAAAGTTCAAAATAAATCATGACGAATAGGATTGTAAATAAAATAAAAATAAAACCTATACAAACCTTGGATTCCCGACACTCTAGGACAAGCTAAAAAAAAAAAAAAAACTTCTCTTCTACCTATTCCATTTGGGAGTGTAAGCCACATTAAAAGAGTTTTGCTTGAGGACAAGCAAAAGTTCAAGTGTGGGGGTATTTGATGTATGTAAAATGCAACATATAAAACACATCAATTAAGGCATAAAACTAACCCTTTTTAAGTACTAATGTTGGAAAAAGAGTGTTTTTGTCTTCCTTTTGTATTTTCAGGATGAAATGAGCTCAAAATCACAAAAGAAGCAAAAATACCACTAATTCTACCATAAATACAAGAAAAGGAACAAAAGTGGACTGCCCGAACCCTCAACGGCACCTCCCAAGACAAAGAGAAGAAAACAGAGTCTGAACACGCCCCGTGTCCAGCGAACACGGGGGCGTGCCCAGGAAGCAGCAGAAAAGACAAACCAGTAGAAGCTTCCATTGCTCACCACGGGGCCGTGTCCAGCGAGCACGGGGGCGTGGTGAAAGTACAGCAGGCGCATTAATTGTAATTCGCAATTACAATTAATGAAGAGAGAGAGTGTCAGACGGGCACGGGGCCGTGTCCAGCGTTCTGTCCAGCCTATAAATAGAGGAGCTTGGTTTCATTCTCTCTCATCCCTTGGCACACCACCTCTCTCACACCTCATCCACCACCCACCACCACCATAACACCATCATCCACCACCATCATCCATTGTCCATCGTAGAGTGTGTGAGTCGTCTCGGGATCCAAGATTGATCGTAAGAGTTCTTGACAATCAAGGCCATGTTTGCCTAAGTCTCTTACATCACTTGGTGAAGACAAGTGTTTAGTATAATACTTTTTATTTTTAATCTTTTGCACTTTTTATTTGGTTTTGTATTAATGACTTTAATAACTAGTTACTTATGTTGAAGGTGATCTTTCCTTATCGTTTGTCCGTGGTGTCTTGGCATTATTTTACTTTCTATATAAAATAAAAGATTTTCACCATTCATATCTCCACGGTCTATATGGAGGTATGTTGGCTACCTGGTCGGGGGTTAAGGGAACGGTTTGGTAAGGGTCTTGCCCTTGTTCAGCGTTTAGAGGTCCTGCTTGGGACCTGGGTCAAATTTAGTAGGATCTCCTTCAATGCCCATAGGTATTGGATGGCGGGGATCCAAACTCTTTGACCCCCTCATAAGTTAACTACTATTAATACTATAACCCGGCTATTTAGGACTGTATCCCTGCTGACTCAGACTACTTAGCCGAGGGTAACGTCACCGCCAAAAGCGGGGCCTACCATAATTTGCATTAATAACTTAATTCATTATCTTTCAATAATCCGACCCTTTAGGATTGTATCCTTACTGACTCAAACTACTGGGTTGAGGGTAACGTTGCCTTCAAAAGAGGGGCCTACTACAATAACTAAGATAATCTCTTAAACAAGTGCAAAAGTGCGAAAATAATCAAAGGTTATACTAATACACGTGTCGGATCCAAGTGATTCATCTTGTCTATCTGTTTTTATTTTATTTTATTTTTCAGCATTTAGTTAGTTTTTATTTTTCTTAGTTTAAAACATTTTTCTAACTTTTTGATTTGGTTAGACGTTGAGGATAAACCGGTATTAAAAGCTCTTGTGTCCTTGGACGACCTCGGTATCTTACCAACACTATACTACGTCTACGATGGGTGCACTTGCCCATATGTGTGTTTAGTGTTAGTGAATATCGTGTTTTATAAATTTAAAACTTGGCTAAAAGTGTAAAAAGGGCTTAATTATATATTAAAAACATATTACACCTAACGCACATCAGTAAACATCATCGAGAGGGAACTCTCAAACTAAAGAGGAAAATTTTGAATGACCTTTACAAAGTGTAGTTATTCTCGACCTGTAGTTCAAGTATATATGTACTATTTTTGCTCATCAATCTGAGTACATCTAGAAGATGTTATATAGAAAAAGCTCATTCATTGAGTACATGAACGATTGTCTGATCGCTTGACATAGAAAAAATATTCTTATCAACCCCAAGAAAGGGATGTTGAACTATTTAGTCAAGAAGTACCATACTTAATTGCGATCAGAGCATTGACGTATCTTGCAAACAAGACGACATCTGATATTACGTTCTTTCTAGATGTATTGGTAAGATTACAGTTCTAATCTCAAATGTTGCACTCTTTTTCCCTTCACTAAGTTTTTCCCATTGGGTTTTTCTTGGTAAGGTTTTTAGCGAGACAACATAACTAATCCAGTAGTATCAGTTTATCTTATAGGTCCCGAAATACTAATTTAACATCATCATAAATCATGTTGTTAATTATGTATAAAGCGTAATGCACTCTTTTCCCTTAGCTACGGTTTTGTCCCATTGGGTTTTCCTGGCATGGTTTTTTAACGAGGCAGAATTATAAAGCGCATTAAATAATTATTTGACATATTTACAAACTCGAGACACGGGATAGTTCCACAAGAACAATATGGCGTCCTGGGTTATGATTGATATATATTAGACTCGCATACAAGTTTTGAAGGTCGATGATTTCCGCATATTTAAGAAGTATGTAGATTAGAGTTGATCAAGAGAAGCTCAAGCCATACTGTATGAAGACAATGTAGACAACAACACTCAATTCAAAGAAGACTATGCCAAGTATCAAGTCAAGCAATTGTCACGGAAGATTGGATTCAACATCATCAAGATATACAAGTAAAATTGAGGGGAAGTAATGTACCCATAATATACACAGTGTATGTACTCTTTTTCCTTGACTAAGTTTTGTCGCACTGGGTTTTTCTTAGTAAGGTTTTAATGAGGCAACATAACTGGTCCTGCAGTATCAGTTAACATCGGTCCTGAAGAATTGTGTAAATATTATCAAATAGTATAATGTTAACAGTGTATGTGTATTTCTAAATGTATGAGGGGGAGTGTTATGAATGCAGACATTCAGGCCCATAGGCCAAGCCTAACCTAATGTTAATGGGCTTTAGGGTTGTTATTGTATTGATCTATATATATGATATATGTACAATCAATGAATAATAATTCTCTCATTTTCTATACTTCTCATTGTCTCTATATTTTCTATATTATCCTTTACATATTAGATGTTGCTATTAGGCCGTTGTTTTACTAACAGTTTGAAGTTTTTAGACTTTTAGAACCAAGTTTTGCACCCGTGCGTAAGAATGTGATTAAAAAACAACCAACGAAGCTTACCAAGCATATTAAACCTTTTCTTTTAAACATCTTTAAGGTTTGCTCACCCACTTATGGGACCCACATGTTTCAAGTTCAATATCAAACTTGATATGTTGAATATCAATATCTCTTTTATTTTAGTCCACTTTGAACACATTTTAGCTCATTGTGAAGCTCTCAACAAAAATAACACTCTTATAAGTTATTAATTGTATAACTCTATATACGATATAAAACCGATTTGAGATGGCTAGTATCACAAAGAAATAGAAAATGACAATAGAAAATTTGTTGCATTTTTTTTAATCAACATTAACAATCTTAGAATAACAATGAATGTTAGGTGTGAAGTTCTTGGGCTAGTGATTTCTACTGGGCTTGTTTAATTGATGTTTAGAAAGCCCGTTTGGTTCTTGTTCACCAAGCCTTAAACTCTAGATAGTCTCTATGTATATCTTGTCTATGTAATTGTAAAAACTTGTCATAACTAAAAATAAATACCTAATTACAGCCCGTGGACGTAGGTTCCTCAGTGGAACCGAACCACGTAAAGATCTAGTGTTCGTTTCGTGCTTTATATTTTCTTGTTTATTGTGAAACGGTAATCCACTGCGCAACTTGAGACCTAACAAGTGGTATCAAAGCCACAACTCGTTAGGTTCACGTAATGTTTCGCAATTTGGTTTATTCTATCTTGTCTAAAAGGCTGTTTGTAGATCCTTGAAAGCAATTATTCCTTTTTTTGTTGTGTGGTGCTTGTTGCACACGTTCGCAAGTCAAAACAAAGAAAAAAGAGACTATAAATTCCTTTTTGTGGTGTTGACTCACGTTTCACGAGGTCAGGAGTCAATTATTTCTTTTTTCTTCTTAGACCATGTGTAGTCATAAAGCCTCTTTGGGTACATTATACGACAAGTGACGAAATGAGTAAGAGAGGGGCTTTATGGGGCTTTATATCACAAGAGGATGTTGTGGTAATGGGGTTATATAACCCTTTTCAATTTATACATACATATGTATGTATATATATGTGTGTGAGCGGAGAAGGTTGGGCAACGTCGTGATAATTTTTGCGCGGATTCAAAATTCTGACCCTATAACGCCGGCCGTAGTGGTGTGCGGCGGCGCTATGGGGCGCTATGTGCCTTTCCCCGCTATGTGACGCCCCACTATGTTTAGCCTTACGTTTTAGGGTGGAGCAATTTTGCAATTAGTTTTTTCTTTGGGAATTAAAAAATTGGAATTGCAAAGTGTGAGTAAAGACGAGGAGCCGATTATCTTTTCGAGATTGATGCAAAGGTCTGAATTAGACTTTTAGAGTCACACAGTACCTTTGGAGTAGCCATACGGAATCTCTTTGGAAAACCATTGTCGTTTTGGTTGTGAAGTTTTCGTACAACTTCAAACCATATAAGTTTTAGTTTGAATTCATTTTAGGCAGCCTGGTGCGATTGTGTTGGGATTGAACCCTAACAGAGGAACAGATAATGTAAAGCCAAAACCGGATCCCATCAGTGGACACTTAATAAGCAGCAGTTTACTCTAATCTCTCCCATTGACAGTGGTTATCTAACAGCTGATGGATCTTAAAGTGCTGCTCAACTACAACAACTGACAAACCAAACTCTGATGATTACTTAACAACTGCTGAAGACAAACTCTGTTGCTCTATCTACTGCTGTGTCCTAAGTACTGCTGAAGACTCATGCACTGCCCTCTCAAAGACTGATCACCTTTGAAGAAAGCACTGAAGACTCAACATCTGTGCTAAGGCTACAACAGTGGAACGTGAAGCAGTAGTTTCCTTATGTTTTGTACTTTAGTGATTATCAGATGTTACATAACAGTAGTATGTATAGAACAGTATTTATAGTTTGTTAGGTCGTTAGATGTCACTATCATGGTGACGTCAGCTGAAGCATATCAGTAGTTTGGTTTGCCTATAAGTATGACAGTACTCTGTACTGTTACACTTGATCGTTTTGAGTTAATTTTTCTCCTCAATTCATCCTTTCATCTTGTGCAACCAACTCTGGTGTATCAGGCTGAGGGGGAGTTTAGATTGTAAGCCTGCACTGTAATTTTTTGCTTTTATGTAAATCTTTTGACTCAATGAAAAGCAATTGTTTATCAATCTACACTTTCCTTTGTTTGTGTTTACAAAGTTTGCTACTCATTTCCGCTGCACTTATTCGTTTTACGCAAACAAACACAATCACAGACAGCCTTAGAGCCTAACAATTGGTATCAGAGCTTGGACAGTCAAATTCGATCTTACAATCAATTTGACATAACAGTTCAGCTCAAAAGTTATTGATACTAAAGGGTTGGTTGTATCCAGTTGAAAAACAGAGTAACGAGTGAATCATGGTCAAAATGGTTATTCAAAAACTCTGTAAATCAACCAAGATGTCATATGACACACAAATCTCACACAACAAGTGTTATCATGCATATGTCACTCATAGTTCTCAGATCTATAAAATATCTGATGAATTATGGGATCGTTCGATGTTTTCAAAATTGATTTCAATTGTTGTTTTGATATTTGTGATGTTTTCAATAAACACTAAAGTATATACCTCAATTCAGCAAAATTTATGTTTATCTAAAACACTAGAATATTGCTGACATAGAAAAGAGGGAATAATACTTTAGTCAAAATCTCTCATGTGTTCAAAGGCAAGTTGAGTACCTTCAAAAGGACCAAATCGACTTTGTCTAAACACATTGAGAAAATAAGGTGTCAAAACAGTCCTAATCATAAGTAATGTGAGATCTGTAATAAACATGTTCAAATATGGTCAGATCTCTCAAAACATTGCTTCAAAGTGATTATGGACAAAGTATGTTCAAAATATAATCTCCTAGTGAGTAAACAGGGTAAAAAGGGTAAAGGAAAATGAACCAATCTCAAAGTGTAGCTATCTCAAAACTTTTGAAGTCAAAAGGAGAGAGTATAAGCATAAAACACTCTTGAGGTTACAACTTGGTCATCAGTGGTCATTATGCAACTATGTGCATTCATCAAAACAGGAATTGTTCTGGTAACGATAGCATCTTCAGTGATGGTGCTTAAAAGGAGTTTACAATCAATTGACAAGAGAATGACCAAAACAATGGTCAAAATAACTTGAGAATAATATGATCATGAATTCACTAGAAAACTGTCTGATCCTTTTGATTATCTTCAAAACATCCTTTATTTTTTTAAGGTGCTTTCCTCTTAAATAAAAACCAGATATATTTTATTCTTTTATGAAATATATTTTGTTCTTTTACTCATTTTTTTTTGTAAAAGTTCATCTCTGGTCAGGATGTAATTTCCTTATTTTGTGTGAAATTACTATCCTTAAATCTGGTCAAAAGGAAATGACACACATATCAAGGTCATGTTAAATTCAAGTTTGGTTTTCACAGATCATAAATTGATTGCAAATTGATTTAGACTACTGAGTTACTCATGCTCTAGTTCAGGTAATTAGACACAAAATGAGCAGCTCATGTAGAAATGTCTTCATCATCTAGGATGCTAAACCATTGTCTAAATAATAGACACTTGGCAAAACCTAGAACAAAAATTCCTGTAAACAACTGCTGGCAATTTAATCTTGATAATTTACATCTAAAATGTATTTTGTTAAGAATAGCATTTCAAATGCTCAAACAGATGTTAGATAAGATACTACATCTGAACAAGCAGATACTAACATTTTTGTCAAGAGTTGAAACACTGCTGCACTATCAGTTGCTGAGACAAAAATCTTCATTATTCTACCACTGTTGTACCTAAAATGCTGTTATGCTTTAACATCTGCTCTCTAAAGTCTGTCCACTGCTAAAGTGTCAACCTCTGCTCTTCAAAAACACTGATGTTTAAAATCATTGTTCCATCCACTGACACATCCACTGTTTCATTTTATTACCGTTGTAACTACTGATACTTGATCCATCAGTAGTTGTTAAAACAACTGTCTTCCATCTTTTACCATTTCATCAGATGTTTGACACGTGGTCAGTTTTTAGCCGTCAGATCATTATAACCGCTCATACACATCAGCATTCACCTTTTTCCTAAATAAAACTCTGCCCTAACACCAAAACAGGGTTTTACTGTCGAATTGAATTCTAAAAGTTCTCTTCTCATAACAGTTTCCTTCTCATAACTCCAAAATCTTTTTCGATCTTCTTCATCAAAATGACGAAACCAAAATCGAAAACAAAATCAAAACCATCATCTTCCTCCAAAACAGCAGAAGCCACTCAAATGGCCGCTGAAACACCGGAGATCCGCTACAAAGCTCCACACAATTATGTAGGTATACTCACAAAACCTACCGATAACCACACCTTCGACTCCATCCTTGACACCATTTCTGCATCAAAGTACAAAACTTTGATAACAGCAGACGCTCCTATTTACCTTGATACCGAGAGAGAGTTCTGGAAAAATGCCACCCTTGAAAAACAAGGAGATATCATCGCCGTAATCAACTCCTCGATACAGGGTAAGAAGGTAAATATCTCACCAAAATCCATCTCTGAAACCTTTAAACTCGATGATTTAAGTGGAAAAACTTCTTTTACAAAAGACGAGTTGGTAAAGGATTTCATGAAAAGGGGCTATGCAGAACAACCAAACAGGAACACCCTACAAAAGGGTTACTTTCCTTCTGCACCCAGATTTTTATTCCACACACTGCTCATGTGTGTTTCAAATAAAACAACGTCCTTCAATGAGATACCAACAAAAATCCAATGCCTGGGGTATGCAATTTTGAACAATGAAAACTATAACTACTCCCAGGAAATATTTGATGATTTGGTAAAGAACGTTGATAATAAGGCATTTCTGCTCTTTCCGAGGTTTCTAAGTTACTATTTTGAACAAAAGTTTGTCTAGAAAGAGGCAGAAGTGCCCAAACAAGGTCTCATTCAAAATAAACAGTTTAACAATAGAAACTTTTTCAAGAATGATGGCACCAATAAAATTAAAAACAAAAGAGGGTGAGCAGGTTTTAGAAACTGCCACTGACCCTCAAGTAACCACTAGGGGTGTGCATGGGTCGGTTTGGGTCGGTTTTGGGTCATAACCATAACCATAACCGAGATGGCGGTTATGGAAAAGTCATAACCATAACCGCTCGGTTATGGCGGTTTCGGTTATGGCGGTTATGATGGTTATGGTGGTCGGTTATGGATCGGTTAACCATGAACTTGGGTGTAGCTAAATTTAGCTCAAAAACAAAATTATCTATAAATATTAATACTTTTAATCACTGAATGTTTTAACCCAAAATGACATAATCCATAAACTCAAATAAAGTTTTGGTTAAAACTTTGTTTAGGTTTATGGATTATGTCATTTTGGTATGTATATTTAGTTTTGGTTAAAACTTTGTTTGGGTTTATGTATATTTCATGTAAATAGAATCTCCGGTGTAAATTGTTTAGAGGTTTTAACCAAATAGTTACAGCACCTTACGTAAACATTCAGCAAATATAAAACAACTATAAGTAGGCTTCAGTAACAGACTTCATCTTTCTGGTTGTAACAAACTAACAGACTATAAGTAGGCTTCAGCAAATATAAAACAACTATAAGTAGGCTTCAGCAAATACAAAACAGACTTCATATATTTGTAACAGAAACATGGGTCGGTTATAAAACAGACTTCATATATTTGCAATAGACTTCATATATTTATAAAACAGACTTCATATATTTGCAACAAATATAAAACAATCACTAGGATCGAGTAGGAAACGTAATAGATTCTGTACTGGATGTAAAAGAACTCACTATGATCGAGTAGTAGGCAACGTTGAACAAGGTTTGCTTGAGGAAGCCGCTGAATAGATTCTGTACTGGATCGACTGGACAGTGGAGATTGGAGAAGATGGAGAACTGGAAGGACGATTAGGTTTGAACCCTAATACTAATATGTATAAGGGTGAAGGGGGTGCACACCTAATAGGTGAGTGCACTCTCTTACGCCAAACCAATCCCCGTGTGCCACGTCAACTCCCCTCTTAAACTCCCCTAACACCCCCATTTGATGGCGCCACTCCCCTCTTAACTCCCCTTATTTTTTTATTCAAAAAAAAAAAAAAAAAAACAAGAAAAGCTTTGATTGGATGGATCCAAGGCTGGCCCCACACATTTCCCTCTCCTCCATCGGTGAACCCACGCCCAAGTTCAACCCCGAATCGGGACCCCGCTTTGATGGCGGCGGTGTTCCCGATCGGGGAAACCCCTCACCGAAGCCACCCACCGAAGACGCCCCGGACACCCTAAGTAACCGCCCTTGGATTTTGGAAACGTTGGAAACGTTGGATTTTGGAAATTGGATTTTATTTTATTAGGTTTAATAATTAAAAATGACCCTTTGGTATTCCTGTAATCCTGTGCGCCCCTAGCCTCCTACGTTGGATTTGGACCGGTTATGCATATGGGTCGGTTAAACGGGTTGGTTAACCATGACCATATTAAGTAGCGGGTCGGTTCGGTTATGGCGGTTATTGAAACTTACAAAACCATAACCGACCCATGATTGTCGGTTATCAAAAATTTAAAAACCAACCCATCGGTTTTCCATTCGGTTCGGTTTTTTCGGTTCGGTTTTTTCGGTTATTTCGGTTATGGGTCGGTTAATTCGGTTTTTTGCACACCCCTAGTAACCACTGTTGAGCCCACTGCTCCAGGTGATCAGAGTAGCACACCCACTGCTCTGAAACCCACACCTGCCACCACCAAAAAGACCAAAAGAAAACCATCCAGAAAACCCACCAAACCCAAAACAAAGGCAACTCTGGAAGATGAGATCCCAGAGCAACTGCCAGTGACAACACAAAAGTCACCAGAAACCACTGCTGCTACTTCCTCACAGCAGTTGGTAGAAAGATCTCAACCCCAGCCTCAAACTCCTCTTGCATCCTCACAAAAGGATCAAGTTGTAAGCACAGGGACACCACAATATGAAGCTCTAGGTCCACTCGGATCTATCTTCCACAGTCCTGATCCCAAGGACATGTCTCTTTCTACACCCATACCCTCACCAATCATATTGCCACAATCAATAATACCCCTGTTGCATGCAGTTGATATTGCACAAACACAAACCAGTTACTCTCAATCACCCATTACTGAGAGCATACCTCCACAAGTGACTGGGTCTGATGTTAATACCTCTGTTATCCAAGCAACAGTTGAGGAGTTTACACCCTCTGAGTTACAAGTAACTCTCGGTGGTAGTTCAAGTGGAGCAGCAACTACAACTGATGGATCAACAGATCTTCAGTTGGACAGTTGTTACATTATTAAGACTCCCTTGAAGGCAATTTCTTCCATGGCAACATCGGTAACCACCAGTGAGTTATCTTTAGCTACTGGTAACATCAAAGGTTCATCGGTTGCTGAAGAAAGAAGTCCCCAGTACCAAGAAAAAGGGGCATCAATGGATGACTTTTGGGCTACAGCTCCTAAGTCACACATTGATACAACCACTGCTGGTGGGGATTCAGATGATCCTGTTAATTCAGGTGATTATTCAAAATACAATGAATTGACGGCCAGAGTTGAAAATCTAGAATCTTCAGTTGCCAAAATAAAAGATATGGTGCAGCAGCTGTTAGAAGCTCAAATAGCCCAATCTTCTGCTCCTCCTACTCAAGCACCTGCTCCACAAGTATTTGCTGCAAATGAGCTTTGGAATGTCTTCCAACCCATGCTTGAACAACAGCAACAAATGGCTGATAAAAAGCATGCTCTTCAAGTAAAAATGCTGACCAACATGGTGGAATCAAGGTTCAAAGACACTCAAGCAGATATCAAAGCTATAAAGGCTAGTATCCAAAAGACTGCTCAGGGTGAAAAAGCTCAATCTACCATTTTCTTCATGGATACACTGATCGGAGAGTCGCGCTCCGGTCAAAGATAATATTTATATACCCTAATTACCCTTAACAAATAGCTAGTGGTAGCAAGGGGTCGAACCACGAAGAGTATGTGGTTTGTGTGCGGATTTGATTGAATTATGAATAGTTGTCACTTTTATGAAGCTTGCTATATTGTTTTTGTATGTTTTTGTTTGATTGGAAGTTGTGAATTAGAATAACTAAAAATGATTAACTAAATTAATTACTCACGATTACTAACGCAAGAAGTGAAAATGATTGTTTGAACAATAATAAGAAAACAAGGTTCACACCCGGTTCGGTAATTGCATTCCTAGGGTTCCTACACGTTTTAAGATTGATTCAATTGCAAAAACGATTAACGAGTTTAGTGTAACACGGCTTAGGTGCCAAGAGCTATCAACGTTATAAAGAACGGACCACAATGCACTTCGTTACCAAGAACATGTAAACTCTAACCTAGACAAGGCATAATTGCACATAAACATTTCATAAAGTCAAGTTTAATCTTCACTCGACGGTTTACGAATTCAATACAAATGCAAGACAATTATCATAAGTTTCAAATCAAGAAGCAATTTGTCACAAAATCAATCCAAGAACAATGTTTTAACCCTAGACTTACAATTAACCTACACCGGGGTGAAACCTCCAAGAAATTAGCCGCTCATGGTGTAAATAGCACGATCAACGGATGTACGAGACTTGAATTGGGTCATCTTGGAGCTTGAAGATGGATGGTTGAATGATTAGGGTTTGGAATGGTTGGTGGTGATGAATGGATTGAAAGTGGAAGAATGATTGTGATGGTGATGAACTAGGGTTTGGATTCGGATGAGAATTCGGGTTGTTGGATGGATGGTAGATGGAATAGAGATGAAGTAGTGCGTGATAGATGGCTCCAAGAATGTTTTTCAAACTCAAAATAGAGTGTAACTCCCGTATTGAATCAATGAGAGCCAATGGAATTCGAACTAGATATCCTTTGTACCAAAAATCCCGTTTCGCGAAACCGACACCCGTCGCCGACGGGCCTGACACCGTCGCCGACGGGCTCCCAAAACTGCTACTTGGCCGACGGCCTAAATGACTGGTTACGGCCAATTCTGACTTACGGGACTTTCTGGGGCCCGTCCGGGACGGGTATACCCCCGTCGCCGACGGTCCCTAGAAGTCCAATTCTCCATCGTTCGCTCCTTGCACTCCCGGTTGATCCGTAACGCATCCCGGTGCTCCGTTTTTCGACCCGGTGACCCGTAAAGCTCCCGAAAAGCTCCTTAAACTTCATCAATCCTGCAAAACACATTCTTGATTAAAAGTAGGCTATTCGAAACTAAAACTTTCGTAAAAACGTTAAGTTAAACAATAACAAGCACCGGTTTCTAACCACGTATCACATCCCCACACTTGTCTTTTGCTTGCCCTCAAGCAAATCTGTTTTTCACTTTCACGTGGGTCAAACAATGAATATACATCCCATTCCCGAGACAAAGGTTAAGGTCTAATGTCATACAAAAGTTCAAACTCTTTACAATATTCAATGTATTTAGCGGTAACGTGCTTTAGATACACAAATGGTTACCCAAGATTAACTCGCCCGTAAAACTAACAATTCATGCATATCCCTCACAATGTGCTCTCCACTCGGCTTAAAGTTTGCTAACATGTATAATGTATTAGCTTTTCAACAATTAATCGCTCAAAACCGATTAGAACACGTACCCGCATAGGCTTGCAACTCAATCATCCTCCACTATTGAACACAAATACTAAGCACAAGTCAAAAGGTCTTTGAGGGGTTGTAACGGGGCTAGGCGAAGGGTAGGAATATGATATTTTTAAAGTGACTAAGGTGATGAAAAATTCAATTTTTATTACAAACCACTAAACTAAACAAGACTACAAATAAACATCAACTATGAGGCAACAACTTCCGCCTTTTATTCAACCAACTACTAGCACATCTTTTTGTGTTTTTCTCAATGCTTTTTCATTCTTTTTCGCAACATTTTCTGAATTTTTTTTTTCAATACAAATGAATCACAACTATACAAACTTAAGATCCTATAATCGAATTTTCATCACACGGGTTTAAAAATAAAAGGCTTATGGTTATGGGCTAAGTGGGTTGTCAAATGAAAGGTTTAGGCTCAAATTGGGCGACTAGGGGACTTGTTTGGGTAAGGATAGATAAATGGTTTAAAAGGAAGAGGTTTACCTAATGCCTTAATCATTCTCGTGCTTGTATTCGGTCTATAGTCTCGAATGTATCAAAAGTTGCAAGTTCTACAATACGCGACTAATGGCCCACTCAAACAAAGAAACATGTGAATGTGAATCTATGATGTATAAAGGGCTCAAACCTCACGTATAAGGGTATGATATGTGATATGCATACATTGCTAGTTCCTTAGGCGAATTATTCTCAAATAACCACCCGCTAAATACCCGATATGCTTATTAATTTGAACTTGACCATGACAAAAGACCAAATGGGTTGTGACATCCCTCGTTGACTTGGTTACTTGTGCTTTTGAGATTGCTTTGAAAACAAGACATTTTGAAAAATTCTTGAAATTTTCCCCCATCCCCACACTTGAGGTAAACATTGTCCTCAATGTGTAGTATTTAAATGAACGGGTCAAAATCGAAAATTTTTACTACTCCCCCATCCCCACACTTGAGGTACATATTGTCCTCAATGTGTAAGAACTAGAGTTTTTTTTTTTTTTTTTTTTTTTTTTTTTTTTTTTTTTTTAGCACAAGAGATGTGACACGGCTAACTTCCCCAAAATTACACCCCGGAAAATAAAATACACTTTACAATCCACTTATTTGCTACTAAAAATCAAAGATAAAAAGAAACGTATGCACCTGGTTTTTCGCTAGTTCCTCGTGTGCTCTTCATCTTTTCAACAAAGCGATCGTCTCACGAACATAATGTACCTACAAATCTTAACCCTTGTGTAGAAGCATGCTTCTCACAACCATCAAAATTTGTTAGTTACCTAGTTCTACCACTTTTATGAAATTATTACCAAGCCATATATTATTTTACCTTTGACTTTATGTGGAAAATATTTTACAACAACAATAAACCTAACTCACTTTCGTAGGAATCACGACGGCATTTAGCATATGCACGCAAGCCCTTTAAACCTCCCGATAGCTCGGGAGGACGAGTCGGTCTCGTGAGGGTTATATAGGGAACACACCCACAAAGTTCATTTACCTAGACATAAATTAAATAAAAACGAAAAGAAATAACGGAATATAATATACAACAACAACAACATAAAACATACCATACCTCTACCGCTGATATCGCTCGTTTGGATCCATGGGCGGGTTGGGTTGGTATGGATAACCAGTGAGGGCCTCGAACATCTCCCTATAGTTATCTAAGGGGCTTTGCTCCCCTTGGGGCGGTGGTTGGTACGGGATTGGAACGAAGCTAGACCCTACCGCTTCGGGCCAATGCGGAGTCGGGTCGGATGGGCCTTGAGGATAGGGAAGATCGGAGTAATTTGTCCACCCCGAGTGCTCGGCGTAGGGGAGGCCGGCTTGGTAGTCTCTATGGTGTCGCTCCTGATCATGCAACACTTTGGCGTTATTAAGCGCCATCTCTTGAGAGACGTACATGGCACTCCAACGGCGGCGGTTCAATTCTTCTTCTTGTTGTCGACGCGCCGCTTCCGCTTATTCCCATGCCCGCCTTCGGGCTGCTTCATCCTCCTGTTGCTTTGCTAACTGTTCCATGTGTGATCTTTGCATGGCTTGGAACAGTTCTTGCTCTTCCATGAACTTATTCATTCTTTCACGTTGGGCTCCTTGAGCGTCCCAGTATTCTTGCATTGAAGCTCCGTAAGACCCTTGCCAAGCTTCTCTCCTTTGATTGTATTCCCGACCTTCTCCTATATACGCGGAGACATTATCATATATCTCCTGTTGCCCCCTATCAAAATTTTTGTAAGAGGGCACACGTCTCCGAGTCACAAAACCTGCCACTTCTGCGTTAATCTCTCTGTGTGGCCGCATGTATCGTTGCCTCGGTCCTTGTGCCCCGGAAGGTTCAGCTTCCTGCTCCTCTTCTTCCTCCATCTCCACATCTTCTTCCCGCACGGGTGGTGCCCCAGAAGTACGGACCTCATACTTGTTCCCCAACTCATCGGTCACAACATACTTATTGCTCGAGAACTTGACCTCTATCTTCCAATTTTTCTTCATGTAAGCCACGTTAAATTCCTCCACTGGCTTAGAGACCCATAGTGCTTCCAAGGGTAAACAGTTTTGCTGCACAATCATGGCACTAATGAGGCGTGCATACGGAATAAACCGCCTCTGTGACGACTCCCTGGTAGCCCATGTGTTCATCATTACTATGTGCCTCCACGACAGTGTTGGGGTCCCATACAGTAAGGCGTGCACCACCCTACAGTCACTGACTCTCACTCCCCCGCGATCACCAAACCTCGCTAAGATGTTTTCAACCGAGATACCTTGAAGAATCTTTCCTTCAAGCGACATTTGTTTCCGCTTCATTTCCCCCCCTTTGTGGGTCGGTAAAATAACATCTGTCAATTGATCAACATCATTTGGGTTCATATGGTTATCCAAAAACTGCTCGATGGTGGGGTAGTCATATGCTTGTGCTCCCAAAGAGTCAAACCGAGCAATACGATTCATAGTTTCGAACGACATCGTCATGTTACCTCGAGTTGTCTTCCCCACTAGCTTCCATTGTGAAGGGGATTCATTCTTGTTGACAAGCCTCAAGGTGGACAACCATTCACATACTTCCGACAAGTAAATCCTAGAAGTATTGTCTTCACACCAATCCAAAACACTCTCCCATCCTAACCTCTCAAACATTTGTACAATCCCGATGTTCTGGAATTCTTCTACATTCACGGTTCGTTCACATATCACTCTTGTTGGAACTGACGTGTTCACCCCATTCACCATCTTCCATTTCCACAACTTCGCTTCTAACTTTCTATCTTGATAGCTCGACAACTGTTTGTTCTTCTCGTCATCCCAAATTCTGGCACTTTGGCTATCCCTGAACTTTGCCCATTCCCAATCTTGTCGGTATAATCTTGCATCATTTTCCTCAACAGAGCTCAGTTGCTCCCACTTCTTCGGTATTAAACCGGAAGAGGACCCAATCCTGGATGATGAAGCTTGACCGGTAGTCTTTTGTCTCTTGCTTCCCGCCATGACTACAATCACAAACAAGCAAAACATCAATATATATTCAACCTTCATTAACTCCCAAACTTTGAACATGAGGTATGATGTTGACAATTTAATTAACAAGTATATGCAAAATCGCCTCTTTAAACTTCCAAAGTCGCTCACTTTATCATAACTTATTAATCTTTTGTCAATCTTACAATCTCTTATAATTTCAACAAAAATCAACATCATCTTCATGTTCAATCATGTTCATAACAGTGTAATCACTTCACTATGGTTATGACATACTCAAATTCCATTCAAAACAACTAATCTTGCTCAAAATCATGCTAGCACAACATACATTGTCTAAACAACCTACTCTTAAACCAAAAAGTTTAAAATTTCGGAAGAAAACACTAGTATATAATAATCAAGCATAAATTTAAGAAGAATCCATACCTTTGGTGTTGTTAGACAAGAAGAACTAAGAAAAGATGGCAAACAAGCAATTTGATGAACACCCTTTCAAAAAACCCTAAAGAACACGCCCCGAAATCTTGCACAATAGCAAGAATTGATGAAAACCGTGTTGGGGGTTTTGTTCGTCTTGAAAAATTACCCAAGATGGACCCAAAAATTAGTGGATTTGGTGGAGAATTGAGAGAGTTATGGAAGCTTGAAGGTTTAGGGTTCTTGAGGAGGAAGATGGAGAAGATGAAAGGAATAGGTGAATTTGGAGAGAGAAGATGCAGAGAATTTGTGGTAAAAACTGAGGTGGGAATGATATGGGTCGAATTATGTGGTCACAAGTGCACTTGGGTTATGTTAAAATAGGTTTTGGAGTGGTTTGAATCGGTTTTAAACAAGTTGGGACGAAACAGCGTCGGAGCAATTTTGGGAACCCGTCGCCGACGGGTCCCACCCCGTCGCCGACGGGCAGTGGGAAAATGATGTGGTGCCGACGGGTTAAGTATCTGGTTACGGGCAAAAGTGGCCTACGGGAGTTTCAGGAGACCGTCGCCGACGGTCATCACCCCGTCGCCGACGGGTATTAGTTTTTTTTTTTTTTTTGAAAAATATGAGGAAAATTATGAGATTTTACTAAAGAGACTATGTACACTAAAAATTCCTAAAAATTATTAAAAATGTTTTTGTGATTTTTTATAAGTTAAAATTTTTAAACAAATAACCGTTAACGGCCCTACCACCCCCCAAAAAGTCGTGTATTGTCCTCAATGCACCAAATCAAGTCTAAAACATACCTTGTATCTTCATGACCCGTTTGGAGTGCCCGAACTTCACACAATCAAGAAAGGTTAGTATGAACCGGAAACGATTCACATCCAACTACGCAAACAATTGAATAAATATACATAACTTTACAAAACGTGTTACCGGTCCTTTTACTTCACCTCATATGTTGGCACGCTTACCAAGAAACATACCAACTCCACATTTGCGTCCTTTTTCTCTTCGTTACCATCAAGGAATGGTTTAAGGCGGTGCCCGTTAACCGTTTGCTTCGACCCGTCCTTCGGGTCCTTGATTGTAACATCTCCAAGTTTCCCGACCCGTGTAATCACATACGGGCCCATCCACTTACTCTTGAGCTTTCCCGGGAAGTATTTAAGCCTCGAATTGTAGAGCCAAACCTTTTGACCCACTTCAAACTCCTTTGGCTTCAACTTCGCGTCATGTGCCCTCTTCATGTCATCCTTGTACTTTGAGGCACACTCGTACGCTTCTTCCCTAAGCTCCTCCAACTCACAAAGCTTTAACTTTCGCTCCTTTCCTGCCTCGTCATATTTCATGTTAACCTCTTTTATAGCCCACCAAGCACGATGCACAAGCTCAACCGGCAAGTGACAATTTCGCCCATAAACTAAGCGATAAGGAGTGGTTCCAATAGGTGTTTTATGAGCCGTTCTATAAGCCCATAAAGCATCATTCAACTTCGTTGACCAATCCTTTCGGTCGGGTCGAACGGTCTTTTGCAAAATTTCTTTTATTTGCCTATTGGAAACCTCGACTTGACCGCTTGTTTGTGGGTGGTAAGGAGTAGCAATTCGATGGTCAACACCATACCGTTTCAAGAGTTTGCCAAAATTAAAGTTCTTGAAGTGAGATCCCCCATCACTAATCATCACCCGGGGAACCCCAAATCTAGAAATTATATTCGTTTGAACAAAATTGCAAACAACTGTGTGGTCATTCGTTTTGGTGGCAATCGCTTCGACCCATTTGGATACATAATCGACCGCCACCAAAATGTATAAATTGCCATGCGAATTAGGGAATGGGCCCATGAAATCGATCCCCCATACATCAAAAATATCTACAATAAGGATCGGTTGCATGGGCATCTCATCCCTTTTTGATATACTCCCTAACTTTTGACACTCAACACAATTTTTAGCAAAATTAAAAGCATCCTTAAAAATAGTCGGCCAATAAAGGCCACTATTGAGCACTTTGTGCCCGGTTTTGTGACCACTAAAATGGCCCCCACAAGCAAATGAATGCAAGTGCATCAAGACGCTAGGAATCTCCTCGTCGGGTATGCATCTTCGAACGACTTGATCCGGACAAAACTTGAATAAGTCCGGTTCTTCCAACGTGTAATACTTGATTTGAGACAGGAAGTGCAACCTCTTCCTTCTATCCCAATTAGCCGGCAAGTCACCTGTAACCAAATAGTTGACAATATTAGCATACCATGGTAATATTCCAACTTTTAAAATTTGCTCATCTGGAAAAGTCTCATTAATTTCTTCACGGGAAGAATCCTCCACACTCAACCGAGACAAATGGTCCGCGACCACATTCTCGCTCCCTTTCTTATCTCGAATCTCTAGGTCAAACTCTTGTAGCAAGAGAACCCATCGGATTAGCCTCGGCTTCGCATCCTTCTTGTCCATGAGATACCTAACTGCAGAATGGTCAGAATAAACGATGACCTTAGTACTCCATATGTAAGCACGAAACTTATCCAACGCATATACCACCGCAAGTAGCTCTTTCTCGGTAGTTGTGTAATTCAATTGTGCATCCGAGAGAGTCTTACTTGCGTAGTAAATGGCAACCGGTTTCTTATCTACCCTTTGACCCAACACGGCCCCCACCGCATAATCACTTGCATCACACATAATTTCGAATGGTAACGACCAATTCGGTGATTGCAAGATTGGGGCCTCAACCAACTTTTGTTTCAATACATTAAAGGCATTTTGACATTCTTGGTTAAATTCAAACGGGTGATCCTTTAGCAATAATTTACAAAGAGGTTTGGTTATATCACTAAATCCTTTTATAAATCTCCTATAAAACCCCGCATGACCCAAAAATGATCTAATACCCTTAACACTCGTGGGATAAGGTAAGGTAGAAATAACTTGCACCTTTGCACGATCAACCTCTATCCCACGACTCGACACTACATGCCCCAACACAATCCCTTCTTGAACCATGAAATGGCTCTTTTCCCAACTCAAAACAAGATTTTTCTCAACACATCTTTTCAAAACTTTTTCGAGTTGGTCAAGGCATGTATCAAATGATGACCCAAATATTGAGAAATCATCCATGAAGATTTCCAAAGACTCCCCCACCATATCTGAAAAGATACTCATCATACACCTTTGAAAGGTGGCGGGGGCATTACAAAGTCCAAACGGCATTCGCCTAAATGCGAAAGTACCATATGGACAAGTAAAGGTAGTCTTTGCTTGGTCTTCCGGATGTATAGCAATTTGATTGTATCCAGAATAACCATCCAGAAAACAATAAAATTTTTGTCCGGCCAATTTCTCAACTATTTGGTCAATAAATGGCAAAGGGAAATGGTCTTTGGAAGTTGCGGCATTCAACTTCCTATAGTCAATACAAATACGCCACCCGGTTACCGGCCGAGTGGCGACCTCTTCACCTGCGTCGTTTGTGACGACTTGAATACCCGCCTTTTTAGGAACTGTTTGTGTCGGGCTCACCCATTGGCTATCCGAGATAGGGTATATAATACCCGCATCTAGCCACTTCAATACTTCCTTCTTCACCACTTCTCGCATATTCGGATTTAATCTTCTTTGTGTGTCGCGAGAAGGATTCATACCATCTTCCGTGATGATCTTGTGCATCACCACCGAGTGACTAATTCCCTTCAAATCCGCAATGGTCCACCCGATAGCGGCTCTATGGGTGACCAATACCTTCATCAACCTCTCTTCTTGCTCCCCGGTTAAATTGGATGCAATAATGACCGGGAGCGTGCTACCTTCACCCACATAAGCATATTTAAGATGCTTGGGTAGCACCTTCAACTCTAATGCCGGAGGTTCTTCCAATGACGGCTTCAACTTCGTGTCTATGCTTTCCGGAAGACTTTCCACTTGATGTGTCCAAGTGGGCCTTCCTTCTTTTGCCGCCATAACCTCCAACTCTTTCATCTCTTCATCCATGCTCCGATTTGTTTCTCCTTGCAACCTGTCAAACATGAAACACTCCTCTATTGTGTTTTCCTCTTCGACACTAGTGTCACATAGAGGTATACACTCGTCAACGATGTCCGCCATGTAACATTCATCGCCAACTAGAGGATCCGTTAATCCTGAAAAGACATTTAACCGCAACCGACGGTTACCAAAAGTCATGTCGACCGTGCCCGATTTGCAATTTATTTGGGCATTCGATGTTGCCAAAAATGGTCGATGATGT
This sequence comes from Helianthus annuus, assembly GCF_002127325.2. Taxonomy (NCBI): domain Eukaryota; kingdom Viridiplantae; phylum Streptophyta; class Magnoliopsida; order Asterales; family Asteraceae; genus Helianthus; species Helianthus annuus. The sequence continues at coordinate 51,015,137 of NC_035444.2, forward strand.
GCTGAAAGTGGGTTAATTAAAACAACTAAAATTACCCTAATTCTAAACTCTCTAAGCTTTAAATTTATAAAACTAAGACCCTCTAAACCCTAAACCACACAACCGGCAAGTGTACCGATCGGTGCAGTATAGCCTAAGGAAGTCCGAGTATCGAACCCAAGAGACTCTACTAAATTACGCTAATGACTCGATCTAAACTTAAACTGACACGACTCAACTAATTGTTTATTAATTGGGGGGTTTTCTAAATATCCTAAATAAAATAATAAAATAATGCTAGAAAACTAGACACGAACTCGAACGAAGGTTTTGACCAGAGGTGATGAAGACTACCTAGGCTAGACGTAGGCTAAACTCAGGATGGATCTCTGTTCGATGATTTTGTGGTGTGGAACCGGGATCTTTGGATACTAAGCCTATTAAGACACCACTAAGTCCCTCAAACACTCTCAAGGCGATTCTTATGGCACTACCTAGGCTGTTACGCTCACCGGTTTTCTAGATTTCTTTTCCGTCCTCTAGTTTCTTGAAAGTGCCTATGTAAGACGCTCTACCTTGCCGCGCGAACGTCTAAAGCAACTACGGGTTTTAATCTTGGCTTAATAGACAATGGAATGTTAAGTCCTTATAACTAAACCGAGACCTATTAATATCCTCGAGCCTTTCCGCGACGAGTCTAGCAAAACACTTGATTTTATTAAGTTACCGAATATTGTTTCTAAGGTTACTTACGCGTTTTCACCCTAAAGGATTAATGACCTATTACGTGATATAGACACTCACCTAAATCAAGAACCCTAATCCGACTCTATTATGTGATAAAGACCGTCACCAAGAATCGAATGAAGCAATAGACAATAATCAAATAATCACAAGCACGCATACGCACCAAGTTAAACTACCATAGCGTTTACAATACAAGAAAGATCCACAACCATGACAAAAATCAAATAAAAATCCAAACTTTATTATACTCTTGTCATAACCTAGGTAGTACGAAAAGTCTAGCCAATAATCATATTATCAAATAGCATAACAATCATCAAAAATTCAGAATTCATCATTAGAACTAAGAAACAAACGAAACCGAATGATAAACGAGAAGATAAAAACCGAAAATCTTCAACTCCGTGCGTTCTCGAGCCTTCCACGATGATTCCTCGGCTTCCCGAACCTCCGAACAGCCTCCAAGATGTCCAAAATTCGTCTGAGGTTCGTCTCCAATCGTCTGATATGTTTCTTTGTGCCGTCAACAGTTGTCTACGTCTGATCTCCCCCCTTTTTCTATATATAATCCACCAATAAAAAGAACCCTTGCGTCGTCCCCAAGTAAAATAATATGGCAGCCAAAAGTCTTGCGTGCGTCTCTTAATGGGCTGCCAAGCCCAATTAATTTTGTGCGACTCCAATTTTGTTCCCAATAATTGCCGCCCAACTTCAAACCAATCAATGCTTGCCGCCCACTTTAACCACTCAAAGTGCACCCTTTTAATGTGCCGTCCACACCAAGTCCATGTGCAGCACAATTCCCTTATGATATTAACTAGTTTTTGCCCCGCCCGCGTTGCGGGGCAATAAATCGAATATTTCTCTCTCATAATATGTATGTCTGTATAGAGGGCAAAATCGTAATTATATTTTGAGCGGGAGGCGAAATCATAATTTTAAACAGAGAGCAAAATCATAAGTTTGAGCTTGGGGGGGAATCAAAATTTTATTTTTAACTGTGGGTAAAAGCGTAATTTTGAGCTGAGGGCATAATCGTAATTTTAAGGTAGAGGGAAAACCAAAATTTTATTTTGAACTGGGGGCAAAACCGTAATTTTAAACGAAGGCCGAAACTGTAATTTTAAACTGAGAACAAAGTTAAAAATGAGTTTTTGAACCGAGGATAAAAGCGTAATTTTGAGCTAAGGGCAAAATTATAATTTTATTTTGAGCTGGGGGCAAAAACGTATTTTTAAACGAAGGACGAAAGCGTAATTTTAAACTGGAAATAAAATTAAATAAAAAAATGGTTGGTCCAATGGGGGAGTGCCAGGCAGCTGCCTGGCACTATTCCCCCAACTTGTGATTTTATAGTAGGTAAATTGTAATGTAATTGTGATGATGTCCACTGTCTTGAATGTATATCAATATTATTATGCAAGGCCTGAATGTTCCTTAATGGGCGGCCCAAGAAATATGGACTCACGTCCATAATGATGTTCCAAAATCAGTTATATATAATTGATTGATGTTGCCTTTTTCTTTAATAATGTAGAGATAGTGGGCTTGACCCACTCGAGAAAAATAGCGGCAATTTTCATTCGGTCTCCGACGGTCTACTCTACTCAACTAGCTGGTCATTTCCATATTACTCGTTTTCGCTCCATTTGCACCAGAACCTGCCAAAACACAAACTAATATAATATAATACTATAACTAAATAAAACAAATAAAAACTATACAAAAATTATACATTTTACATGGGACAAATATGTGTATTTTACCCTACATCAGTCGACCTAGGATCACCGTTGGTTGCTTGGTTCGGTCCAAAGAAACATAATCTAACACAAGAAAGTCCACCGGATAGTAAAAGTCCTCGACCTTGACTATTACATCCGTGACTATCCCACGGGGTAGTTTAGGGGTCAAGTCGGCTAACACCACGGTGGTGTTAGACACTTGAAGTGGACCAAAATCATATTGGTCATATAAACTACCCGGCAAGATACTCACACTCGCCCCAAGATCCAAAAGTGCCATTGTCATTTTAAATTCACCAACTTGTATTGAAATAATGGGCGCCCCCGGATCTTGGAGTTTTGGTGGAAGTGCACCCGAAAGAATTGAACTCACATTTTCGGTTAAATCAAGTTTTTTAGGAAATTTGTGAGTTCTCTTTTGGGTACATAAATCTTTCAAGTATTTCGCATATGAAGGAATTTGTTTGATAGCATCTAAGAGTGGTAAGTTAATTTTAACTTGTTTAAAAATTTCCCACATCTCTTCTTGATGTGGGCCTCTTTTGTTTACCACTTTCTTAGATGGTCCCAAAAGAGCTTCGGGAAAAGGGGCGGTATTACCCTCCACACCCTTGTCCTTAGCCTTTGGGACGGGAACGGTCGCAATGGGTGTATCTTTGTTGAGTTTTAATTCATTTTTATTTTGACCCGTTCGACCGTTATTCTCTTCATCATCACTCGCATCTTCCACCACCCCTTCAACAAACTTGGGTGGTGGTGGCTCAACACCGTTATCTATCACTCGACCACTACGTAAAGAAATTTTGTTTATTGGTACCTCACGTGTGTTTTTCGAGCTCGACCCTTGATGCTTAGGGTTCATCGTGGTGTCGCTTGGAAGTCCTCCTCCACTTCCGCGAATTTGAGCCATCTCTTGAGCAAGTTGCCCCACTTGCTTCTCTAATGCCTTTTGAGATTTATCCCTCACTTCAAACTCTTTCTTCACTTCGGCTTTGAACTCATGGTGTGAATTGGTAAGAGCTTGTTGTGAGTTGGTAAGATTACTCACGACATTCATGATAGCATCAAACTTTGAACTTATCGACTCATCACCTTGGGAGTTTGATGCACCACCCCCATTTCCACTTTGGTTGTAACCCCGTTGATAGTTGCTTTCGCGACTTTGATGTCCTTGGTTACCCCCTTGATTGTAATTCCTTTGGTAACCCCCTTGGTTACCACCTTGACGATTGTTGTATGAGGACCCACCTTGACCACCTTGATTACCCGATTGGAAATTCGGATTCATTTGATTTGAGGCGTTACCATACCGGAAATTAGGGTGATTTCTCAAACACGGATGGTAAGTGTTGGAATTCATGTCGTATTGCTTTCGATCCCCATACACTTGATTTACCTCCTCGGTATAGTCACTCGATCCCGTTGGGCATTGCTTGGTGCTATGCCCAATATCACCACAATCTTCACACACTTCAAATTGAACCGCGTTCACCTCTTTCTTCTTTTTCAATTGAGCTATTTCCCGCTCTAAGGAGGAAATCCGATCCTTGGAATCGAGATCGGGAAGTGACCGGGAAACCGGATGCCTTTTTGCTCTATCGGCCGATTCTTTTTGTTTGGATCGTTTGCTCATCCTCTCCAAAAATTCCCAGTCGTCATCCTCATGGTTGCTCAAAAGTGTACCATTGCTTGTCGTCTCAAGCCGATTCCAAGTTGCATCATCCAAACCCCGTACGAAACATTTCACCAATTCCCATTTTTCTATTTGGTGACGTGGGCATCTCCTCATGAGTTCTTTGAATCGGGTGAATGCTTCATGTAGAGGCTCACTTGAAAGTTGACGAAATGACCGAATTTCATCTCTAGCATCGTCGGTCTTGGCCATGGAATAGTATTCATCCAAAAATGCTTGTTGCATTTGTTCCCAAGTTCGAATACTATTGGCCGGAAGTGTAAAGAACCACTGTTTTGCTTTATCTTTCAATGAAAATTGAAATAGCCGAAGCTTCACTTCCTCTAGTGCGAAATTATGCCCTCCAATAGTATCACAAATAGACGAGAACTCCGTTAAATGGGTGTACGGCTCATCGTTGGACCTCCCGTTGAAATGAGGAAGGATGTTGATGTAATGCGGTTTACAATCAAACATCCTCCTTTCGCATACTATTGGAGAATTGTTCTCGGTCACTATCGGTCGGAAACGGTCATTTACTCCCCGTGGAGGTTGTTGACGACGTTGTGGCCCGTTAACTTCTTGATCGACCGGTCTTCGATTATCCCGTCTTTCATCCCTTCGCTCCTCTCTTCGATTATCCCTCGGGTTACCACCTCCCACAAAACGAGGAATCCGGTTAGGGTTTACATTGTTGTTGTTATTATTGTTGTTGTAAAACCCTTCATTCCGGTTCCGTTGGTTGTTGTTTTGTGGTTGACGGTTGTTCCCATAACCGTCGTTTCTTCCACCTCCGTAGCCATATTCATCTTCCCCAACATAATTGGCGTTTTGAGACCCAAACTCCTCATCGTCGTACCTTCGAGCATTGTATACGTTTCCCCTATTCACGTAGCCCCAATATTCATCATCATTAGCTCGATCATCGTAATACCCCCCATCGTCCGAATTTTCCGTATGAATGCTTACGTGTTCCGGCGATTGATAACCAGGAACACTATACGGTTCGTCATCGGGAATTGCATTCCTTAAATCGTCGATGTTGAAAAGCGGGTCTTCATTTACGGGATTGCCACGATCACGGTTACCTCTTCGATCGGAGTTGACATTCCGATCATCAAGGTTAATAGGTAACGATGCTTGTCGGTGAAGAGGTTGTTGTTGAGGTGTTCGTTGGGTGTTGTTGGTGTTTTGGTTTCGGAAAGGTGGAGTGGGTGGTCTTGCATTGGTGTTACCACCCGGTTGCTCTTGAGCGGGATAAAAGGCTCCTCGGGATTGGAATTGATTTGGGTGGAGGTTTTGGTTTGGGTTAAATTCTTGGTTGGAGTTGTGGTTTGCCATTGAATCAGTTTCAAAGGTCGGTGTGAGTGGTGGTGTTTGGTTGGTTTGATTAGAAGCAAGAGTTGCTTCTAACCGGCTTGCTAGGTTTCTTCTTGCGAGTCTTTCAATTTCCGGTTCGTAGACTAGAGGTGAAGTCCTCCCGGAATTTCGTGTACGTATCCATTACCTGTAACCTGCACAAGTAACACACCCCGCGTAACAAGGAAAAAGACAAGTACAAAAAGAAAACTAAACAAATTAAACAGTTAATCACAAAAATTCAAACAATATCCAAACACAAAGCGCACGCACTCCCCGGCAACGGCGCCATTTTGATAGACTGTCGTCGGGTCTATGCAAAAACCTAAAATTACCTATAGACAGGGTAAGTCAGGTATCGAATCCAGAGGAGCATGTGGTCAGTGTAATACCGTTTAACTAATCTAAACTTACTTTATGAAATTTGCTAGTTTATCTATTTTTGTAATTTTTATGAATAAGTATTGTGAAAATGAGAAAACAAAGATAGGAACGTGACCACTCCGGGATTCAGATTCTGTAATTACTAATAAGCTAGTTCTGATTTTATTGGATGCTATTGATTGAATAGTAAATCTGTCACATCTACCAATTACCTATGCAGTTCAAAATCTTAATATTAATTGATCAGATAAATATTAAAACAAACATACATAGAAATCATTCAATCAACAAAAGCATAATTGGATTCAACACGTAATTATAACTCTGACTGTCAGTCAGGATTTGTCTGTCACATAAATAATATAATCATGTAAATAGTCGGCTGTCACCCGACTACAAATCCAAATCTCAATACAAAAACTAGAATTAAAAGTGTCTAACAAGAATCATTCACCCGAAGTGTCCACGAGAAATTTAGCCGCTCATGAGGGTCGAACAATCCTGAGAAGCTTGAAAGAATAACGAATTCATGATTGAGTCGATGTGTTGCGTGGATGGTTAATGATGTTCGATCCCCCTTATGCTTCCTGCCGTCAATCATTTATATGATGGATCCCAAGTTGTGCCACCAAAACTCAAGCCCAATGATGATGTCCTTTGTTATCGGCCCAATAAACATATGCGTGTGTCTTCAATTATCCAATGATGAATGATGTTTTATTAAAAATAATAACAATTCAACAAAGCCCACTATGGCTGCAAGTCAACGGGTCCACGTGTGTCTAAAGTCCACCGTAAGTGATGGACGATTTGTGTTGACATCAAGTCAAAACCCTCTAGACTCTATTGGGCATATGTCGGCTGCCTCTCCTCAAAATATGTGTATATATTTTGGATGATGGATCATATGATTTAATTTTGATAATTAATCACCTCCAAAAACAATTGTTTTGCCAAAAGTCCACGTGACCCCTAAAAATTAGAGATGTTGGCTGCTTTCAATGCCTCTAACTTCACCGAATTACGCGATTAACCTGTAAATTTACGAAAGCTCGTAGTGAACATATTTAAAGTATATAATCACGTAAACGGTAATAAATCACACAAGATAAGCACGTTAACACTCGGGTTTCACACCCTCCATCACATCCCCACACTTACTTTTGATTGTCCTCAAGCAAATCGATACGGAACTACTCACTATATTAACAACACCTCTAAACCCCTTATACCGATGCAACAATTTAAGTCCCAAGTCATACCCGTTCCATAGACTGACACAATCGAGATTGACAGTCCGACAAGCAATTGATGTAACTTCTAAAAATCAAGACTTGTCTATTCAAAACTAACATGCTTAGGATTATACACATGCTACACGCCTCTCACAATAAACTCTCCTCTCGGTTTATAAATATGAACTAGCGTGTAATGTGCTAGCATTTATACACTCAAAACCAAACATGAAATTCTGTAATCATAGGCTTGTACGACAATCACACCTCCACTGTATCATATAACATGGCACATATCAAAAGGACTTTCGGTTTTGGGCTTAGGCTAAGGGTAGGAATATTTTTTTTTTTTGGTTTATATTTATATTTTTATATGGCGAACAAACAAACGACCAAACCGTGACAACTTTATTTGCAAACATAACAAACTTTTGGGTTGGTTTCTACCCAAGAACATAAACGATATTCACAAAACTTTCTTTTTTTTTCCTTTTCTTTTTTTTTTCTATTTTTGATTTTTTTTTCTTTTTCTTTGTTTTTTTTTCAATTATTCATACTTTGTCGTTCACGGTCGGTATCACAAATTTCACATCGGGTGGACAAATGAAAGGTAAATAGGCTCAACAGGGCTACTAAGGGTGATAACTTGATAAACAAAGAACAAACAAACAGGTATAGGGGATATCCTAATGCCTTTATCATTTACGTGCACATGTCAAACCACAGTCTCAGCATGTATCAAATCATTCAAGTTCTAACACAGAATAACATGCAGCCTGCTCTCAACAAATGAAGTCATAATGTAAATCATTCTATCATTCTACAGGCTCAAATTCTCACCAAGAAAGGGTAAAAAGGCTGCCGACACGTAGCATATGCAATCTAAAGCATGTTACCCCTAAATAGACATCTCTTCTCAATTCTTTTATCCTAAAAACACCTGTCGGACCTACTCTCATGAAACTTAAAGGAACGACCATGACAAGGGACTATGTTAGTTTACTACCGGCAAGGAACCCATTAGTGATTGAAACGTTCGGTTTTTTATCCGTTTAGCTTATTTAAGGTGATGAAATTTTTCAAAATTTTCAAATTTTTTTTTCACTTTTCATCGTTCTCAATCACTTTTAACCTCTTTCAAACCTTTCCCTTACCGGGTTTCCCATATCCCTACACTTGGGCGACATTGTCCCCAATGTATAGTGCTTTTAAAACAAAACCCGAGAATACCAACTAACAACCCCCTGAGTGGCTATCCCTAGCACAAATAACGTAAACACATTCCCTAAACATAAATAGTTCAACACCACCAAAAACAAAAATAAAAATGCAATAATAAAAGTGGAACAGACTCCCCTGGTTTAAAGCGTAGAATCCTCATGCGTCATGTTCCATCACGACCGTATAGCATTTCATTCGCGACCGTGCCCAACAAGTACTCGGGTCAATCTCTACGATTAGTGTTCAGATCATCCCCGTCCAAATGGAGATTGAGTATGGACAGTTTTGACTGACTCTAATCCGTGCATTGTCCGCCACTGCAACTAGGACGTATTGGGATTTCACCAAACATCCCCACACTTGGACCATTGCATCCGTAGAAATTATTAACCTGGTAACCTGCAACAATAATCACGCAAAACAGAAAAACAAAAAAAAAATAATAAAAATAATACACTACTCTACATCCTCGGGCTGCCTCCCGAGAGCGCTAAGTTTATAGTCTTCAGCCAGACCGTATCTGGTTAAGCTCATGGTGGTTCATATAGTATCCCCTGTGTATGAAACACATGGTTATCATCCCACATCCATCCATCATCTTTTATGGCATCCCAATGATCCGGGTTATCTGGATCTGTATCATCGAAAGAATATAATAACTCGCCCGTACGTGTCTCTATGGGATTCTTCTTGGATTTGGTTGCTTCCTTTGGTGGCATCTTTTTTCGCTTGGCTAATTGCTTTTTAATTCTCAATTTGAGCCACCAAGGTGACTTGGCCTCTTTATCCTTCACGATCTTGTCATCTTTAGACCTGTCAATCATAGCAACACTCTCTTTCGGGCCATCGTCACACACTCGAGAATAACTCGTGTTAGTAACAAAATCCCATGAACAAGTATTTATAAATGAATAATCAAAAGAATGTGAAAGGAAGTCAATAGAAAGCTTACGGCTCCCGTATGTCATATCAACTGTACCTTTCCAGCAACAGATCTGAGCATCTGCAGTGGCCAAGAATGGTCTGCCAAGTATGACCCTCAATTGTTCCTTCTCTGTATATGGATCTAAGACAACAAAATCTTCAAGATATTAAAAGTCACCTACCTTTACAGTCAATCCCTTCAAAATCCCTCGGGGCCTTCCTCGTGAATATTCAGCTAAAACCATAGGATCATTAACCTGTTGCAATGGGCCCAAATCATACCTGTCATAAATATACCCGGGAAGAACACTCATACTAACTCCAAAATTCAATGAAGCGTTATCTGTCTTGAGATCCCCAAGTTGAATTGGGATGAGCGGTTCCCCTGGATCTCTATCTGTCTCTGATCCAGCATCCTCAACCAGGCTAACTGTAGCTTTTCTTTCTGCAAAATTGTCAAACTGATTAGTTAGTTGTTCAATTCGCTGGTTAAGTGATTCATTAATATTTTGCTGTTCCTTGAGAGACTGGGTGAGTTCCTCTACATGCTTGAGGAGGGTTTTGAATAACTCTAAAATCTTATCTTCCCCAATTGCGTTTCGATTCTGCTCGTTACCGCCTTTATCGGATTGATTGTAATTTTGATATCCTCTGGAGCCATGATCCGGATGGTAAGAACGTGGACAATCTTGAGCCCAGTGATTGTGACTCCCGCAACATGAGCATGCTTCAACATCATAATCCCATTCCATAGTTGCTGCACAAGTAACAAACTAAAAGTAGTACTGAAATAAAATAAAATAAAAAAAATCAAATAAAAGATATAACACTAAGCGCACTAGCTCCCCGGCAACGGCGCCAAAATTTGATCGGAGAGTCGCGCTCCGGTCAAAGATAATATTTATATACCCTAATTACCCTTAACAAATAGCTAGTGGTAGCAAGGGGTCGAACCACGAAGAGTATGTGGTTTGTGTGCGGATTTGATTGAATTATGAATAGTTGTCACTTTTATGAAGCTTGCTATATTGTTTTTGTATGTTTTTGTTTGATTGGAAGTTGTGAATTAGAATAACTAAAAATGATTAACTAAATTAATTACTCACGATTACTAACGCAAGAAGTGAAAATGATTGTTTGAACAATAATAAGAAAACAAGGTTCACACCCGGTTCGGTAATTGCATTCCTAGGGTTCCTACACGTTTTAAGATTGATTCAATTGCAAAAACGATTAACGAGTTTAGTGTTACACGGCTTAGGTGCCAAGAGCTATCAACGTTATAAAGAACGGACCACAATGCACTTCGTTACCAAGAACATGTAAACTCTAACCTAGACAAGGCATAATTGCACATAAACATTTCATAAAGTCAAGTTTAATCTTCACTCGACGGTTTACGAATTCAATACAAATGCAAGACAATTATCATAAGTTTCAAATCAAGAAGCAATTTGTCACAAAATCAATCCAAGAACAATGTTTTAACCCTAGACTTACAATTAACCTACACCGGGGTGAAACCTCCAAGAAATTAGCCGCTCATGGTGTAAATAGCACGATCAACGGATGTACGAGACTTGAATTGGGTCATCTTGGAGCTTGAAGATGGATGGTTGAATGATTAGGGTTTGGAATGGTTGGTGGTGATGAATGGATTGAAAGTGGAAGAATGATTGTGATGGTGATGAACTAGGGTTTGGATTCGGATGAGAATTCGGGTTGTTGGATGGATGGTAGATGGAATAGAGATGAAGTAGTGCGTCATAGATGGCTCCAAGAATGTTTTTCAAACTCAAAATAGAGTGTAACTCCCGTATTGAATCAATGAGAGCCAATGGAATTCGAACTAGATATCCTTTGTACCAAAAATCCCGTTTCGCGAAACCGACACCCGTCGCCGACGGGCCTGACACCGTCGCCGACGGGCTCCCAAAACTGCTACTTGGCCGACGGCCTAAATGACTGGTTACGGCCAATTCTGACTTACGGGACTTTCTGGGGCCCGTCCGGGACGGGTATACCCCCGTCGCCGACGGTCCCTAGAAGTCCAATTCTCCATCGTTCGCTCCTTGCACTCCCGGTTGATCCGTAACGCATCCCGGTGCTCCGTTTTTCGACGCGGTGACCCGTAAAGCTCCCGAAAAGCTCCTTAAACTTCATCAATCCTGCAAAACACATTCTTGATTAAAAGTAGGCTATTCGAAACTAAAACTTTCGTAAAAATGTTAAGTTAAACAATAACAAGCACCGGTTTCTAACCACGTATCATACACCCTGGCAGATAATGCCAAAAAGGGGGAGAAAACCAAGCTGAAAAAGAAAGGTATAGAAGATGGGATATACTTTGAACCAGAAAAACCCAAAACCACAAAAACTTCAACAGCTGATACAACAGTAGTTACAAAAACTGCTGTAAGTAGCCAAACAGCTGCCATTACATCAACACACACACCTCCAACACACACAACTACTGTTTCAACACACACCACCACAACTACTGCTCCACCTCCATCATCATCTGTGTCTATAACACAAAAACCACCACTATCATCATCTACAATCACATCACCACCACTGCTTCCTGCCATAAAGCAGAAGACATCAGATGTTATAACATCTGTTGTAATGACAACAGTGGTTGAAACACCAGTTGTTTCAACTACTGTCAGTCAGTCACAGTCACAAACCACTGATCCACCCAAAACATCATCAGCCTCCCCTCCACTAAAAAGGAGAAGGGTTTTCATTCCTGATGATGAGTCACCACCACCATCACCACCATCGCATCCTTCACTCCCTACTCAAAAGCAGAAGACATCTGCTGACACATCAGCAGTTGTAATGACAGCAGCAGTTGAGACACCAGTTGTTTCAACAGTTGTTAGTCAACCATCCACCACTGCTCTATCCTTTCCTATATCTCAACCTAAGCTCTTTAGCAGAAAAAGAAAGCCAATTACTGCCGATGAAGGGATACATGATCCAAATGCTGAAAAGTATCCATTGGAGCTTGAAGCCATCAAAAATGAGATGAGGCAATTTTATACAGAAACAGATCCCTCAAAAAGAAAATTCTCCTCACTCATTGGCTACATAGCTCCAGAAGATATAAATGATTATCTCAGGATAAAAGCAAGGCAAGCTAAAGTTAAAGCTAAGATTGACAGTGAGAATGAAAGGCTAAGCGAAGAAGGCATTGCTAATAGACTGAAGTTCTACCTTGCAAAGGTTAAGCAGATGGAAGAATATGCACAAGAGCTAGACACAGAAAAGGCTGATCAAAAGAAGAGATTGAGAGAACAACTTCTAGCCTTCATCATGAAAGACAAGTTCTACCCTGCTGAAGAATCTCAGTTTAAAGAATGACCTTTAGTAGCTTTGAAGCATGAGGCTGAAAGGATCCAAAGAATCAAAAATGATCCTTCAAAGAAGAAAACTGCTCCAAACTGGAGTAAGTACAAAAGACTCATTGCTGATCTCACTGCTGAATATAAAGGAAAGAAGAAGGAGTTAGTGGATGCTAAAGTAGACACTGCTGAAGCCATATCAAAATGGCCTAGGCAGCAAACTGATGAAGCCTATGAGAGGCTGAAGAAAAGGAAGAAGAAAGAACAAATGATGAAGATGGAACAACAAATTGAAAACCTCAAGACAATGCTAAAATCAGCAGACAGTCCTACACTTGGGTCAAAACAAGATAAAGGCAAACAGCTGTCTGAAGAAGAGGTCAAGGAAAAAGAAGCAGAGTTCTTCAAAGACACCATCATGAAAATGGGTTTAAAAGAAGATAGCTCATCAAAGCTTCAAAACCTTTTTGTGAAATTATTAAACAGCCCTGCATCCTCAAACACTGCAACAGGCATGATAGAAAATGAAGAACAAGAGCTTACTGGACAAGAAACTGCAGAAGACATAGCTGCAGCAAACAAAGTCATAGAAGAAGCTTTCAAAAGAATGTCTGAGAGTTTGCATGTGTTTTCAAGGCCATTATCCCTCAACTCATCAGAAGATAAATCTCTCCCAAGAAACCCATTAGGCTTTAAAATACTAAAGTGGATGTCTGATCAAAAGACCCACGTATTGACCCTGGTCAGAGCCAATGGTGAGGTGAAGCATATATCAAGGAAAGAAGCACTAGGCCTTAGTGTTAAAGATTTGCAGGATCTCCTTGAGCTCTCACTGTGCAGGGATGAAGATGACCAGAGTGCCAAAGAATTTGAAGCTGAATTCAAAGAACAAGCTAAGGCACTCTTGATGAGTAATAAAGGTCCTGAATAAGGAAGGGTTTTGGCATTATCTGTTCCAGGAGGAGATTGTTGGGATTGAACCCTAACAGAGGAACAGATAATGTAAAGCCAAAATCGGATCCCATCAGTGGACACTTAATAAGCAGCAGTTTACTCTAATCTCTCCCCTTGACAGTGGTTATCTAACAGCTGATGGATCTTAAAGTGCTGCTCAACTACAACAACTGACAAACCAAACTCTGATGATTACTTAACAACTGCTGAAGACAAACTCTGTTGCTCTATCTACTGCTGTGTCCTAAGTACTGCTGAAGACTCATGCACTGCCCTCTCAAAGACTGATCACCTTTGAAGAAAGCACTGAAGACTCAACATCTGTGCTAAGGCTACAACAGTGGAACGTGAAGCAGTAGTTTCCTTATGTTTTGTACTTCAGTGATTATCAGATGTTACATAACAGTAGTATGTATAGAACAGTATTTATAGTTTGTTAGGTCGTTAGATGTCACTATCATGGTGATGTCAGCTGAAGCATATCAGTAGTTTGGTTTGCCTATAAGTATGACAGTACTCTGTATTGTTACACTTAATCGTTTTGATTGAGTTTTTCTCCTCAATTCATCCTTTCATCTTGTGCAACCAACTCTGGTGTATCAGGCTGAGGGGGAGTTTAGATTGTAAGCCTGCACTGTAATCTTTTGCTTTTATGTAAATCTTTTGACTCAATGTAAATCTTAGATCCTAACAGATTGGTTTTGGGATATTGTTTGGAAGGGTTACAAAGACATTGAATTTGACCTTAAACCTATTTTTTTGGCCAGCAAAGAAAGAGCAATACCATTCAAGAGAAACCTCTCTTAGGCAGTAGCTAATTAAGAGACAACATACACTAGACAAAAAAAACGAAATAAAAGCAAAACCTATCTAGCCAAAATCCCGGCCGCTAAAACTCCTCTAGCTCTCCATCGTCAACCTAGTAACCCGCCATCTCTTCATGGCCCACCAAAAAGACGTTACTTTTATGTCCTCCCATACTATTACTGCAGAATTGTTGATCCCATTGAAAACCGTTTTGTTTCTATAACTTCAAATCTTCAAGATCGTAAGAAGAAAGATAACATAAACTACTTTCTTCTTATTTCACTCCATTTCCAGATCTTGACAGTGAGAGAGCATTTGCGATACACTGTTGAAGTTTCCCGGAACGAGGATGTTGACCCACACGCATACACTCCCCAAACCGCCTTCGTGAAATTGCAAGCGACTAGCATATGCTCTGTCGTTTCTTCATGAATACCACAAATAGGGCACCGCCCACCGCGATGTTCCTCGCAGTGAGGGCCGAAGCCGTTGGAATTTTCCATTGACTCGCTCTCCACGTAAAATAGTTGACCTTTTGGACCGCGAACTTGCTCCATCTGAAATCGACTTGCTGCCCTCCTAGATGTGTGACACATTCCAAATCACTTCTAACTTTCTTGACCGAAAACTCAACCTTTTCGCCCCCCGATCTCCATAACCAAGCATCGTTTCGGTCCGATATTCTAGTCTGTCCCAGAATGTTTTGCAGCTGATTCCACATGTTTGTTTTGCGACCCGCCGTCTTCAGTTCAGATCCCTGCACAGACTCCCACCCTCTCGCTTATAACAATCTATGACAGAGCTCTTCTTAGACTTGACCAGACCATAAAGCCTAGGGAACCGGCCCTTCAACCTGCCTTCCCCAGACTAGTTGTTAACCCAGATCCGAGTCATATCCCTTTTCCACACCTCACAGATAAACTACTCATTCAAATTCAGATTATACTTTCCAAATTCCACATTTACCTCTGCTATGTTCTTCCATACGCCGCTCAAGCTTGACCTGACCGGAATAAACCCATCACTAACTTGGCTGGAATGTAAGGCCGTGATGACTTTGGCCCAAAGTTGATTCCCACAGGTTCTTCTGAAGCGCCACCACCACTTGGCAATTAGGCCATGGTTGTAAGACCCGTGTTAAGAGGACGAGAATTTAGTAATATATTACATGAACTTCGTACTAAAATTTTGAGTTTACAAAAAGTTTCAAGTTTGTTTTAAGACGGTACATATTCATGATAAGTACAAAAGCAAAGTTTTAAGTAACACCTACTAGTCAACTACCGACTAGTTTAAAACATTGATTACATGATTAGCAATTCATTTACATCAAAACAATGTCTAGACAAGATTAAGTTAACGCGGAAGCATCCAAAATTTGTGTTCGGTTCTTGTAACATGCTTGATCCCCATCCGGAAGGACCCCATTAGTACCTAGAGTCAAAACCACTTAAAAAGTTAGATATGACATATATACGATGCTTATAAACGAGTTCTAGTATCGAACCATTAAAAATAAAATAAAATTTAACTTTTCACCCTGTCGCGTGTCGCGAAAGGTCCTCGCGTGGCGCGGGTGGCCCCGCGTGTCGCGCCAGATTCGCTTACTCGTCACGTGGCGCGGGGGAACACGTTTTCTAGCAGGTCCAGTTTCTGGACCAGCATTTTCTGCCAACTCCGGATTTTCACTATATTCAACTTCAAATGGTCATAACTTTGGATCCGTAAGTCCGATTTAACCGATTCTTTTTCCTACATGACCGTAATTTAATTACGGACGCGTTTATCAACACGTTTTGAATAAAAATATTATTTCAAAAACAGTTGTTCTATAATTTGTCTCTTATTTATTTGACTCATTTGTTTACAAGTTCCAAAACATGTATTACTACCACATAAACTTTAGGCCAATGCACCCGTTTCTACGTTTACCAAGTATGAGCTTTTGCTCCCCTCCTGAGGGTTGCTTGTGCAATAACCATCATGCTTATTTTCAAGAATTTTACCATGCCTTTCGGAATCATTCAACAAGTGAATGTTCCGAACTATAATCCCTCTACAAGGGCTCATGCTTTTGCAACGGATTTGTGTGTCCGTTACACGACCTACGCTTGATACATAACCAGTCAAAAGTGATGGCTATTAGTTTCTATGTTTGTAACACAACTTGTTTTGACCCATTTGGGTGCCGAATGGGTATCCCCATTGCTAGACACATCCAAACTCTATTTCTAACTCATGTTTTGACCCGTTTTACTTGTCTAATGCACTTTGTCACTTCCGTGACTTAACGGTTTTTCTTGTTTACCAAATTTCAATATAACAACGTAAAACCAACAATTAAACATAATGTAGCGAAAATATAAGTCGCGTACCTTCAAAGTGTGTCCTTCAAGCGTGTATCACTTCCGGCTTGTCCACTTGACGATCCAGATGCTTTACCTAAAGAGTTCCATTCATCATCAGTTTAGAACTCTTTTATAATCCATAACAGACAATTCATTATGATATTCAAATCTGCGTTTTTGTTCGATTCTAAACATTTTATTCCTCACTTAGGCGTTTCAACAAACACCTAGCGGGTCAAGTTCTTACATAATCATTACTAGGTTCTTGACATGTTATTTTCATCTACATTTACTTCGATTAGGCGATTTGCACTCAGTTTCAACATCAATAATACCGAATTTAACACCTGAATTCAGCTTTCACTAGAATAGTATTCATAAATCCTAGTGTTTATCTAGTCTTTACAACTCAATAATCACCTACAATGGTGATTAACATCTCTAGAATTATCGTACTAAATTTCAACAAGAATTCATCTAGGGTTTTATCCCTAAACATCATGTTGTGCAAAAATTCCGATTGTCCCCCATTAGAGGTTTGATTAAACCCGTCAATCACCCACCAAACAATACATAAATTTGTTAGTTATCCATTATGAAGAAAAAAGGATTGTGTTTCTCGTGAGAGTTTGAATTGGATACATCTCCGTTAATCAATCAAGAGGCGATAGAAACGAGCCACCATACTACAGAAGATCCGACCGATCCACTAACTTTTCAGGTGGCGGTGGTGGTGGTGGTCGTGGCGGTGGTACCACTGGTCCTTTATCCTCTGCGCCTGCGTATTATTCCGGCAAAAGGTGAAATAAAGTCAGGGCTTGTTTTTATCTGAATAAGGGTTTTTTTATTTACTTTACGGTTTTCTAATATACATTTGTATTTTGTTTTAATAGCTTTAAGAAAGTGACTAGTAATGCACAAGGAGGATATTCAAATTCAAATTTGGGACCTTCAAGTTCTTCTTCTAGTGGTGGTAGAGCTCCACTGAATGGTGCACATGTTCAACCACCATTAAGAGGTATGTTAGCAGTTTGTATTTCAGTGATTATAGAGTTGTGCAGTTTTTGTGGAGTTTATGTTGTTGGTTTATATATTGTAGGGACACCTGATGCTTCATCTACTGGTGGTGTTGTGAAGCCGACTGATGCATCGGTTCAGAAAACCACACCGGGCCTGCCAAAGGCTCAACCGAGTAACGCATTTCCACTCAGTTCTGGCACCTTTGGTTCTGGCTCTTCTACACCTGTGAAGGGTACGGAGTTTATTATTTTTGGAGTTAAAATTTATTATTCAATCTGGAACCGAGTATGTGTTTTAAGAGAGTACTTACAAGTCATCTTTTGATGCTTAGGTTTAGTTGATGCTTCTAGGGCATTTCCTCTTCAGTTTGGGTCAATTAGTCCCAGTGTTATCAACAGAATGCAGTTATTTGTCATCGCTATGTCTAACAACACTATTTTGAATTGTGTTAGTCTATTAGAGGTGGTAGGATGGGCGGGTCGGGTGACAGGTCAAAGTGACCCATAAACACTTTTTACGCGTTTTAATTTTTTGTTTAAATAGCTTATTTTTAGAATATGATTACAAAAACAATACCTTTTTGTTAAAATAAATTTTTGGACAGTATAAAAGATAGCTAAATAATGAAACCATGTTGATATCCTTGGACATTTTTATTTTGCAGGCTCGTATTGATTCCTTAAAGGCTGAATCTTCCCAAAATTCAGATGTTCCGAAAAACGCTTACCAAGGAAAGATCCTTTGTAACTTTTGTAGATATGTTTTGATTAGAAGTTAATGTTTATAATTAGTATTACTATTTAAATTAAAAACTTATGTATGGATTTTGGGTTATTATTGTTAACAGCATTTGGTTTTTAGTTTTCTCATTTTACTTTAGTTTTTATTTGAAAAAAATGGAAAATAAAATAGGTAATTACATGAAAATGGTCACATAAAACCACATAAAAAATGTGACCAAAGTTTAGACAACAACCACACATAGAATTACAAAATTTCATGTGACTATAAATAAACATTAGCCACACCATAGTCACTTTGTTTCTTGTTTGTGTGGCGAAATGATGCCAAACATCATGGAAAAAAAGTTACGTGTGATCAAAGGTTAGACAATAGCCACACTTAAAATTATAAAATTTTGTGTGACTATAAATAACCATTACCCACACCATAATTACTTTGTTTTTTATTGTGTGACGGAAAGATATCAAACGTCACGGGAAAAGAAAATTATGAGTGACCAAAGGTTAGACAACAACCATACTTACAATTACAAAATTTCATGGCTATAAATAACCACTAGTCACACCATAGTCACTTTGTTTCTTGTTTGTGTGACGGAATGATACCAAACGTCATGGGAAAAGAAGATTATGTGCGACCAAATGTTGGACAATAGCCACACTTAAAATTACAGTACTTGGTATGGCTATAAATAACCACTAGTCATGCCATAGTTACTTTGTTTTTGTTGTGTAACAGAATGATACCAAACGCCATGGGAAAAAAAAGTTATCTATGACCAAATGTTAGACAATAGTCATACTTATAATTACAAAATTTAATGTGGCTATACATAACCATTAGCCACACTTTAATCACTTTGTTTTTTGTTTGTGTGACGGAATGATATTAAATGGCATGGGAAAAACAAATATGTGTGACAAAATGTTAGACAATAGCCACACCGTCATTACTTTGTTTTTATTGTGTGACGAACTAATAACAAATGTCATAGGAAAAACATATGTATGTGACCAAAAGTTAGACAATAGCCACACTTACAATAAATTCATGTGACAATGTAATAGAATCGGCCACACTTACAATAAATTCATGTGACTGTTGCTACCTTTTAGCCATACTTAATAGATAAAATGTTTGATTACAACTCTTTTTGTCACACTTTTATTTAATTGATGTGGCTAAAACATACTTTTTAGTAAATATATGTGACTATATAATACAAAGAGGCACACTTTAATTAAATTTATGTGGCTATTGCAACCCTTTAGCCACACTTAATTGAGGAAATGCTAGATTCTAACAAAAATTGTTGTTACTCTTTAGCCACACTTTTAAGTTCTAAGGCCACTAAAAAGTGTATGTGGCCGTATGATACCTACGATGACTCGAGCTTTGGTCACACTTGATATGAAAAAAAATATGTGTGGCGAAAGACATATAGTCACACTTTTTTGGTGTGGCTGTATCCCTATTTTGGCGTAGTGTGCTTCTAATTTCATCCATGCATCAAGTAATCAAGCTAAATTTTCGTTTTTCACATTTAACCTAGAATTCAAGATACAACAAAATACCACAATTTTGCATACCTTTTGATCCCTGCAACGAGGTGATCACTAATTCATGTTTGAAACTTGATTTAGAGCAGATTAGAGGCTTCAATTTGTGAATTTTGTGAGAATTCTAGGGTTTGAAGGAACCCCCTGGTCGCCCTCTTCTTCTGATCGATCCCAGCACACACACATGTGTGTGTTTGGTGGGTTATTTCTTATTTGACCATTAAAGTTTTAGTTTTTATTAATTTGGTCCCTCTACTTTTATTTAACTTATAGTTTAGGTATTTCAACCTTAATAATAGTTATTCAAGATAACAAACTAACTGGGTTATAAATTCCTAGTTAGTTTGTTCTTGTTTATTTAACACTTTATTATCCCGATTTTGAATTTTATAAATTTCGGGGTGTTACAAGTCCACCCCCCTTAAAGAGGGTTTCGTCCCCGAAACCTGATTACGTACCGAATAACGTAGGGTGGAGTCGTTGCATCTTCTCCTCGGATTCCCATGTGGTATCCGAACCCTTCCGGTGTTCCCATTTGACCTTTACTTGATTGATTTCTTTGTTCCTTAAGGTTTTCACTTTACGATCCAAAATCGCAATGGGTTTCACCACATAGTTAAGTTTATCATCCACCTCGATGTTGTCGTAGTGGATATAGGTTGTTTCGTTCGCTAGACATTTCCGAAGATGTGACACATGAAATGTGCTATGAATTCCGCTTAATTCTTCTGGTAGTTCAAGGCGGTATGCCACCTTTCCTACCCGTTCAACGATCGCAAACGGCCCGATAAATCTCGGGCTTAATTTTCCTCTCTTTCTAAACCGAATAACCCCCTTCCATGGGGATACTTTAAGCATGACTTTGTCGCCAACCTGAAACTCGATCGGTCTCCTCCTTTTGTCCGCATACGACTTTTGTCTATCTTGAGACGCTTTCAAGTGTGCCCGAACCACATCAATCTTTTCATTAGTGGCTCGAACTATATCTTGGTGGGCAAGTTCGCGTGGACCCACTTCACCCCAACATACCGGAGTCCGACATTTCCTACCATAGAGCATTTCGTACGGTGCCATCCCAATACTAGCGTGGTAGCTATTATTATACGAAAACTCAACTAATGGTAGATAGACATCCCAACTGCCTCCAAAGTCGATTATACATGCCCGTAACATATCTTCCAATGTTTGTAGTGTTCTTTCGCTTTATCCATCCGTCTGAGGATGGTACGCAGTGCTAATGAACAATTTTCTTCCCATTTGTTCTTGGAAATCTCGCCAAAAATTTGAAGTGAACCGGGTATCCCTATCGGACACGATGGATACCGGTACTCCGTGGCGTGCCACTATCTCATTAGTGTAAACCTCCGACATCTTTTCTGACGTATATGTGACAACCCGAGTTTTCAAGTTCGTTATTCGACTTAACCTTGTACTTACTTAATTTGCAAAGTGTGCCTTATATATCTATTTGAGATGCAATATACGTGTTATTCGTGATGTGTATATTATGTGTGTGTATGTGTATTGCATAATATATGATTGTATAATTATTAGAATGAAACCTTTGGCTGAAAACCCTTTACTCACGAAAACACACCTCACGAAAACACTTCATTTGTTTTCGTCCAACATGTGCCCAACGAAAACCAAATGGGCCTTGGCCCACTGTTGATTTAGTATATGTTTGATTTCAAGACTTTACGTGATAACTTTTAATCGGCAAAACCCTAGAGCACCTCCCTAACTGTGACGGCAACTGCAAACCTACGGAGCCTTCGTTTACGATCAATTCATTAGCCTTCCATCTCGGTTAGTTTGTACCGTGGTTTATTGTGTATAACTTTCGATAGATCGTTACATGTCTGCGTATATGTATATATCTGGTTAAAATACATATGTGATTAGTATAATATTGATGATGATATGATCGATTATGTTGTGTCTATTCGTGATTAAGGTGATGTTATAAGGATGATCGTAAAACTGAATGATGAACTGTGTACTGTTTGTTATGTTTACTCTTGATGGATATGTGATCATGTATCACCAGGAAAGATTTGCCATGATTCTGTATGATATTGTGCTACTGTTTTGTAAATACGTTGATGACTTGATTCAATGATTTCGTGATGATTGATGATGTAACTGTAGGTGATGATCAGGGTTTCGGCTTTGTGTAACTGTCATGGTTGTTGCTGTGATGTAGACGAAAACAAGGGCCAGACGAAAACATAAGGAGTGTTTTCGCCATACACTCATGCTCGACGAAAACACCTTGGGGATTTCGTGACCCAAGTGTTTTCGGCCCAAACGATTTCGGCCCAAATGTGATTTCGGCTCAATGTGATTTCGGCCCAAAGGGGTTTTCGCCCACTAAGTGATTTCGCCTAGTGATCTGTAATTTTGTATCTTGTTTTGTTAAACTGTTACTTGGTTAACTCTGTTAAGTTTGACTCTGTTAATGATTAATCATGTTAAGTGTCTACTGTGTTGAGTGAGTTAACCGTGTTAAGTATATTAACTACGTTAAGTGTGTAACCTTATTGTGTGTGTTAAATCTATTAACCCTGATTAACGCTGTTAACACTGTTAAGCTTGCCATGACTGATAATGAATAATCTCGTTAGAGTAGACTGAGAAATCTACAATGAGAAGCGTGAATTATGTAAACTTGGTTGACTGTTACGCGTTACGTGATATTAACCATCCAGTACACTATATGACATACATTGCATACGAAATATCACAAACCTGTACTGACTGAGAATACGTGCCTGATATAGGACTTGATTGATTACTTGTGAGCATAGCTTAGCATACCGAGCAAACCAAGGTGAGTTCACACAGCCAAGGCATGGGGTTCCCGGGTGGGAATGGGATTTGAGGAATTATTGTGTATACTCAGATGATAGAACCGAACGATAAGATACGACTAGACTAGTAACACTTACTGAACTGATCTTCGCACACCTGCCAAGGGTTGGCCGCGATATTATGACTGACTTCGCACACCTGCCTTAGGAAGGCCGCGAACTAAGCTTACTAATCTTCGCACACCTGCCTGGTAGGCCGCGATACTAATAAACCTAGTCTAGAATACTCGGGAAGAACATCCCCTAATCTTCGCATACCTGCCTGGGAGGCCGCGATGGGAAACCAAAACGATATATGACATAACGAACGAACACACTACTACTCACACAATACTATTACTAAACTATTAACTGTGAACTCGCTCAACTAGTTGTTGACTCTCTGCTGCATGCCTTGCAGGACCTTAGGTACTTATGGAGCTTGCACTAGGAGGAGCAGGTCGTTGTGGAGCATGGATCGTGGATGCCATGTTAAAACGTTTAAACAATCAAACTTAACATTACTTTGGTTTACATTTCCATTCTTTGGATTCTTATTATTACACTTCCGCTATTGATACTATGTTTGGTTTAGAACATCAATCGTATTGATTTGGGTTTTACGAATTATCTTATTTATATTATGCTATGTTCAATATGATTGATGGCTTGATCCTGGTCAGTCATGCTCCCAAGCGGTGATACTCCGCAGGTGGAATTTGGGGGTGTGACAGATTGGTATCAGAGCCAGGTTATAGAACTTGGTTTTAATATGGGAAAAACGTTTTATTAAAACCAGACTATAACCAGAACAGTGCTCTCAACGATCCACAACGACGCTTCGCTCCACGTGCAAGACTCGACATCCTAGGTAATAAGGTTTATGTTTATTACCTGCTTGCTAGAACTATATAGAACTTTGCTCGTAGTATGCTTAGATTACATTTCCTACTATACGTCACTACATGAGAACACCTATGTGCTTACACTCTTCTGTCATCGCTCTATTCGCGAACCTCTCTAACTCATGTTGCATTTGCTATGAAGATCATGTCTGGACGTGTGAACATGACTCAAGCCCAGTTGACGGCTTTCGTTAATGAACAAATTGCTGCGGCACTTGCAGCTGCTCAAGCAGGTAGTATACCCTGCAGTATAGACTCACACTAGGATCTTTAGATCCTACATTAACTCTCGTATTTAACTTTGTCATATTCGTACACAATAGGTCAACACGCGCAGCAGCCTGTCTGCACTTTCAAGAACTTCATGGACTGTCGTCCAAGCTCATTCAGTGGCACCTAGGGGGCAGTGGGACTCCTCCATTGGTTTGAGAAGCTAGAGTCAGTGTTTGAAATGTGCGAATGCCCTGAGGCTCACAGGGTCAAGTATGCCACTGGCACGTTGGAAGGGATTGCGCTCACCTGGTGGAACGCGCAAGTACAGATCCTAGGGTTGGCAGCTGCTAACGCCACACCTTGGGAGGATTTCAAGGAATTGATTAAACGTGAGTATTGCACACGAGACGGCATTCACAAGTTGGAGAATGAGCTATACCACTTGAAGATGACGGGGTCAAAGATTGAGGCTTACACGAAACGGTCAAACGAACTGGCCATCTTATGTCCAACGATGGTGGACCCTCCAGTTAAGCGCATTGAGTTGTACCTCAAGGGGCTTGTGCCAGAGATTCAGAGCCATGTGACGTCGGCTAACCTCAACAATATCCAAGACATTCAGCGTCTTGCTCACCGACTCACCGATCAGGCAGTGGATCAGTACAAGCTGCCAAAACGCATCAGTGCTACCACTACTGCTACTACTACTCCAGCTACTACTTCTGCCACACCCAGCGAGAACAAAAGAAAGTGGGATGGGGATTCCAGCAAGGGATCAGTTTCTGTTCAGTCTCAAGCGCAGCAGCGTCGCACCAACGACTACCAGAGTCCGAATCAGCAGTCGTCAGGCAGTCAGGGACAGGGTGGATATCGGGGAATCCACCCGTGGTGTAATAGGTGCAACAAACACCACAGTGGGGGATGTCGCAGGGAACGTTGTTAAAGATGCCTCAAGCCGGGTCATGAGGCAAAGGATTGTAGAAGCTCACGGCCAGCAAATCAGAACCAGCAACTCCCACCGCCAGCTCCACAGAACCAGCAGCAGCAGCCACAGCGTGGAAACCGGGGATGTTTCCAGTGTGGGGCTGAAGGCCACTACAAACGTGATTGCCCTCAATTGAACCAGAACCAGAATCGCAACAACAACAATCAGGGCAACGGGAACAACAACAACAACAACAACAACGGGGGAATCAACAACAACAATGGCAACGAAGCTCGGGGTCGTGCTTTTGTGCTAGGTCGGGGTGACGCAGTGAATGATCCCAATGTGGTTATGGGTAAGTTTCTTCTCGACGATATTTACGTTACTGTCTTATTTGATTCGGGTGCTGATACAAGTTATATGTCTTTGAAAATGAGTAAATTGTTAAAACGAACACCAACACCCCTAAACACCAAACATGTCGTAGAGTTAGCGAATGGTAAAAGTGTAGAAGCCGCACAGGTAGTCAAGGGTTGTAGCATCGTTTTAGCTGGTCAGACCTTCTCGATTGATCTTATACCCATAGTTTTGGGTAGCTTCGACGTTGTCATCGGTATGGATTGGTTATCCCAGCATCACGCGGAGATTTTATGCAAGGAAAAGATCATTCGTATTCCTCGTTCTAGTCGAGAACCTCTCGAAGTTCAAGGTGACAAGAGTGGTGCTGTGGTTGGCATCATCTCTTTCTTAAAGGCGCAGAAATGTTTACGAAAGGGGCACACTGCCATCTTGGCACTTGTCACTGACGCATCAGCAAAGAAAAAGAAGCTGGAGGATATTCCAGGTGTACGTGACTTTCCTTAGGTGTTTCCTGAAGATTTACCCGGTTTACCGCCTCACCGCCAAGTCGAATTCCAGATTGAGTTAGCCCCTGGAGCAGCACCAATAGCCCGCGCACCGTACCGTTTAGCTCCAACCAAACTGGAAGAACTGTCGAAGCAGTTACAAGAGCTCTTGGAAAAGGGCTTTATTCGCCCAAGCTCATCGCCTTGGGGAGCTCCAGTACTTTTCGTGAAAAAGAAGGATGGCACTTTCAGGATGTGCATCGACTACCGTGAACTGAACAAGGTGACGATGAAGAACCGTTATCCTCTTCCGCGTATAGACGACTTATTCGACCAGTTGCAAGGGTCGAGTTACTACTCCAAGATAGACTTGAGGTCAGGGTATCACCAGCTGAGAGTCCGGGATGAGGACGTCTCCAAAACCGCATTCAGAACTCGCTACGGTCACTACGAGTTTCTTGTCATACCATTTGGGTTAACGAACGCGCCTGCCATATTTATGGACCTTATGAACAGGGTGTGCAAACCCTATCTAGACAAGTTCGTCATTGTCTTCATCGACGACATTCTGATCTACTCCAAGAGTCAAGAGGAGCACGAACAACACCTACGATTGATTTTGGAACTTCTTCGAAATGAGCAATTGTACGCCAAATTTTCCAAATGCGACTTCTGGCTTCGTGAAGTCCACTTCCTAGGCCATGTGGTGAACAGGGATGGGATTCATGTCGATCCATTCAAGGTAGATTCGATCAGAAACTGGCCTGCACCGCGTACACCAACGGAAATACGCCAATTCTTGGGTTTGGCGGGATATTACAGGCGATTCATTAAAGACTTCTCCAAGATCGCTCAGCCGCTTACTATGCTGACACAGAAGGGTGTTACCTATCGCTGGGGGGAGCCCCAGGAAACCGCATTTCAGTACCTAAAGGATAAGCTTTGCAGCGCACCTATCCTCTCTCTTCCAGAGGGCACGGAAGATTTTGTAGTCTATTGTGACGCGTCGATACAAGGACTTGGGTGTGTATTGATGCAACGGGATAAAGTTATTGCCTACGCTTCGCGACAACTCAAGGTTCATGAACGGAACTACACGACGCACGATTTAGAGCTGGGAGCTGTAGTTTTCGCGCTTAAGATATGGCGACACTACCTGTACGGTACCAAGTGCACAATTTACACCGATCACAGGAGTCTCGAGCATATCCTTAAGCAAAAGGATTTGAACATGCGTCAACGAAGATGGGTCGAACTTCTGAACGATTACGAATGCGCTATTAAGCACCATCCAGGCAAAGCCAATGTTGTGGCTGACGCCCTCAGTCGGAAAGACACTCTACCTAGACGCGTACGAGCACTACAGCTTACTATTCAGTCCAGTCTTCCTGCACAAATACGAACTGCTCAGATAGAAGCTTTCAAACCCGAAAACGTAAGGGCTGAAGCCTTACGCGGCTCAAGGCAATGAATGGAACAAAAGGAAGATGGTGGGTCCCACTTTATGGCGGTTTACGAGAGCTTGTGATGGACGAAGCACACAAGTCTCGCTACTCGGTACATACAGGGTCGGATAAGATGTACCACGATCTCAGAACTACATACTGGTGGCCTAGTATGAAGGCCCACATAGCAACTTACGTTGGCAAGTGTTTGACATGTGCAAAAGTCAAAGTGGAGTATCAGAAACCAGCGGGTCTACTTCAGCAGCCCAAGATACCGCAATGGAAATGGGAAGAAATTTCCATGAATTTCGTTACAGGCCTACCCAGATCCCAGCGTGGGAAGGACACTATATGGGTGATTGTGGATCGACTCACCAAGTCTGCACACTTCCTGGCTATAAAGGAAACGGATAAGTTCTCCACTCTCGCAGACGTTTATCTTAAAGAAGTTGTTTCGAGGCACGGGGTGCCCACCTCCATCATTTCGGATCGGGATGCACGATTCACGTCAGAGCTATGGCAAGCGATGCACAAATCTTTTGGCTCACGTTTAGACATGAGCACAGCATATCATCCTCAGACGGATGGGCAGTCTGAGCGAATGATCCAAACTCTCGAAGACATGCTTCGGGCATGTGTTATCGATTTCGGCAACGGCTGGGAAAAGCATCTCCCTTTGGTGGAGTTCTCATATAATAACAGCTATCACACCAGCATACAAGCCGCTCCATTCGAGGCATTGTACGGGCGTAAATGCCGGTCACCTCTCTGTTGGGCAGAGGTGGGGGATAGTCAGATTACGGGTCCGGAGATTGTAGTGGACGCTACAGAAAAGATTGCACAAATACGACAACGCATGGCGGCAGCACGCGACGGTCAGAAAGCATACGCGGATAAGCGTAGGAAACCGTTGGAATTTCAGGTCGGGGACCGGGTTTTACTAAAAGTCTCACCCTGGAAGGGTGTGGTTCGCTTTGGCAAAAGGGGCAAACTGAATCCGCGGTATGTCGGACCGTTCGAGATCATTGAGAAAATAGGAAAAGTGGCCTACAAGCTAAACCTACCAGCTGAACTCGGTGCAGTTCACAATGTATTTCACGTGTCGAATCTGAAGAAGTGTCTGTCTGATGAGACCCTCATAGTTCCTTTTAAGGAACTCACCATCGACGAGCGGTTGCAGTTCGTCGAGGAGCCAGTTGAAATCACGGACCGGGATGTTAAGGTCCTCAAAAACAAGAGAATCCCTCTTGTTCGAGTTCGTTGGAACACCCGACGTGGCCCAGAGTACACCTGGGAACGCGAAGACCAGATGACAGAAAAGTATCCCCAGTTATTCGAAACCAACACAACCACTGCTGGGGCTGAAGCTACTAGCACGGAATTTCGGGACGAAATTCCAGATCAACGGGGGGAGGATGTGACACCCCAAGAAAACCAGTGAACGATGCAACCTATCTAGCTTCCTCAGTGGGTACGTACTAAATTTCGGGACGAAATTTCTTTTAAGTAGGGGATAATGTGACAACCCGAGTTTTCAAGTTCGTTATTCGACTTAACCTTGTACTTACTTAATTTGCAAAGTGTGCCTTATATATCTATTTGAGATGCAATATACGTGTTATTCGTGATGTGTATATTATGTGTGTGTATGTGTATTGCATAATATATGATTGTATAATTATTAGAATGAAACCTTTGGCTGAAAACCCTTTACTCACGAAAACACACCTCACGAAAACACTTCATGTGTTTTCGTCCAACATGTGCCCAACGAAAACCAAATGGGCCTTGGCCCATTGTTGATTTAGTATATGTTTGATTTCAAGACTTTACGTGATAACTTTTAATCGGCAAAACCCTAGAGCACCTCCCTAACTGTGACGGCAACTGCAAACCTACGGAGCCTTCGTTTACGATCAATTCATTAGCCTTCCATCTCGGTTAGTATGTACTGTGGTTTATTGTGTATAACTTTCGATAGATCGTTACATGTCTGCGTATATGTATATATCTGGTTAAAATACATATGTGATTAGTATAATATTGATGATGATATGATCGATTATGTTGTGTCTATTCGTGATTAAGGTGATGTTATAAGGATGATCGTAAAACTGAATGATGAACTGTGTACTGTTTGTTATGTTTACTCTTGATGGATATGTGATCATGTATCACCAGGAAAGATTTGCCATGATTCTGTATGATATTGTGCTACTGTTTTGTAAATACGTTGATGACTTGATTCAATGATTTCGTGATGATTGATGATGTAACTGTAGGTGATGATCAGGGTTTCGGCTTTGTGTAACTGTCATGGTTGTTGCTGTGATGTAGACGAAAACAAGGGCCAGACGAAAACACAAGGAGTGTTTTCGCCATACACTCATGCCCGACGAAAACACCTTGGGGATTTCGTGACCCAGGTGTTTTCGGCCCAAACGATTTCGGCCCAAATGTGATTTCGGCACAATGTGATTTCGGCCCAAAGGGGTTTTCGCCCACTAAGTGATTTCGCCTAGTGATCTGTAATTTTGTATCTTGTTTTGTTAAACTGTTACTTGGTTAACTCTGTTAAGTTTGACTCTGTTAATGATTAATCATGTTAAGTGTCTACTGTGTTGAGTGAGTTAACCGTGTTAAGTATATTAACTACGTTAAGTGTGTAACCTTATTGTGTGTGTTAAATCTATTAACCCTGATTAACGCTGTTAACACTGTTAAGCTTGCCATGACTGATAATGAATAATCTCGTTAGAGTAGACTGAGAAATCTACAATGAGAAGCGTGAATTATGTAAACTTGGTTGACTGTTACGCGTTACGTGATATTAACCATCCAGTACACTATATGACATACATTGCATACGAAATATCACAAACCTGTACTGACTGAGAATACGTGCCTGATATAGGACTTGATTGATTACTTGTGAGCATAGCTTAGCATACCGAGCAAACCAAGGTGAGTTCACACAGCCAAGGCATGGGGTTCCCGGGTGGGAATGGGATTTGAGGAATTATTGTGTATACTCGGATGATAGAACCGAACGATAAGATACGACTAGACTAGTAACACTTACTGAACTGATCTTCGCACACCTGCCAAGGGTTGGCCGCGATATTATGACTGACTTCGCACACCTGCCTTAGGAAGGCCGCGAACTAAGCTTACTAATCTTCGCACACCTGCCTGGTAGGCCGCGATACTAATAAACCTAGTCTAGAATACTCGGGAAGAACATCCCCTAATCTTCGCATACCTGCCTGGGAGGCCGCGATGGGAAACCAAAACGATATATGACATAACGAACGAACACACTACTACTCACACTATACTATTACTGAACTATTAACTGTGAACTCGCTCAACTAGTTGTTGACTCTCTGCTGCATGCCTTGCAGGACCTTAGGTACTTATGGAGCTTGCACTAGGAGGAGCAGGTCGTTGTGGAGCATGGATCGTGGATGCCATGTTAAAACGTTTAAACAATCAAACTTAACATTACTTTGGTTTACATTTCCATTCTTTGGATTCTTATTATTACGCTTCTGCTATTGATACTATGTTTGGTTTAGAACATCAATCGTATTGATTTGGGTTTTACGAACTATCTTATTTATATTATGCTATGTTCAATATGATTGATGGCTTGATCCTGGTCAGTCATGCTCCCAAGCGGTGATACTCCGCAGGTGGAATTTGGGGGTGTGAAAGTATAAGTTTCACGTATCGGAATAAAGTGAGCACTCTTTGTCAGTCTATCTACAACTACCCATACTGCATCAAATCCGCGGTTCGTCCTTTGTAGTTTGGTTAACAGGTCCATTGTAATATGTTCCCATTTCCAAACCGGAATTTCCAATGGTTGAAGCTTACCGTATGGTTTTTGGTGTTCCGCTTTGACTTGTAGACATGCCAGGCACTTCTCCACGTATTTCACTACATCTCTTTTCATTCCGGGCCACCAATAGTTTTGTTTCAAGTCGTTATACATCTTGGTCGCTCCCGGATAAATGGAATAACGGGATTTGCGAGCTTCATCGAGTAGAAGCTTTTTAACTCCACACATGTTAGGAACCCAAATTCTATTGAAACGTGTTTTCAAACCATGGTTTCCTTCTTCGAGATCCTTAACTTGGCCAACAATTCTTTCCTTTCTCCAGTTTTCCACCTTCACTGCTTCAACTTGTGCTTCTCGGATTCGTTCTAGTAAGCCCGAGGTCACAATAAGCTGCATTGATTGTACTCGTGTAGGAACGTTAGACGACCTGACGAGTCGATCAGAAGAGTGCTTAGACTGAATCAGAGGCGGAATTCATTGATTCGGTCTTCGTATAGCTTGATTTCACTATTTAACGTCTCGTTTATTGATCTATTGACAAAATACAAGCTCTGGAGACAAAATGGCAGGGCTTCGCCGTACCTTACAAGACCATCACCTTCACTACTAGATCCGCTCATGTGTCCCCTATATATAGTCATGGTGGGTTCGCTTATATGGACATGTCCGTATAAGCGGACCTGACATAAAAGCGGACCTCCTATGTCCGTATAAGCGGATCTGACATAAAAGCGGACCTCCTATGTCCATATAAGCGGACCTCCTATCATATGGTCATATAAGCGAACCTAGCACACTAAACACCTACAATCTCCTGTTTTCTTGTACAATGAGCCCAAAAATAACATTCTAAGACAAAGACTTGATCCAAGACGAAATCAACAGATGAAATGCACCAACAGACTCCCCCTCAGATGTTGATGGAGTCGTTCATCAAGTCTTTGGCAACTTCATGTCTGTACTTCTTTAGTCTTGAACAATCTCTAGGGCTCTTCAATCTTGATTGGTATTCTTCAGGAATTTCTCCTGGAATCATATCTTCTTCAGGAACTTCTTCCTGGAATCATGTGCTTGGATCTTTCTCTGGCTCTAACTTTCATCAGACTCCCCCTATCATCATGCTGGGACCGCCGTCTGGAAATCGTTATCACCATTGAAATCAATTCCTGGCTTTCTCCGTTTAAACTTCTTCTCAGGTTCTGATATATCTCCTAGCTTTTTGTAGCAACAGGATCAGATACCTGCACAACTCAAACAATCTGTCACAAACAAACACAATTGTGATTCAACTTAATGAATCAACTAATTATTTAAGAATATTCAAGAATTTTTCAAATTTAACAATTTATTAAACTTTCCAAAATCTGATTAACCATTTCAAATCACTTTAACCAAACCAACTATTCATCTTGTTTAGCCTTTGAAATTTCTAATTTCAGCTCTCCAACATCAGTTGTCAAAAATCTTTTTGGATTTTTCAAATATGAAACACAAATGCAATAACATCAATTAAAATGCAGAAATGAAATATATACAAACATTATTTTTGTGAGTTCGTGCAAGAGGATCATATCAACTGCTGACTAAACACTAACACCGTTAAGCTGTTAATTCATTTTAAGCTTTTAAACAGTTCGCGTTGATTGTCGATATATTGATCCACTTAAATTCTCACAAAATGTTCAACTCGTTCGGGATACAGATTTAGTGTTTTAGAACTTAAACATCTATATGTGTCCCACCTCAGTATATACTCCCGTATCCAGACCCCAGTATTCAGTCTTACAGGTGAGTATACCACAGCTGATATCTGTTAAGGGGTTATGTGCGAGGGCCGTGAGAGCTTAGGTCGATACTTCCGTATACGCAGAGAGATGACGGCTTCGACTTTAAGGTGGGTCCCCTTTAGAGGATCTTTTATTACAACATCAAAGATTATCAATTTTATTGTTTAATCAGATTGCTGAGGGCGAGCTTGTATTTCAAAGCTTTTTGCAGAAAGTATTATCCGGGGACTAGGTCAGTACTTCCATACAGCAGAAGTCCCGGGATAATACCTCAGATATCACTGAGCATAAAGACCTAGTATCTCAGAAAAAGGGACCCTTCAAACAGGATTTCAGGGGTTACCTATATATCCTAGAGGTGTTCCCCACATAGACGTAAGTGAAATTTATGGTTATATCCCAAACTGATCTACTAATTATGTGAAAACCTATCGACACATCTTTAGCGAGACTGCTTAATTGCATTTATACATTACAAATCTTTAGCGTACTGTGCCAGTCTAGCTGATGTACTATCATTTCCTCTATTTGCACCAAAACTCATTTTTAATTTTTCACTGTTTTTTACATTTTCAAATTTTCTAATTTTTTTAAAATTTTACTCCCCCTAAAATCAAAATATGTTTCAATTTTGATTTTCTGGGAAAATTTGAAACAAACTGTACAAATTTGACAACTTGATGAGAATCGCATCAATTCTCCATCCACATGGCGTAAACAATCAGAACTCCCCCTCTCAACAAACTATTTTCCCATTATGATCTCAAAACACTTAAGTTTGTTTTAATCAAAATGGTTTTTCCGGAAAAATTAGTTTGTTTACCAAACATTTGTAGGTACTGGGGATCAAATCATGTAGTTAACTCAAGTTCAATTTAATGACCTTGATTAACCACTTGTAGGATTGATCTGATTCAAAATCTGAACCACTTGAATCAATCACAAACAAACCTTTTACCTTTTGAATGAATGACGTTAACGAATAAAATTTTAAGAAAGATGCCGATACATGCTCCACGCTTACCAACCTGGGAGCTCCGGCAAGTCAGGTTTTTCTATTTAAACAGATTCACCCAAGCCTGACCGTCCTTGGGTGATTTCGAATTCTTATTCAACAATGGTGGAAAATTTGCATCATCCATTGTTAAATCTGAATTCTCCTTTTTTACCTCAACCAATGGCTCCTCTGGCTTTGACGAACCAGAATCATTGCCTGCAGGTGGCTTGTCTGACTTTAACCTGTCAGATTCATCGCCTACCATTTTCTTCTTCCTCTTTTCCTCTTTTGTCCTCAGATTTGTATCTGATGAACTCATCTTGCTTGACTTTGCAGCCGAGGAAGTTGATTCATCAGAACTCTTATTCTTTCCAACGGATGAACCCGAGGACAAGATCTTCTCCAAATACTCTCTAGCCTTCTTTCTCTTCTTCCTCAGTCTGTCTTTCTGCCCCTGTGAAAGTTTAACTTTCTTTTCTTGAATTGTCTGTTCTTGAACTTTAGATTTCAGAACCTTCTGTTCATGGGGCTTGACTTTGACTGGAATCTTTGCCAATTTCTGAGAATTAACCCTCAATCTGTCATTCGATTTCCTTGGGCATTCTCTGGCAATGTGACCTTTGATCTGACAATTGTAGCATCTTCTGGTCTCATACTTCCAACCCTGGCAGTTAACAGCAATGTGTCCTTGATAGTCGCATCGGTAACACACTCTGTTATCGTACCAATCACCATTTTCACACCAAATGCTCAGATCATAACATTGTCTGGCTTGGTGGTATTCCTTTCTCAAGTTTGCTGGTTTTGACTTTTCAGAACTGTGGTCCAACCTGCACCACTTATTACCAACAATTTTTGAGTTTTCATTTTTTAGTTTTTGTAATTTTTCGTTGCGATTGGATGATCGATCTGATGAAGTTTTATTATCCTTTTGTTTCTGTTCCACTTTCTTCTTCAAAGGTCTTTGTTTAGAACATTCACCTTTTTCAGTCGATTGAAGAACAGTTTTCTGAAATTTTTCTTTTAATTTTAAAAACAATTTTTGTTTTTCTAATTTTTCATTTACATCATCAGATTTTTCATCGCAATCTTTAACTTTGATTTTATCAAAGTTTGTGACATCGTCACTTATTGGAACAGAATTGATCGGTTTTGGACAGGGGATATTCAAAAACTCGGATGATGTCACAAAACCTTTCAATTTCTTTTCAAGTTCCTCAATTTTGTTCCTCGAATTCTCAGCTTCACTTTCAAACCGAGATATTCTCCCAAAATGAGTCTTGATTGTTTCTTCATTCTCATTCTTCAAATTTTCAAGAACAGATTTTTCATTTTCCAAAACTTTTATCTGTTCTTGGAATTGTGATCCATTTGCTTTCAGATTCTTGTTTTCCAGTTTAATCCAGAAATCCTCATCTTCTGAAGATTTCTTATTGCTTTCAAGCTCTTTTTCCAACTCTTTGATTTTCTTTTTAGCACATTTACATTCTTTCTCCAATTTTATAATTTTCTAAAGATGGGAATTTATCATTTTCTGTTTTTCAATGTTGTTTTGACTAAAAGCATTTCTCCCATCTTCAAGAATTTTCATTTGATTCTGAAATTCTTTCTCAATTTTTGATTTTTCAATTTCAAAACTTTTAGTCTGTTTTTCAAAAACTTTTGTCTTTTCTTTCTCACTTTTGTTTTCAAATTTCAAACTGTTCAAACCAACCAAAAGTTTGCCATTTTTGGCTTTCAA
Organism: Helianthus annuus; assembly: GCF_002127325.2. NCBI lineage: Eukaryota > Viridiplantae > Streptophyta > Magnoliopsida > Asterales > Asteraceae > Helianthus > Helianthus annuus. Next base: position 51,050,739 of record NC_035444.2, read on the forward strand.
CTTCTCACAATTTCCCTGCAACATAAGAATCTGTTTAACATCAACTTGCTTCTCGTCTTCCAACTTCTTGACTTTCGATGTCAAACTTTCCGCTTCTTTCAAGAGTTTGTCATTCTCAGTCTTGAAGCTGTAACATTTGAAACACACTGATGCAGAATTTGAAACTTCATTCTTCACAGATTCTTCATTCATTGACGTTTCATTAATTTCTGCCATGTATGTTCCTGCATAAACAATTTTAACAAAATCAAGAGGTTTTAAATTCTCATCAATATAACATCCTCTCTTATAATCATACTTCATGTTTTGTTTTGCACCAAAACATATACAAATTCTTTTATTAATCTCAGTAATTACATCCAAATTGATTTTATCCAGATTTCCCAGATTCAGTTCATCTAGATGCTCTTTGATTTTATTCATCAAAATCTTCTTCTTATCAAGATTTTTATAATGACGTTTTTGAAGTTTACTGATGAAATCAGATGGATGTAATTTCGAGAATTTAGGCTTTTGTTTTAACTCCTTTAAAACATCATCCTATTCGGCAGGTAAAGCGGCTTCCAACTTTGATATCTTTTTCCGTATCTGTCAAATTTATTCCAAATGATTTTAACTTGTCCATCAAGTAATCAAATCTTTTTTCCATCTCTTTCAAGCTCTCATTCTGTTGACAAGCAAAGTTTTCAAGTCGAAGAGTCCAAATATGCTTATCATCTTGATCAAACATACTCGTATGATACCTCCCAAATCTATTTAACCTTTCAACCAACTCATTCTCCTTTTCATCAAACCCCGTTTCCATTTTTTCAAACACAAACTATTCAAACACTTTGATTGGGCCAATTTGTCTTGAATTAAATGGGCGATGCACATGAACTGTTATTCCACTAAGTCAACAATTTTAACTGGGCCTCTTGCTTCACTAAGAGAACACTTAACAACCGATAATTGGGCCTTAAAGCTTAGTGGGGGAGGTGTAATGGGCGGTGTAATGGCAGTGATTGGACCTAATTAACCACTAAGCTAACAATCATGATCACATGCAAGTAATGGCGGCAACATGAAGATGATTGGGTCAACCTTTGTATGGGGCTTCACGTGTAAATAATAACAACCTGCCGACCACCTTTAATAATCACGATACATGCAAACAATAACAACAACCTGCCGACCAATCAATCGATTGTAATTGGGCCAAATTTTTAGTGGGGCGGTACAAGACAATAACCTGCCGACAACCTGTAATGATCAGACAATCACGTGAAAAAGATGACAAAAGAGCGAACCACTATGGAAACTTATAAGCGGAACACTGATGACATTTGGAGCGGACCCTATTTGACAAATGAGCGAATCTGTTGAACACTTATAAGCGAACCACGATACCCAATAAGCGAACCTCACTAAAATGTATCCTCAAGCGAACCTGATGACATTTCAAGCGGATCTCAAGAGCGAACCAGTCAAAAACATGACATTTCGAGCGGACCTGATGTAATTTTGGAGCGGATCTGCTGAAAATGTATCTATGAGCGAATCTCTCAAATTCTTTGGAGCGGACCTTACAAACGAATCTATGAAACGTCTGTAAAAGCGGACCTATCTCGGACACATTTTTGACCCACTTTTAGTCCATAATTTCGTCTGAAACTTTCAAGGGTTTGTCTCTATAGTTTTGTGCACAATCCTTGAAATTTTGAGCCGTTTTTGACCGTTGAAAGTGTCTGAAATGATGAAAGAAGGTGTAGAAAACAGAATTTTGAGCGAAAATCGAGCTAAACGGTAAGAACTCTTCCTCCTGAGCTCTGATACCACTTGTAGGAACGTTAGACGACCTGACGAGTCGATCAGAAGAGTGCTTAGACTGAATCAGAGGCGGAATTCATTAAATTCGGTCTTCGTATAGCTTGATTTCACTATTTAACGTCTCGTTTATTGATCTATTGACAAAATACAAGCTCTGGAGAAAAATGGAAGGGCTTCGCCGTACCTTACAAGACCATCACCTTCACTACTAGATCCGCTCATGTGTCCCCTATATATAGTCATGGTGGGTTCGCTTATATGGACATGTCCGTATAAGCGGACCTGACATAAAAGCGGACCTCCTATGTCCGTATAAGCGGACCTGACATAAAAGCGGACCTCCTATGTCCGTATAAGCGGACCTCCTATCATATGGTCATATAAGCGAACCTAGCACACTAAACACCTACAATCTCCTGTTTTCTTGTACAATGAGCCCAAAAATAACATTCTAAGACAAAGACTTGATCCAAGACGAAATCAACAGATGAAATGCACCAACAACTCGTATCGGGGCGTAATCTGCCTTTCGGCTTAACGCATCAGCCACCACATTGGCTTTCACGGGGTGATAATGTATTTCACAATCGTAGTCCTTAACCGTCACCAACCATCTCCTCTGCCTCATGTTTAATTCCTTCTAGTCGAAGAAATATTTCAAACTTTTATGGTCGGTAAAGATGGTACATTTTACCCCATACAAGTAATGTCTCCATATTTTTAAGGCAAACACCACTGCTGCCAGTTCCAAGTCGTGAGTCGGGTATTTCTTTTCATGGATCTTCAATTGCCTCGAGGCATAGGCGATGACCTTGCCTCGTTGCATTAAAACACATCCGAGCCCCGAATGCGATGCATCCGAGTAAACCACCATGTCACATAGATCACAAACGATAAAACTCTTGTTATTACCTATCTCTACTTCTAAGGGCATAGGTTATTTTGTTAGAACAAATGAAGGATGTCGAATAAATCCATATGAAATAAAGGATTTATTCGCACCCGTATCAAATAATACACGCGCAGGAATCGAGTTTACAACAAATATACCTGAAACCACTTCGGGTTCAACTTTTGCTTCTGAGGCAGTCAAATGGAAAGATCTTGCCTTTGCTTTTGGGGCTTCGCCTTTCGCGTCTTTCCCGTCTTTCTTTCCAATTAGCTCCGGGCATTCTGACTTCTTGTGACCCGGTCGATAAAAGTTGTAGCAGACCGTCACTTTTTCCGGGCATGATGTAGCCATGTGTCCTGTCTTCCGGCATATAGGACAAGGTTTATCCTTGAAGCGACATCTGTCCTTATGACCCTTTCCGCAGATTTTGCAACTTGGCGACCCGCCTTTTGCATCCGATTTCTTCACTGTTTCGTTTGTTCTCGCTTTCTTGGTAGGGCTTGGATTAACATCATGTGCCCTTCGTTCGCCCCGTTCAACCTGCTTTTTCAATTCAATCTCCCGTTCCCGAGCAACATTTATGATCTTAGTAAGGGTCTCGTATTTGGAAGGAGTCATAAATTCCCTATACTCGGCGCTCAACATGTTATAGTAGTAGTATATCTTATGTTCTTCATTCGTCACCAATTCATTGCAAAACTTCATCTTATCCATAAACGTTGCCGTAATCTTGTCTATGGTCTCGCCCTTATGCTTAAGTTGCATGAACTCTTCCTTGATTCTATTAATGACCGCCTTGGGACTATGATGTTTCAGAAACGGCGTCTTAAACTCCTCCCATGTCATGGCCTTAGCCGCTTCGCTTCCAATCTCTTTCTTTCTGTTATCCCACCAGTCTTTCGCTTAACCCCTTAATTGACATGTACCATAGGCTACGTAGTCATCTTCATCACAATGGGTCCTCTCGAATACCCCTTCAATATCACTTAGCCATCATTGGCATACTATTGGGTCAACTTCCCCATTATATATTGGTGGTTTACATGCGATAAATTCCTTGTATGAACAAGGCTTTCGTCCTCCGGGCTTTTCCTTTGTTAGATTAGAACTATCTTCCAATTTCTTGATTCTCTCGTCTACTATCGATAGAACCGTGTTTTGAATTTTATCAATAAAGCCCGACAAACTATTTTCGATCGCCTTTCCAACCTCTTCGGCAATCACTTCTCTCATTTGTTCGGTGACTCTTGGCACCGCATCATCATTACCTCCATCCGCCATCTCTAATACTGAAATGTTTACATTAATTGTTAAACATTTCATTTATAACATATGATTTACTTGTTTTGATTTAATCAAGTTCATAACTTGATCCAACCGTTCCTGTTTCATGCATTTCCTGTGTTTGAGTGAGCTTACACACTCTTTTCGTGCATATTTGTTCATGATTTATTTCTATATTCTCTAAAGCTACTTAAAACGATTAACTCTTACCGGATGCTTGATCAAGCTTGAACCGAACACTTTTATTGACAACCTTGAGCTCTGATTATCAACTTGTAAGACCCTTGTTAAGAGGACGGGAATTTAGTAATATATTACATGAACTTCGTACTAAAATTTTGAGTTTACAAAAAGTTTCAAGTTTTAAGAGTGTACATATTCATGATAAGTACAAAAGCAAAGTTTTAAGTAACACCTACTAGTCAGCTACCGACTAGTTTATAACATTGATTACATGATTAGCAATTCATTTACATCAAAACATTGTCTAGACAAGATTAAGTTAACGCGGAAGCATCCAAAATTTGTGTTCGGTTCTTGTAACATGCTTGATCACCATCCGGAAGGACCCCATTAGTACCTAGAGTCAAAACCACTTAAAAAGTAAGATATGACATATATACGATGCTTATAAACGAGTTCTAGTATCGAACCATCAAAAATAAAATAAAATTTAACTTTTCACCCTGTCGCGTGTCGCAAAGGGTCCTCGCGTGGCGCGGGTGGCCCCGCGTGTCGCGCCAGATTCGCTTACCCCCGTCGCATGGCGCGGGGGAACACGTTTTCCAGCAGGTCCAGTTTCTGGACCAACATTTTCTGCCAGCTCCGGATTTTCACTATATTCAACTTCAAATGGTCATAACTTTGGATCTGTAAGTCCGATTTAACCGATTCTTTTTCCTACGTGACCGTAATTTAATTACGCACACGTTTATCAACATGTTTTGCATAAAAATATTATTTCAAAAACAATTGTGCTATAATTTATCTCTTATTTATTTAACCCATTTGTTTACAAGTTCCATAACATGTATTACTATCACATAAACTTTAGGCCAATGCACCCATTTCTACGTTTACCAAGTATGAGCTTTTGCTCCCCTCCCGAGGGTTGTTTATGCAATAACCATCATGCTTATTTTCAAGAATTTAACCATGCCTTTCAGAATCATTCAACATGTGAATGTTCCGAACTATAATCCCTCTACTAGGGCTCATGCTTTTGCAACGGATTTGCGTGTCCGTTACACGACCTACGCTTGATACTTAACCGGTCAAAAGTGATGGCTATTAGTTTCTATGTTTGTAACACAAATTATTTTGACCCGTTTGGGTGCCGAAGTATCCCCATTGCTAGACATATCCAAACTCTATTTCTAACTCATGTTTTGACCCGTTTTACTTGTCTAATGCACTTTGTCACTTCCGTGACTTAACGGTTTTTCTTGTTTACCAAATTTCAATATAACAACGTAAAACCAACAATTAAACATAATGTATAAGTCGCGTACCTTCAAAGTGTGTCCTTCAAGCGTGTATCACTTCCGGCTTGTCAACTTGACGATCCGGATGCTTTACCTAAAGAGTTCCATTCATCATCAATTTAGAACTGTTTTATAATCCATAACGGACAATTCGTTATAATATTCAAATCTGCGTTTTTGTTCGATTCTAAACATTTTATTCCTCACTTAGGCGTTTCAACAAACACCTAGCGGGTCAAGTTCTTACATAGTCTTTACTAGGTTCTTGACATGTTATTTTCATCTACATTTACTTCGATTAGGCGATTTGCACTAAGTTTCAACATCAATAATACCGAATTTAACACCTAAATTCAGCTTTCACTAGAATAGTATTCACAAATCCTAGTGTTTATCTAGTCTTTACAACTCAATAATCACCTACAATGGTGATTAACATCTCTAGAATTATCGTACTAAATTTCAACAAGAATTCATCTAGGGTTTTATCCCTAAACAATGGTGATTAACATCTCTAGAATTACCGAATTTAACACCTGAATTCATGTTGCTTCTAATTTGATCCACGCATTAAGTAATTAAGCCTAATTTTCATTTTTCACATTTAACCTAGAATTCAAGATACAACAAAATACCACAATTTTGCATACCTTTTGATCCCTGCAACGAGGTGATCACTAATTCGTTTGAAACTTGATTTAGAGCAGATTAGAGGGTTCAATTTGTGAATTTTGTGAGAATTCTAGGGTGTGAAGGAACCCCCTGGTCGCCCTCTTCTTCTGATCGATCCCAACACACACATGTGTGTGTGTTTGGTGGGTTATTTCTTATTTGACCATTGAAGTTTTAGTTTTTATTAATTTGGTCCCTCTACTTTTGTTTAACTTATAGTTTAGATATTTCAACCTTAATAATAGTTACTTCAAGATAACAAACTATCTGGGTTATAAATTCCTAGTTAGTTTGTTCTTGTTTATTTAACACTTTATTATCCCGATTTTAAATTTTATAAATTTCGGGGTGTTACAATGGTTCAGCTCATTGATGCCCCCTACCCCAAAACTGGCACCCTTTCTCGATTTCAGTACTCTCTCCCACGCAACCCATCTGATTTTTCGAGACAAGTTTGCCCCTTTTCATAAATTATTATGCTTTATCCCTTCCAAAGTCTTAAGGACCCCACAAGGAGCCTGGAAGAGGGAAAGATAGTATATTGCAAGAATACCCAAAACTGACTTCACAAGGGTAATTCTCCATTAAAAAGAGAGACTTTTTTGTTGTCCAAGTAGACAGCTTGGCGTGGAACTTGTCCACTATGGACTTCCAACTAGAAACCCTCTTCATTTTGGCAACCACTGGTAGCCCAAGGAATATGAACGGGAACTTGCCTTTTTGACCCTATCCCAGCCTCTTTGACTGACACGAGGTCCGACCACAACAGTCTCCGCCTTCTTGGGTCAGCCGGAGCGTAAACATTGACGACACTCAATGGTACCCACAGACCTACAATACAATCCCTAACCAAAATGAAGTTCGGGTTCAACATCACATTTGAGGCCGAAAAAATGGACGGTTTCCACAATGAAACCAAACCACCAGATCTACCCTCCTGAACCACCGCTACTGACGGGTGGTCCATAGGACAACCCTTAAATGATCTAATTGTACGCACATTTCATGTTTAAATTAGTTAAGTTGTGGAACTTGTTAACTACGAGGTAATTGGCTTTGCAGGTGATAAAGAGCATAAAAGAATGGATTTACAATGCTTGGATGGGAATTAACTTTGGAAGAAACAAGATAGAGTGGTAAAGAATTGCAAAAGGAAATCAAGGAACAAGTCCCATCCACCGTTGTAGCCTACGGTTCTTCCCGTAGGTTACAACACCCCTTTATGTGCCATGCCTTGCCGTACTCCAGTTCCTTGTTGCCGTAAGATATCAGAAGGCGCCGTAACCTACGGCTGGCGCTGTAGGTTACGGTGATGACTTGTCCGCCCCAAAACCCACTTAGCGCCGTAGCTTACGGCGCCGTGCTGGATGATTTTTGTAACTGCCCATTAAATGTCGGATTTAAGGTGTCTTTTGAGATCTAATCATTCTCATTTGGTTACTACAGTTCGAGAGACGAGTTTTTGGTGTTCTGGGTGCTTGAAGACAATTTCTAATCATTGGGTTTGTGTTTCTAACTGTTTTAAACATGGAAACTTGTGTGAGGATAATGATTCAAGCCATGAGTGGCTAAACTCTTTTTGCTCATCCTGGATTGAAGGTTTTCTTGAGACATTTCATGTTTTGATCTTTATTTCTAGAATAATAGACTTGCAACTTTTATTTGTTTACTATGGTGTGTTGATATTTGTTCGTAAATAGTTAATTGATGCTTTGATCATAGCTTCAATCATACGTTCTTGGTGCCATTGGCAATCGAGATACTTTGTACAGAAACCCTACATAAGTTTGTAGGTAACCCTACAAAGTATGGAGCAACCCACATACTTTGTAGGTAATGTTGTATCATGTTAAAACTTTCCACGCCCTGGGATATCTTCTGAAACACTACCCGATTATCATTATCCTCTTTGAACCAATCAGATTCAAACACGTCTTCTACTCCCTCCGAGTTTTGATCAAAAGTCTCTGGGACCTCCTCCTCAACATCAATCCTTTTTCTCCCCTGTTTAACCTTAAACCTGCTCCTTTTCTTTTTGAATCCCAATCCAGAAACAAAGCTCTCCTTAGATTTTATCCCCAACAACATTTTTTTAAATCCCAGGGGAGTTTTCCTCTACGAATCCCTGTATCTGATGGTTCGAGACAATGAGAATAAGTTGGGATTAAGGATCTGAAGACATGGTCTTTTGAGATGGGGTTAAAGCCATGTAGGGCTTCAACGTGCCCTTCTGTATACTGATGATGATACGACCGGCTGCAACTGGGTTTATTGGGGATACATGGTTTGAAGTTTGGTTTGTTCTTGGGAGCTGGACCTAGAAGAATATGTTCCTGTGTGTGTTTGATGTTTACGGATTACTTAAGACATGGATTGGTTTGTGCTTATTGGCGGACTTGGCACTACAAAAAAAAAAAAAAAAAAAAAAAAACCATTTAGTGGCACACGTTTTCAATGGCATTTGGCTTTTGTGCCACTAATGAAGGTTTTTAATGGCACTTCGTGTGTGCCATATTTGCTTAAGACATAATTTAGTGGCGTTTAACATTCGTGCCACTAATTTAGGTTTTTATTGACACTTTGCGTATGCAATTGTAGATTTCAAGTGGTTAATTACAAAAATAACCTCTTTCCCGCACCCCAAATACAATATGGAACCATAGAGCTCTGAACCATTAACCAAATATATTTTTTTTCTTAGTGTGGGTGACTCGTTAACTCTTTTCATCCCAAAGTAAGTTTTTTTTATGTATCAGGTACATCAGTTTTATAAAAACACAATAATATTACATTTTATATATTTATGTATACTTTTATAATAAACTAAATACAAAAAAATTAGCAAAAGTTATAAAAAAATACGTTGTTATACGATATCTACATTGTTATAAGTTATGCTATACCTTATACCACATTTATGCCACTAAAGGTTTCTTTTATATTATGGCAGAAAAAAAAGTGCCACTAAAAGGGGAACAACTTTGTGTGGTAGATAGAAAAAGTGCTACTAAAAGGCTTTAGCGTCAGCGCTTCTAGTGGCACTTTTAATGTGTGCCGCCCATTTTTGCGTGTCACTAAATGACATTTTTTTTTGTGGTGCGGTGTTTATCGCAAGGCCTTCAAGTGGGAGATTGTTAGGTGTGAAGTCCTTAGGCTAGTTATTACTATTTGGCTTGTTTTATTGGATGTTTAGAAAGCTCGTTCGGTTTTCCTGTTCACCAAGCCTTAAACCCTAGATAGTCTCTATAAATCTTGTCTATGTAATTGTAAAAACTTGTCAGAGCTAATAATAAATCTCTATTTGCAGCCCATGGACGTAGGTTCTCCATTGGAACGGAACCACATAAAGATCTCGTGTTCGTGCAACTTGAGACCTAACAATGAATACGTTAAGGAAAATACCAATGCAGAGAACATGTGATCTTGGGGTTAATAGACTAAGAAATGGCAAAGAGCATGTATGATTGTATGCATGATATCAACTCTTCTGCTACTACCTACGTAGATGATGGCATGGTGTCTTGGCAGTATCAATATACATACAATTATTTGTGTCAAAAGTTGGTGACAAAAATATATTTTCAACTTTGGGAATTTTTTAAGCTTGCACTTATGTATTACAAGAAAAGTGATGCTAATGTATATAATTTATCCAAGTTCTAGACTTTGGTAGAACTATAATTGCTGTTAAGATTGATGATGAACAAGCTAGTTCTTAAACAAAAATCTAGCTAAATAAAGAGTAGTAGCAAGAAACATATTCCTTATTAATGACGGATGGAAACATGATACAACATTACCTACATAAGTTTTAACTTGACCCAAAGCGTGCTCCATACTTTGTACAGAAACCCAAAATATGTGCTTCTCCATACTTGGTTCACCACCAAAGGTCCAACAATGACCCAGAACCCAATAAAGAATCCAACCACCAAGCAGACTATCAACACCCAGTCAACATCATTTTCTTCATCATTGTTTTCTTCACTTTTCGGCCCATCATCGTGAGTAGCTAATCCGCATACTTCCGGAAGAGGTGTCCCACATAGTCTATTTCCAATGAAGCTCGACTCGTTGAAGCTCTGGATCTGTGTGCTTGTAGGGATTCTACCTGTCAAACGGTTGTAAGATATATTCAACCAATTCAAGAAAGTCAAATTCGATATGCTCGATGGAATTTGTCCCTGAAGCATGTTGGAGGACAAATCCAAAGATTCAAGCAATTGCATATCACCAATGTTCTCTGGAATTCTTCCTGTCAACTGATTTCTTGATAGATTCAAATAACGCAACCCCACAAGGCTCATTAACTCATTAGGAATGTGCCCAGAAAACTTGTTACCTGAAAGAAATTGCATGTCACCAATGTTAAATTCGACCTTTTATACGTAATTACTTAAAAAAACCTACATCATAAAATCAAATATTTTTTATTTTTAATTTGTGTATAGTATTGCTATTTATAAAAATTATCTAAGCCTATTGAAACTGGTTATTACACATATGTAATCAAACCGATTACCTGAAAGGTCCAGGTTTGTAACCAAATAAAGTATGGTACTATATGAGTTCTCTCTTCCCTTGGTCACCAATGATGCACTGCCCGCAACTTGGTTCTGGTCAAATTCATCATAAACAATGATAGCACTTGAGTTTTCTTTTCCTGACATTATGCTAAAGTTGTTGAAACATGTTGGTATGTTGCCTGTTAGATTGTTGTCAGCAAGGTCTAAGATCTGAATTGAACGGAGACCACATAGTTCATTCGGAAACTTGCCAGATAGCTTGTTTGAACGAAGATTTAGAAGTTTTAACCTTGTAGATTTCCTCCAGTTTGGTGGCAGGGTAAATCCAGTGAGTTTGTTTTCAGCAAGATCGATGATCAACAAGCTCTTTGAACTCATCACTGACAGATGTAATATTCCAGAAAGATTGTTATTTCTTATGTTCAAAGATTTAAGGTAAGATAGTTCTCCTATAGACTTTGGGATTCCACCAGATAATCTATTGCTCTCAAAGTTTAAGACTTCTAGAGAATTCCAGTTATTCCAACAATCTGGAATAACACCAGACAGGTCATTGTTACCAAGATTAAGAACTTTTAACGGTCTTGAATATTGAATAGCATGACACAAGAATTTCTCTAGAGACCCTGAAAGATGATTGGATGAAAGATCAAGAAAAGGCAAGTCAGGTATGTTGAAAGAGGCGGGCAAGGAACCATCGAAACCGTTGTCACTAAGATCTACTACTGCATTTATTGAGAGGAAACCAAGATCTTGTGGCAACTTTCCTAGGATTCTATTGTGAGAAGCGTTTAAGAATTCTATGCCTGAGAACGTACTCCAAAACCAATGTGGCATGATGTCTGAAATGTTTGCATGTGATATATCCAACTCGGTCAAGTTTCTCTGAAACTGAAGCCATGAAGGAAAGTGAGGCCCCAAATCCCAAGAGCCTATTCTCAACACCTGTAATTGGAAAGGCGGAACCCATTTTCGAACATTTGGATGCAGGGTTAACTTGTTGTTCTCAGCCCTTAAAGTTTTCAGCGCTGTTAGATTTGAGAAGTGACGTACAGTGACCGAACCATTCAGCAGATTGTTATAAACACTGAAAAAGGTCAATTTTTGAAGGTTCCCTAAGCTTTCAGGTAGACTTGTGGTGAGTTGGTTGTTTGACAGATCTAACCACTCCAATGATGAAAGTCTTCCTATCGAATTTGGAATTCTACCAGAGATTAAATTGGCATTAAGTACCAACATCTTAAGATTTGGCAAAGATCCTATAGAATCTGGAATTTGACCTGATATGAAGTTGAATCCAAGATCAAAGGTTATCAGATTCTTTAGATATCCAAGCTTGTGAGGTAAAGAACCAAGAAGATTATTGCCCCAAAATCCGAAAGTCTCCAACTTCGATGATTTACATTCAAGGAAGTTATGAAGAAGCTCGGACACATTACCAAACAAAAGGTTAGATTGAAGATCAATGAACCTCAAGTTGCAAAGATTAACCAATGAAGTAGGCAACTTCTCAATGATTCTATTATTTGACAAGTCAAGGCTAACAAGTAAGCTCAAGTTCTGAAGGTCATGGAGAATTGGATTTGTAAGACCACATGTACTCATATCTAGAGATACAAGATTCCCTAAGTTAGATACCCCCTTCAACACTGATGAATGATTCATAAAATCATTACTAGAAACATGAAGACTCCTTAGGGATGTTAATTTCTGAAAACCAGGGTCCACTCCAGGGACTAGATTAGGGATAAAGCAGTTAGTGAGATCGATGGAAGTGAGGCTAGTTAGATTGAAGATCCATCCGGGCATGAAACTTGAATCAAAAGAGTTGTAGGAAAGATCAAAGGTGGAAAGTGATGTGAAATTCAGCGTGTTTAGATAACGAGGGATTTGAGAAAGTGAACAAGAAGCCAAGCGTAATTCTAATAGAGGAAAGCGAGTCATTACCTGTAGCCAGTTAATTTCAGCGCTAAGGTCATAGCCGCTTAAATCAAGGCGTTGCAACAAATGAATATTAGTTAACCAATGCAGATTCTTCACAGGAAAATTGCTTTCCCACAGCCCATATCGGAGATCAAGAACACGCAACATGGTCAGATTCCCTAATTGTGGAGGGATCTGTCCATCAAATTGAGAAGTTGAGAGATTAAGATATCTCAGATTCCGAAGAGACGCAATGAAAGCTGGAATTGGAATCCCTCCAAAGTCATTGCAGCTCAAATCCAAGTACTTAAGTTGCTTCAATGACATCAAGGAAGGATTTATATTTCCTCCCAACATCTGTTTTGATGCTGCTTCAAGCTCAGCATCTGTGTCGTAAGAACCATGACAATGACCATGAATCCCGTCATTAGGTCCACCAAGGTGAAGCTCTTGGACATGACCCGTAACGTTATTGCAAACCACACCAGCCCATTTGCAACAATCCTTGTTGTAGCTATTCCAAGAAGAGAGCCTGTTGGCACCATCTATCAAATCAGTTTTGAACTGCAAAAGTGCTGCTCTCTCGCTTTTGATGCACAAAATATGACTTGAGCTTTCATCACACAGACAGCAAGAAAAGCATAGTGCTAAGCCAGTCAGAATCCAAAGGACACAAGAGGGAGAGTATGAAGAAAGAATCATAAATGATTTCATATCAGTATGCTTGCGATCGCTGACTGCTAGTACCTAAATGTGCTTCATTTAGCTGCATATATAGATCAACATACCAAGATAGTTGACAATAAATGTATCCCTTTTCAAATTTTGCATCCAAACACAGTTGCTAATTTTCTCCATTTTCAAACCCCATATTCCCACTTGAGAAATTGACATAAAGTTTACCAATTGACTATATTGCCATATGACATGGCTTTCATCACCGTCTGATGGTATGCATGGTCGCATATACATGGTGAAGTAAATGGGACGATGCTAATGGTAAAATTATATTAAGTTCAATAAGCATTTTTTATTTGAACGGCATAAAGTTAAAATGACGCCAATCGAGTTAGTAGTTAGTATGTTAGTATAACCAAGTTCGATAAACATTACCTATAATTTTTGTGATTGTGGATAAAATATGATTCCCTCGTTTGGTAATCATTCTATCTTTTTTCTTGGGAGGAGACTTTAAGCTAATGGACAAATTATTTATTGGGAGGAGACTTTGAAAGCAAAGAGTCAACGATGGATATATCAATCCATCTTTGCTTTGTAAACAACTTTCAACGCTTGGCATCATTCTGTGGAGGAAAATATCTTTTTTCTTTGGACGTATATAATGCTACAAGCTGAGTGGACTAAGCTAGTATTACCGTTGACTTTGTAATAATCAACTACTTTGTTTTATTTTTCTTTTTAACTGAAAGTTAGATCAAGTCATAGAAGACTTGTATTTCTTTTGGAATGGAAGGCAAGTTCAATTCTTATTTGGTGTAGAGTGAGGCTTGGTGGACCAATGATAGGAAACTTAGAGAGACCTAGGTTCGATTCTTGAGCTAAAGGAGTTTTACCGACAATTTTACCGTCATGTGTATGGGCGGGTGGGTTACCGGGTTTTCCACGGAATTGGTGGTGCACTCCTTAGAGTACTCCATTTGATCCAGTGGGTGCCCTAAGAGTGCTTAGGATTTTTCTGGCCGTTAAAAAAAACGTACCTCAAATACTTCGATATCTGAACTTTGTATAAATTAAATCATTCACTTCTGGCATATATATAGGATTATGAAGTAAGTATTACATTTTGAAAGTTTTTTTTTATTTTTATTATGATTATTATGGTATTGTTTAAGAATAATAGCAAGTAGAAGAATTGGTAAATACTACATGAATTAGGGAGATATGTAATTGATTGATGATATTAGAAATGAAAAATATGAAAATACTCATTTCATATTTCATTTAGGGTAAAATAGTCATTTAATAAGAGTTTTTAATGAAAATGGGAAATATGTAATATATATGGGTTAGGGATGGGAAATATGTAATTGTTTTTTTTATTTGGGGAAATACGTAATAAGCCAACTTATGAGGTGAAAATATATTATTATCTCTCTCTCTATATATATGGTGGGTTTCTAGAGTGAACACTAGTGTATTTGTGAACTGAGTGAACAAATCCTGACCATTGATTTATATCATCAAATTGTAAAATACACTAGTGCATATTCATTATTAAATCCTGACCATTGATTTACATCTGTGTATTGATAATCAAGGGTTATGATTAGTTCACTAGTGTTCACAATCAAAAGTGTTGTTCACAAATGAACCTACCCCATATATATATATATATATATATATATATATATATATATATATATATATATATATATATATATATATATATATATAGGGTAGGGTTCCAGCGTGAACCTATTCCCATGCGTGAACTGCGTGAACTAATCTGGACCATTGATTTCCTTTTTAGTTGTTAAGGGTATGATTGTAATTATATAAAAAATTAGATTTAAATCATTATTTTAATAATTGAAATAAGTTACATCTTTCCTATTTTAAATTCATTATCCACATTATCTCTTATTTCATTTTTTATTTTTTAGATTTCACCACCAGAATTCGGATTATGATTTTTAAGATTCACATAACCTTCATATTTCAACGGGTATACACATGTGTACTTTGATATGAATTGAACAGTACACATGTGTACTCAGCATGGTACATATGTGTAATTAGCTACATAATACATACATATAAACAAAACTTGTAAACCTATTTTATATTAAGCAAATAACAATTTTCATAATGTTTGCCAAACCAAAGAAAACATACAATTACAAGTTCTAGTTTCGTGAAAACAATAAACGCAACATAATCGGAAAAATAAAAAAGACATAGTCTTTTACAACTATTCGCCGCGTTGTATGTTGAATCATCCTTATCGACCAAGCAAAACAAACATACGTGAATCATCCTTATCGACCTCATACGTGAGTCATCCTTATCGACGTTCCATCTCCACTTTCCTCGTTTACGACGTCTCCTATAATAACACAATAAACTCAGCAATTAGTACTTTGCATAATTCACAAGTGTACATTAACAACTTTACACATTCAATACACAAAAAAAATATGAGATATCACAAAAACAGACGCTATACACATGTGTACATCGCATTAAAAACATAGCAAAACCAGAATACACATGTGTACAGCGCCTTAAAAACAAAGCAAAATCAGAATACACATGTGTACAGCGCCTTAAAACCAGAGCAAAAACCAGAATACACATGTGTACATCGCCTTAAAACTAGGTAAATAATAACGAGTAAGCTGAGAAGCAAATCACAATAATAATTTTCAAACAAACAATAACAATAATAATTTTCAAACATCAAAAACAATAAAAAATTACAAACTTCATACCTACATGGTCGGAAATTAGATCTGGACCACCGTTTTATCGCCGGCGATAAACATCAGATTTGGCTTCAATTCCGGCGACACCGCGACAAACATCAGATCCGTTGAAAATTACCCTGATTTCTTCGATTCCAGTGATAAACATCAGATCTGGCTTCGATTCCGGCGATAAAACGGCTGCGAAAAACATCAGATCTAGACCACCGTCGAAGCCTGATTCGAAGGGATTTATGCTGTTTCGTCTGGGATTTATGGACGGGATTTATGCTGTTTCGTCTGGGATTTATGGACGGGATCGATGCTGTTTCGTCTGGGATTTATGGACGGGATTTATGGACCTGATTCGAAGGGATTCTCTTTAAACGGCTGCAAAAAACATCAGTCAACGCCGGCGTTGCTGTGATTGCCGGAGAAGAGAATGAGGGAGAGTGCAGGGGTTTGAAAGGATCCGGCGAAGGTGAGAGAAAATTGAATCTTCAATAAAGTTTGAATACTGATTTATGAGATTGAACGTGATTTATGGAATAATTCAAAATGGAAATTACAGTTATACCCTTTTTCCTTTAATTAAATTAAAACAATTAACCACATATTTACTATCATGCCCCTCACTTTAATCTAAAGATCATAAAAATTAAGGGCCCAGATTAGTTCACGCAGTTCACGCTGGAGAAAATGTTCACGTTTGAACCTAATCCTATATATATATATATATATATATATATATATATATATATATATATATATATATATATATATATATATAATATATATATATATAACTAGGCTAGTTACCCGTGTGATACACAGGCTAATATAATCTCTTATGTTAATAAACATTTTGAATAAAACTATGACATATTGATTAAAAGAATCCAGAATTGTAATTAAAATCAATACTTACAAATATAACAAATGTAATAATTAATAATTCATAAATCTCTAAATACTTCTTTGTATACAACATTTGTTGTTTTATTCGTGACACGACCATCTACATTTAATATAAGTAGTTTAACTCTATCTCTGCTTTTAACTCTTGATAACGCCACATACAATTGTCCATGCGTGAAAACCGGATCTTTTAGAAACAACCCAACTCTAGATAATGATTGTCCCTGGCTTTTATTAATAGTCATTGCAAAACATACTGATAATGGAAATTGTCTTCTCTGGAACTTGAAAGGAATCCTTCTGTCTGAATGTATCAAACTAATTCTTGGAATGAGAACACTAAATATTGTGAGAACCGTGAGAACGAATGAAAAAACTGTGAGAACTTGGTCAAAAACAATTCAAATTCATTTTTTAAACTTATCATCATTATTCGAATATAACGTTAGAAATTTAAATTACACGTTTAAATTTACGTGAATTCCTAAATAAAGAAATTTTACACATATGTAAGTTTGCCTTTTACACATGTGTAAAGTTGTTATATTTACACATGTGTAAAAATCTAATAGAGTGATTTTGAGAGGATAAATGAATTATTTGATGTTGTAAATTCTTTTTTGGATCTTGTATTTTAATAAAAACGAGGTTTGTATTAAAAAAATTGGTTTTGATTGCTTTTTTCATTTGTTCTCATGATTTTCGCAATATCTAGCGTTCTCAAGATAACACTCCCCTATATGTATAGGGTGAGGTTCACTAGTGTATTTGTGAACTAAGTTAACAAATTCTGGCCATTGATTTACACTTGTATATTGATAATAAATGGCTAGGATTAGTTAACAAAGGTCACTATCAAGGGGGTTGTTCACAAATGAACCTAACCATATATATATATATATATATAGGGAGAAGATCATGCGAGAACCACCTCTTATTGTGAGAACCGCGAGAACCAATTTGAACACACCAAAAATGCCTAAAAATAGCTAAAAATCACACAATTTTTTTTTTTGAATTTTTTAATATTTTTTATAAAAAAATCGCTACTTTTCGAAGCCAAAAAAAAAAAATTAAAAAAATCGCTACTTTTTTTTGGCATCTAAAAGTAGCGATTTTAACATAAAAAATATTAAAAAATTCAAAAAAAATTTTTTAGATATTTTTTTGATTTTTTTTAGATTTTTTTTTAGATTTTTTTAGGTTTTTTGGGGGTTTAGTTTTTAGCATTTTAGCTTAGGGGGAGGGGGGGTTTTAGGTTTTTGGGGGGTGGGGGAGGGGGGGTTAGGTTTTTTTTTTAGGGGGGGGGGTGTGGGGTTAGGTTTTTTTTAGGTTTTATTTTAGGTTTTTTTTAGCATTTAGCTTGGGGGGGGGGTTAGGTTTTTTTTGGGGGGGGGGGGTGGGGGTTAGTTTTTTTTAGGTTTTTTTAGCTATTTTAGGTTGTGTTCACATTGGTTCTCAAGGTTCTCACAATAAGGGTGGTTCTCGTATGAGCCCCTCCCTATATATATATATATATATATATATATATATATATATATATATATATATATATATATATATATATATATATATATATTAGGTTCAAACGTGAACAAAATTCAAAGAGTGAACTGCGTGAACTGATTTGGGCCATTGATTTTTATGATCTTGAGATTAAAGTGAGTGGCATGATGGTAATTATTTGGTTAATTTTTTTTCATTTAATTAAATACAAAAAGGGTATATGTGTAATTTCAATCTTAAATTGATTGCATAAATCTCTCACAAATCAAGTAATCAATTATCCTCTTAAATTGATTGCATAAATCTCTCACAAATCAAATCAAGGATTAGGAAAGATGTAACTTAATTCAATTATTATAATAATTATTTGTTTAAATGCGATGTACACATGTGTATTCTGATTTTGCCATCTTTTTAATGCGATGTACACATGAGTACATCGCCTGTTTTTGTGATATCTCCGATTTTTTTTGTATTGAATGTTGATGTACACCTGTGAATTATTGTACACATATGTACGATGCTAAGTACACATGTGTACTGTTCTATTTATATCCAAGTACACATGTGTATACCGTTGAAATATGAAGGTTACGTTGATCTTAAAAATTAAAATTGAAATCTGGTGATTTGTTGTTTGTTTTGATAATTATCTTATTAATAAGAGTTAACTGTCGTTTTCGTCCCTGTGGTTTGGTCACTTTGGCCATTTCAGTCCATTTTTAAAAAATGCGCCATTTTCCTCCCCGACGTTCTGGAAAGGTGCCATTTCAGTCCAAAAATCATAACCTAGTTAAGTCAGTTAGTAAACAAGGACTGATTGTGTAAATTTGTAACATAAAGGACCGATTGTGTAAATTTGTAACACCACCACCAGTAGCCCTGCCACCACCACCACTCCGCTGCCACCACCACCACCGCCACCACCGCCACCACCGCCACCACAGCCACCACCGCCACCACAGCCACACCGCCACCACAGCCACACCGCCACCACAGCCGCCGGAACCACCACCATCAACGTCATTTTGGTTTTTGTGTGTATGAAAGATTTGAACTTGTATGAAAGATTGTGTGTCCAAAACCAAAACCCGTTTCACGCTGCTTCAAACAGTGACAAAGGTGACAACAGTGGAGATGGTATGATGGTAATTATGATGAATGACGGGAATGATGTCCGATGATGACAACAATGGTGACCGGAGTTGCAGGTTAGCCGGAGATGAGAACGGTGGTCGGAGAATGGTGCTACGGTGGTGAAAGTGATCGACGGCGAGGTGTGCGATGGAGATATTGTTGGTGCACTTGTGTCTGTACTTTGTCTGTATTCAGTCTCAATGTTAAACGATGTCTAAGTTAGCCTTGTAAGTTTGACCAAGTCAACTATCCTCCTAGTTTGACTTGGCCAAACAGTTTGTTTATGGTTGTCATTTGTCTGGCTCGAAGGATGCTCATCGAAGGATAATGTTGATCCTTAGATGAACTCGAAAGATGAACCTTCGATGGATGATTCGATAGATCATCCTTCGAGGTTAATGCAGATCCTTCGAAGACATTGTAATCGATAGATGATCCTTCGATCACCTATCAGATCCTTCGGACAAGACAACCTGGGATGGGTATATATATACCCATGCAGTGTATGTTGAAAGATAGATGCACACAGAAAGATAGAGAGTTTCTCAGAGAGCATTCTGTCCGAAACACACACACTTTGAGAGTTTGCAAGTTTGATTTGTAAACATTGTGCTTGTAATCGGAACCTTCATACGTATTAATACAGTGGTGTTAATCGGTGAACCTTGTGTGTTTGTCTTTCTACTTGCTTCATCCCGGTTTGCTTGCTAGCTTGGATTCCGCACTCGCTAGTGGGTTGTATAACAAGGTTTAGGTTCGTCATCCTCTGAGAGGGACCTACAAGTGGTATCAGAGCCGTGGCTCTTTACCTTGTTTAAAATCGGGTTTGTTCAAGTTCTTGGTGTGTTTGGACACTTGGTTTAGCACCCGTTTTTGGTGGTTTTCTTGCATTTTTAAACTGAAAAACGAGTTCTAAACCTTTCGGGAGTGTTCAAGGTTGGGTTGGGTAACTTAAAATCTTGTTCTAAAAGGTTTGTTGTTTTCCGGCCAAACTTCCGGCTGAATTCCGGCACTGGTTTCTGGATAAGATATTTCCTTTTTGGGACATTTTTCAAAGTCAATTTTCAAAGTTGGTGAAAAGTTGTGTCTGCACATACCTTCTGCCGAAAGTTGTGCACCAACCCATCACCTTTCCCACCTACCCGTCAACTTCGTGTCAGTGTGTCAGAAGCATTCGAAAGATATCCTTCGACATCGAAAGACCATCTTTCGATCAAAGACCGCTCGATAGATAAGCATCTTTCGAGTAGTCTTTCGAAGTCTAAACATTATCTTTCGTTCTTGGAATCTTTTCGAAGGATACAATCATTCGAGCTACTGTAACTCGTCGAAAGATAAGGATTTATCTCGAAAGATAAGGATCTTTCACTGTGAGTCTTTCGAGATTAGTGAATCTTTCGAGATCAGAGTCGAAAGATAAGGATCTTTCATTGTGAATCTTTCGAGATTGTTGTTCGAAAGATAAGGATCTTTCATTGTGAATCTTTCGAGATCTGTGTTCGAAAGATAAGGATCTTTCAAAATTGTGAATCTTTCGAAGTCTTTGCTCGAAACTCAACAGTGATCGTTCGAACACTGTTGATCATTCGAACAAGTCTTGATCCTTCGAACAAGTCTTGATCTTTCTATTGTTGTCTGTTTGCATTTAATAGTTTGTGTTTGTGTAGTTTTTCAATTAGTTTTGATCAAAATGAGTTGTACAAGTCCTTGGGATTGGATTTTGGACTCACAATCTAGTCAAGAACTAACTTCTGCTGCAGCTTGGGCAAAGAGTATGTTTCCTCCGCCATCAATTAGTCCAAGTCAATGGGCTTTGGTATCCAATCAAAGTCAAAGCATTCAAAACCTTTTGATTAGTGAAAGCGAAATGGGCAGCAACAATCGTCCACCAAAGTTGAATCATATGAACGACTTTCCGTCATGGAAAAACCGCTTTCACACGTATGTTCAAGGGCAAAGCACCGATCTGTGGACGTGTTTCATCAATGCATTCAATACCAATCTGGAGGTTGCTGCGTCCACTTCAGAAGGTTATGCCAACATGCTGGAAAATGACAAGAAGGCTTATGAATTGGAGAAAAAGGCCTTTGCTACACTTACACAAGCACTCAACAAAGATATCTATCATCAGTTCTCCTACTGCAAGACCATGAAAACATTGTGGGATGCCTTAGTTGCTAGAGGAGAAGGCAATGCAGCTACTCGAAAGTCTCGTCATGATTTGTTGAAGAAAGAGTTTGAATCGTTTCAGTTTTTGGAAAACGAAACTCTAAATGATATGACAACACGGTTCTATCATTTGATTAGTGAAATGTGTGCTTATGGGGTTGTATCTACTCAACAAGACATGGTGAATAGGTTTGCTGACGCCTTGCCTCCAAAATGGAGTTCGTTTATTGAGTTGTTGAAGCACACTGGAACTCTAGACACGGTTAACATCTATGAGTTCATTCAGAAGCTGGAACATAAAAATGATGAAGAAATCAGGAAAGCAAAGCGTGCTCCCGCTCCTCAAAACACAGAAATGTACCTTCCAAGCTTCGATGTTTTGGCAAGATCCGCTGCAGCTCAGCAACAGCAACCTAAGCTGCAAACTGCATTTGTGTCCAACACAAGTTCAAGTTCTCTTCCGTTTCCTCAATCAACTGCTGCTCCAGCTTTTGATCCAAGGTCTTACATTCCTGTCCCAACACAGCCACAAGTCCAACCTCCACAACAACAACAACAACAGGCTCATTATACAAACAATCCTCAACCTCAAAATCCTCACACAATCCGAGTCGATAATTCAAACCTTTCACACCTCAGCATTGAAGTTGCTAAGGAGCACATGGAAATTATTAATACAATGGTCAGTGCTTACTGTGGTTTGGTAGCAGGTCAGCCTGGAAACATCAACATGACCAATGAAGATTATCAACAGATCGACAAGGAAGAAATGGAGTTGATGGATATTAAGTGGGCTTTTGCAAGTGCGGTTAGAAGGGCCAAAGACTTTATGGCTCGTACTGGTAGAACTTCGTTGGAAGGAAAGAAAGATACGAAGTATGAGTTTGATATCAACGCTGTTACATGCTTCAACTGTGGTAATAAAGGGCACTTCAAACGTGAGTGCACTCTACCAACAAAACATGGCAATCACAACCCTTTCAGAAACCAGACGAGTACTACAAATGTGAATGCCCAGCAAGAAAACCGTGAGAGGAGGATGGTGGCAGTTAATAATAATCAGGGCCAGCCTGGAACTTCAAATCCCAATCGGGCTCTGGCTGTTCAAGCTGATGAGGGATGTGACTGGTCTGTGCAATTTGGTGATGATGATCAGAGAAGTGGAACAGCTTGTTATGCAAAGATCATCGAGCATGTTCATAAAGAAGAGTCCTCTGGAAGTGATGACAGTTCTGGTTATTCTGGAAGTTCTGATGAAGAAGGCTCTGTTTCCGGGGATAATCACTCAGAGTCTGATGTGAAGGAGGAAGGAGGTGATGATATTCAAGATCTACTGAATGAAGCTGATGAGCTTAAATGTCAGAAATCAATTCTGATTGGGAAGGCGGCTACTGCATCAAAGGAAATGGAGAAGTTATTTTCTGAAGATGGAGCTTTTTCTTTTCAAACTGCCTTTATGGCAAACGGTTCAGCCTCTTCTAGTCAGGTAAATTCTGAACCTCCTGCTCCTAGTGTTTGTAAATCATGTGCTGATATGAAGCTTGAATCAGAAAAGCTTCATAGTCATAATCAGAATTTGGTTATTGAACTGTCGAAATGCAAAGAGGCGAATATGGCTTTAACTCGGAATGAAAAAGAATTTAAATCTGTAATAGAAACATTAAAGAAAAATGTGTCCGAGGTTAACAAAGTAGTTTACCACAAGCAAGTATAAATGAATATATTAACATTGTGGAAGAAACTAAAAAGCAATTAGCCATTGCCCAATGCGAGCATGATGCGATCAAACAGAAATTGGATAGTTATTCTAACTCCCAATTTGTGCTTGATCACATCATCGATGTTCAACAACCGAAGGGAAATCAGAAAGGCATAGGGTACAAGAAATGTCCGCCCCCTTTGATGAACAATTATACCAAGATGCCTGATGAGGAGGAAATGCCTCGGTATGAACCCAGTGTGCCTCTAGATGTTGAGGAATTTGCTACTGGCCTAGGGTTCAAACCGGAAAATTCATCCTCTAAGCAACAAGAAACGTCATCATCCGTGAAGCAAAGTCCTCCAACCATTGAGGACTATGATTCTTCAGATGATGAATCAGATGTGAATGACAGGGATGAATCACTTGATGAAACGAGAGGAGTAGAAATTCCAATTGAGAATCATATTCTTTGTGATCCTCCTACTCCTGTCGTGCAACCTGTTGCCAAGCAAGTGATAGATCCTGTAAAAGCTGTCGAAGATGTCAGGAATGACAAGGAAAGTATGTCTGCCGTTAAAGGTGATAATGTGTTGTATACTTTGGTCGGGGATAGTAAAATTTATTCAAACAAAGTTTTTCCAATAGAAAATGTCAATCAATCTTTGATTGACAAAGTGTTTGAAGATACTACGAATAAATTTTTGGGAAAGACCATTCCAGGAGTTGTGGTAACACAATGTGATCCTGTTCCAAAATCAGAAATTAGAAAACAATTTGGAAACCAAAAGTCACCGACAAAGCAACAACCAATTGCTTTTAAGGGTAAACAACAACAACGAGCTCCAAAGCCAAAGGCTAAGGTTGAATCAAAAGGAGCTCGTTACAAGAAGAAAGCAAAAGATGTTAAATTTGTAGCATCAAAAGGTACGGATAAAATTGAGACTTTTGAGAACAAATCAAACACTGATTTTGTACAACAAGTCAAGATTTTGAAACGTAACAGCGATAACAATTACACCCAACACACAAACGGGTGTGATGAAAGAGCAAGTACCTCAGGTTCTACAGGTTCGACATCTGCTAGTCGATCCAGTTCTCCTAAGTTTGTTGAAAGGAGAACTTGTTTCAAATGTGGGAAGTTTGGGCACATCATTAAAGACTGCACAAACTCGCCCAAACCAAATTTTGTTGAAAGAACCCCTTCTGAACAAGGTCACTCACAAAGTCGTTCTGTTTCTCCAAAACATGATAAAAGAACTGTTAAGGAACAAGAAACGAAACAACGACGTCATAACATCAAAGCTGTTGAAAAGGCTTTAAAATCTGAAGTCAAAACGGTTAAAAGGAAACCTAGTTTGTCACAACCTTTAAAATCAGAAACTGTACATAATACACAATCTGGTAAACAAAGACAAACTTGGAGATCTAAAAAGGGTGATAGTTCAGGGGGAGTTAATGTGTTTGAAAATCATCAACAGATCGAGCTCACGTTTCGTGATGCTCAGGGACGACCCAAGACCACTAAGGCTTGGGTCCCCATTCTCAACTGATGTTTAAATGACATGTGCAGGATGTTCTAGGAGGAACTATAAATAGTCATTGGATTGTTGATAGTGGAGCATCCAGGCACATGACTGGCGACTTACGGCTCCTATACGACGTGAGAAATATTAGAGGAGGGTATGTTGCTTTTGCGGGTGACAAAGGCGGTTTTATCACTGGAGAGGGAAGTATCTCCAACGGCATCGTGTGCTTCGATAAGATCAATTATGTTAAGCAAATTGATCACAATCTTCTCAGTGTGTCGCAAATCTGCGATAAGAAATTCACCGTGCATTTTGATGATGCCGGCTGCTATGTGCTGAAACCTGGATTCAAAATTCCACAAGAATGGATTCTCTTATCGGCTCCGAGAGTTAATGATCTTTATATTCTCGACATGAGCCAAGCGATTACAACATCTACTCAAGTCACTTGCTTTGTCTCAAAAGCCACGGAAAAGGAGTCTATATCTTGGCACAGAAGAATGGGACACATTCACTTGAGAAAGATGAACCATTTGGTGAAAAATAATCTTGTGAATGGTGTGCCTGTGAGAAGTTTTCATTTGCAAGATATCTGTGTCTCGTGCCAAAAAGGGAAGCAAACAAAGAAGTCTCACCCTTTGAAGAAAATCAACACTGTCAGCATGCCTCTCGAACGTCTTCATATGGACCTTTTTGGACCTATGAAGCACAAGACAACGTTCGGTGATGCCTATTGTCTAGTTGTTACTGATGATTATTCTAGATTTTCTTGGGTATCCTTCATGGCACACAAGAGTGCAACTCCTGGCATCCTCAAAGATCTTCTTACAATGTTGGAGAATCTCTATTCGTTGAAAGTGAAGAGGATCCGAAGCGACAATGGAACCGAATTCAAGAACCAAGTTATGGATGAGTTTTGTACTTCAAAAGGCATTCTTCATGAGTACAGTTCTCGTTATACTCCACAACAAAATGGTGTCGCGGATAGGGAAGAATCGAACGATTATAGAAACTGCAAGAACAATGTTAGTAGAGTCGGAACTCCCTATTCAATTCTGGGGGGAGGCTGTATCGGCTGCATGCTACACGTTAAACAGAGTTCTTACAGTAAAGAGACATGGCAAGACTTGCTTCGAACTCCTTCAGAAAAGGAAACCGGATCTTTCTTACCTTGAACCGTTTGGTGCTCCATGTACTATGATTAAACCGGATGGAAAGTTTGGTGCAAGAGCTATCGAGGGTTTCTTCCTTGGATATGCAACTCCAAATTTTCGTGTTTGGAATCTGGCTACCAAAAAGATTGAGCTTTGGAGTGAAGTTAGGGTTCAAAGGTACACGAGTCCTGTTAGGGCTCCGGGTGATCCGTGGATGTTCGATTATGATGGGCTATTTGACTCCTTCAATCTGCCAACCTTTGACGAAGAATCAGCAGCGGCTAGGATGTTGTTGGAAAGTGACAACGCTGCTGTCTCGCCCTTGGTTAGACCTATTGTTGTTGATACACAAGCTTCTTCGTCTGTCAACAATATGGTTCAAAATGAGGTTTATGAAGATGTTGCTGATTATAATGATTCTTCTGAAGATGATGAATATCATGATGCAGCTGAAGGATCTTCGGCTCCAGCTGCTCCTATTCAAGGTGCCTCTGGTGATACACCTCATACGCAGAATGTAGACACTGCTGAAGGGAATGCATCCACCTCTACCCACATTCCTGGTGTGGAGTTGGTTGTTGATCTTAATCTCTTACCAATTTGGGTATCAATGCACGTGTGCCAGAAAATCCTGAAATGAGGATTCATGATACCCACCCCCAGCAGAATATTATAGGAGATGTCCATCGCGGTGTGCAGACGCGTAATCAGCTGAGAAACAACCGGAATGCTGGTTTGTATTCAGCTATAAGAGAATCTGGTCAACAAAATGACTGGTCCTTCGCGTGTTACGTGTCACAAGAAGAACCAAAATCGTGGAAAGAAGCGTTGAAAGACAGTGCTTGGGTTGAAGCCATGCAGGAAGAATTGCAGCAATTTCAAAAGCTTGGTGTTTGGAAGCTTGTTGAAAAACCTGAGAACTACAAGAAGATTGGCACTCGATGGGTCTTCAAATGCAAGAAAGACGACCGTGGAGTGGTTATTCGAAACAAAGCTCGTTTAGTCGTTTAAGGTTTTCGTCAGATAGAAGGAATCGACTACAATGAAGTCTATGCACCTGTTGCACGTCTGGAAGCTATTCGGATCTTTCTGGCTTATGCCTCATTCAAAGGATTCAAAGTTTACCAGATGGACTTCAAAAGTGCATTTCTACATGGTGTGGTTGAAGAAGAGGTATATGTCGAACAGCCTCCAGGTTTTGAAGATCCTGTCCATCCCGATCGGGTTTGGTTGCTCAACAAAGCTCTCTATGGTCTTCATCAAGCGCCACGAGCTTGGTATGCAACCTTATCTACCTATCTGCTGGAGAACGGTTTTCGAAGAGGTCTTATCGATTGTACTCTCTTCATCAAAGAACAAGATGGAGATCTTCTTCTGGTACAGGTATATGTTGATGATATTATTTTTGGTTCTACTAATGATGTCTTGTGTAGGAATTTCGAGCGCATTATGCAGGATAAATTCGAGATGAATGCTATGGGGGAGATGACTTTCTTCTTGGGCCTACAAGTGCAACAAACTGAGTCTGGGATATTCATCCATCAGACTAAATATGTTGGTGACATCTTGAGCAGGTTTCAGATGTCCGATGCAACGCCCATTGGTACCCCACTGCCACAAAATCACGGAATTACACCAGACTTGAAGGGTGAAGCTGTTAGCCCCTCATACTATCGCGCAATGATCGGATCTCTTATGTACCTCACAGCATCAAGACCAGACATAATGTACCCAACGTGTCTGCTTGCCAGATATCAAGTCAACCCGAAGGCCTCACATCTTGCAGCTGTAAAAAGGATTTTTCGTTATTTGATGGCGTACCCTGACACCGGTCTATGGTACCCTAGGGATAATAACTTTGACTTAGTCGCATTCAGTGATTCTGATCATGGCGGATGCAAAATCGACAGCAAATCCACAACAGCTGGATGTCAGTTTTTAGGAAATCGCCTAGTCACACAGATTTTGCACGTTGATCTGTGTTCAAACAAATTCGTTGGGTGATTATCAGGATCCTACGGTTGCAAACTTTCGACTTCTTTCTACCTTGTATGACTATGGGGTGTGGTTTTCACCGCCCATCGGATACTACTACGTTAATACCACATTAGTTTCCACTGATCTCGATTACTGGGTGCATGGTTTCCACTACTGGCACAAATACAATGTTTTCACTACCACACCATTAATTTCACTTCCCCCCTTATACTTAACCACAAGCATCCATGAACTATTTGGTCCTAGAGTATTTTTATGTGCAACTTTAACCACGAATTATACCCAAAGAAAAAATAAACATAAATTTTGTTACTCAGTTTTATCTAATTAATTTTGATTTTAATGGAACTTATTAGTTATTACATCAAGAAAGTAAAGGAAAGGTGCATGCCAAACATGCTCGAGTCTTGTAATTCGACTCTAAATCATTAACAAGTCTCTATTTTCCGAGTTTGTTTTGCTGGATGATCATACTATGAGTTCAAAGATGAGCCCCCTTTCGATTTGGTTAGAAATTTCAGAGTATCTAGGGAGAACAATCACATGTGAATTTGATTTTGTAATTGCCAAAAATATCTTGATAAAACTCGATAATATTCATAACGGATAAGAGTTTATATCTAATATCTTGATAAAAATCGATTATATTTATAATGGATAAGAGTTTATATCCAATGTCCTGATAGTTTAAACCCAGATCAGTTCATGACCACAACCTTTGATTTCCTCATTCTAACAAAAAAAACCACAGCCACCCAATGAACCCAAAAAATCAAACAACTCAAATTACAAAACTACCCCTCACCTGCCACATAAGCATATTGAATGGATGAACCTTCCACGTGGCCTAGTAACAATCAGCATTTGGATATTGCATTTTATCACCCAAAAAAACTCCTCCATAATACTTGTACCAAACTCATCACCACCATTATTCATTCACCACAACTAACAAAACCTCCTGTTCAAGATCCACAATTCTTCTGGGAATGGCTTCTAATTCGTTAATGAGCTCCGGCATCCCCGGCGTGTGCCGCCCCGCGGTCCTGTCTTCATCTAAGTCAAGATTTGCAACTGCTGTGCCTCTTTCAGGTGTTGCCACCAATGCTTCTAGGATTTCCATGACCGCTGATTGGATGCCTGGTCAACCACGGCCACCGTATCTAGACGGGTCTGCACCCGGGTATGTTGTAATATTAAAGATTAAAACTCTAGTACCTTTGTTTGTATATATGAGTAAGTGGGATTCAAACAGAAGTTTTATGTTTTGTGTGTTTCAGGGATTTTGGGTTCGACCCACTTCGTCTTGGTGAAGTTCCGGAGAACCTCGAGAGGTTCAAAGAGTCTGAGCTTATTCACTGCAGATGGGCTATGCTTGCAGTGGTAAGTCTTTTTAGGGATGTCAATAACGTATGGTTGATGTAGGCTGTGGATTGGTGGGTTGAATTGTTTAACCTGAACCATACCCATTTTAACCCATTTATCTAAATGTGTCAAACTAGTTGATTGGCAATAATCAATTTATAAACTTGATGATCGGGTTGTAAAAAATGGTTAAACTTGCCATAGACGGATTAGTTGGTCGAGCTGTTTAATTAAACAAGTTAATAGGTCAAACTTAACACGGCCAGTTTAATTAAAAAAGTCAACCCGACACGACCTGATTAATTACATGGGTTAAATACTATCGTACGAAACATGATTATTATCGTATCGTGCTGGAAATTGACAACCCTATGGACGTTTTCACCGAAATCATTTCTAGACAATAAACATAAAAGAACAAAATTGGCATAATTAATGAACTAAAAAACATTACAATCAACCAAAAAGTACAGATATATTAACTGTGTCTGATATTTCTTAGAATATGTAATTTTATGTGTTGTTACAAGATTTGATGACTAATGGTTACAAACTCTGCAGCCAGGGATTTTGTTACCAGAAGCCTTAGGATTGGGCAACTGGGTAAAAGCACAAGAATGGGCTGCTGTCCCAGGAGGACAAGCTACATACCTAGGAAACCCTGTTCCTTGGGGTACACTACCCACAATTTTGGCCATAGAGTTCATCTCCATTGCTTTTGTAGAGCACCAAAGGAGCATGGAAAAAGACCCAGAAAAGAAGAAGTACCCAGGCGGCGCTTTCGACCCATTGGGCTACTCAAAAGACCCGAAGGCGTTCGCAGAGTACAAAGTTAAAGAAATCAAAAACGGTTTAATACATAACAATTTTATATACTCTTTTAACTTAGATTAACACATTTTCTGTGTATGATTTAGTTTGTGTATTTGTTTTATGAAACATAGGACGTCTAGCGTTGTTGGCATTCGTGGGATTCTGTGTGCAACAATCGGCTTACCCTGGTACTGGACCCTTGGAGAACTTGGCAACTCACTTGGCTGACCCATGGCACAACAACATTGGAGATATCATCATTCCTAAAGGGATTTTCCCAAACTAGAACACACCACCGACCTCAGAATTCATATGTAAAATCCATGTAAACCTTCATCTTGTAATGAAATGAACTTATATTAGTGTTGAACTGGTTTTGTGAACTTGAAATTTCATTTCAACTTTTTTGTTAAGGATTGTCTTAAACGAGTTGACGCTATCCCGCAACGGTGGGATGCTGAAAAAGGCAAGATAAAAAAGGTTTCAAACTTATATACGTTTTTGCGTAACATACAATGTAACATCTGACTATATGTATGCAAAACCGATTCATTTGAATTATTAAAAATAATAAGGATGGAATAAAGAGATGCTATTGAACTAATCAATCGAGCTACCTAAAGACAAAGGGTGGGTTTATATAGGTTTAGTGTTTATAAACTTTTGGATGATAATGAAAGCCACCACATTGTGGCAGATCGAGTCCGACATTCTTGCACTTCATATCCATTGTGTGGACATTGATGGCTAAAATTTAAAAAATAAACAATAAAAACAATAACAAAATTAAAAAGTAAACAAAGTTATAGATTTATGGAAAACTAAATCAAATTCAATGCAAGGGAGAAAATAAAGTTTAAGCATAATGAAGTAGGTTGATCTATAATTGGATAAGAAATGCAATAAGAAGCATTTAAATTTAAAAATAAGAGTGTAATTTCAGTGGTTCGTAAATTCCGCCACTAAATCGAAATTGCTCTTTCATTGCCATTCAAGGATGAAAAAAAAAAAAAAAAGAAAAGAAAAAGAATAACATGAAAATGCATATGTTTGAATCTTCAACTACTTGAGCGATTGCGATTCAAGAAGGGAAATAATGATTAAACATGTAATGGTTGAATCCAACATATCCCACAACATCCCACGCCACCTATTACTTTTAATTCTTTTTCATAGTATTTTACCCCATTTTAATGGTATTTGACCCCATCCGTAATCTTTATTTTAGTTTTCGAAAACGGTTTCCATCTTCCTACACAGCAAATCCCAATTGCTGAAAACGTGTTCCTCGTGGTTTGTCAAGTTGTT
This sequence comes from Helianthus annuus, assembly GCF_002127325.2. Taxonomy (NCBI): domain Eukaryota; kingdom Viridiplantae; phylum Streptophyta; class Magnoliopsida; order Asterales; family Asteraceae; genus Helianthus; species Helianthus annuus. The sequence continues at coordinate 51,082,350 of NC_035444.2, forward strand.
ACTCGGATAGTCCCTAGAGTGGATGGTCGTTAGTTTTCGCCGTTAAGTTCATGTAAAATTACTCAAATGCCCTTACTCAAGAAAAACAATAATCTTTTTATTTATTTGTGGGACCTTATCTCCAACCTTCCACCCTCAACTACCTTCCTCAACCACCTACTTTATCTTGAACCACCACCCACCTCCATCGAAACCTCTAATCATCTCCTCCCCCTTTACTTTTATCTCCGACCAAAACAATCCACCGTCACCACTACCGTCACACCACCAAAAACCGCCACCAATCCACCTTTTTATGATCCAATTTTTTAATTAAACAGATAATATAGTTCCTTTTCCAGCTTTTGTCGTTTAAAAAAAATGTTTAATTTTAGCTTAGAACCCTTATAACCTAAAAGTCTGGCCTTTACAAAAACAGAGACGATGGAGAAGATGGTGGAGGTGTCAACGGGCAGTTGAGAACCGGGAACACCACTAACTATATTTTGGTTAAGTTTTAATCATGTTTTAACTTGCTAACTGAAATCACCACGCCTGCTGAGCTACATAAATCTTAACAGTTGAAAATTTGAACAATCAAATAAAACAAGCCACTGGTGCAAACGCATCAACAATCTTACTTTGTTGTAACAGGACAAAAACAATAAAATGTCTCCAAAACTGAATTCCCATAAATCATATTAAATCTACCAAAACATAAGTCCAAACCTAAATTACTTTTTGGTACCATACCTTCATCACCTGATTTGTTAACTTGCATTCTAGTAGCGCCCAATGCCCTAAACTCGTACAACTCCATCGGTGTATCTACTGAAGAGTGTGCTTCCATGGGCACTCCATGCTAGACTTGTGCAGTAGATTATCTAGAACAAATAATCATCCACACACCAAAACCCACATCAAATTCAAAATCGACAGTGTTGGGTTTTCAGTTACAAATTCATTTATGGTGGTGGCAATCTCATGGCGATGGTAGGGTGTGGATTTGGTGGTGGATTGGTGGTAGTTTTTGGCGGTGTGACGCTGGCGGTGACTGTGGATTGTTTTGGCCGGAGATAAGGGGGAGGAGTTGAATAGAGGTGTTGGTGGAGGGTGTTGATGGAGGTGGGTGGAGGTTGAAGATGAAGTAGGTGGTTGAGGGTGGAGGATGAAGATAAGTAGGTGGTGGGTGGGTCCCACAAATAAATAAAAAAATTATCGATTTTCTTGAGTAAGGGCATTTTAGTAATTTTGCATGGAATTAACGACGAAAACTAATGGCCATCCACTATAGGGACTATCCGAGTAACAACTTGACAAATCACGGAGAGCACGTGTGTAATTTCCAAAAGTTAGTAACTAAAGGTGAAATTTCACCAAACCACAGGGACTATGCGGGCATTTTACTCAACATAAAAAAAATACTTTGGATCATTTTGTGTTTCATCACCCAACAAGAAACCCATAATATCCCACAAGTTTGGATAATTTTGTGTTAGTTTTCCCCAAAACCCAGAAAGTTAATTTGCTTTGAAATGGCCAGGGTCAAAATTTTCGATTTTCAAGTTTATTTGCATGTTCTCTCCAAATAATGTAGGAGGTTCTATTTACTTCCCCATGCGAAATTCTTCTTCATCTTCACAGACCTCTTTGACTTTTCCTTAATAAAATTTAACTTGGGTTGTTGATTTTTGTTCTTATTGAGTCTCTAATGGGGCCCAATAGATGTTCCAAATAGAAAAGGAAACCTACTAACACCCTCTCCCTGCAATGGCTTCTACTACGCCAAACCACTACCCACAACCCTCTACCTGTGCGATCGACATCGGTGATTTACTGGTCGGATAGGGGGTATCCGAATGGAGATAGGCAAGTGGCCCGAGTGCCCTAAGGAAATCTAAAGAAACTAATCACATATATAATAATTAGGCTTTGTAGATCCCATAATACATAGACTCTCTAGATCTTAGGAGAACATGAATCCAACCATCAATCAAGTAAACTAAGATTAAAGAGAAAAGGGATGTACCATAAAACATAACCTTGAATTGACCTATCAATCAAAACTTCTTTTAACGTTTACATGACGTCGTATATATACATACGTTTTTTTTTTTTTTTGAAAGGAGCACTTCATAAACACAAAACAAGACGGCTTATCTCCAAGTTAGAGATAACAGCCCAAACCAAGAGTTAGATCATATCAATCGAAAAACTACACCAACTCTTCCGATCTACCTTTCCCTCTTTGTACCTACTCCTAAACCACAAATACCCCAAAGCCTTAAAATCCGACACTATATGAACAACATTTACATCATTGTTTGAAATGATCTTCTCGTTTCTTACTTTCCAAATACGCCAACACGTCAAGATGAGAACACCATACACAATCTCTTTTTTCTTCTTCGAACCATTCATGTGATTTATAAGCTGCAACATATCAGAAATGGAGAACATATATATCGGAGCTAACTTACACCAAGAGGATATGCCACCCCAAACACCGCTCGCCAACCTACATGTCGTAAAAATGTGATTCATAGATTCTTCCACTTCGCCACAAAACGGACAACAACCATCGCCTATTATAATGTTTCTCCTCCTAAGAGCCCCCATAGTCGGAATCCTAATCATACTCGCCCTCCACATGAAGATATTACATTTATTCGGTATCTACTTACACCACTTAAAATTACAATGATCATCTCTCGGAACTTCACCAAGCAATCATATCCTAGTCTCCTTCGCCGAGTATTCTGAATGAGCCTCTTTATTCCAAACCCAATAATCCTTCTTATTATTAAGTCGAACGTCCATCACTAGCTGATGACATGCCAACAACTCCGTACCCTCTAACTCTAATTTAGGATATTTCTTCCGGTCCCAAGCAACCAAACCAGCATCCGATTGAGACCCGATCCTCTCGGAAACCATACACCATTTATTATTTTATAAACAAAAAATGTTCGGAAAAAACCTTTAACGGCTCGGCAGTTATCCAAGGGTCGATCCAGAATCTGACCTTCGTACCTTCACCAACAAGACCCTGAATCATATTAATAAAGTGCACGCCATGAACCTTCAATCGATACCTAAAACACACCACCTTAGACCACGTGCCCGAATTCTTTTTATTAGAAGGATACCCGTCCCATCTTCATCCAGAAACATGGATAGCATCGATCACTTTCCTCCAAAGAGCATCACACTCAATTCTATACCTCCATAACCACTTCAAAAGTAAAGCGTCATTGGTCACTTCTAGCTTATTTAATCCTAAACCTCCATTGCTTTTCGCCTTAGTCACCTTATACTAAGCGACCCATGTAACACCTCGGAAATTCCTGTCCAATAAAATAAAGACACGTGTCAGAAACCCGGATCAGATAAAAGATGTATGGTAGGATTTTAAAAAGGGCGTCATGTTATTAAAATACCTCTGAACAACCCTGGGGCGACATGTTATTAAAACACCTCTGAGCGACCTGAATTATAAATCCCAAGATCCTTAAAATCGTTTGATAAGCATCTGATAAATTAACCAGTTGTTTCTAAATAAATAAAATTCCATCTTTTATATGGAAATTGGATCATTTGGAATGTTACTACTAAAACTCTGATTTAAACCCTTGTATAAAGGGAATTGAAAGTAGTTTAATTAGCTTGTTCAACCATTATGAGAATCCAAGACGAATTCTTGTAATTTCCGTCACTTTAAATCTTCCCACAAGATCCAAAAACATGTAAGGGGCATGCAAGCATGCAATGGCTGAGCAAATAGGTCCCACAACTGAAAAGGATGGCTTGACATTCGGAATTATGGAGATGCATGGTCAATGCTTGGGAGTTTGCAAGATTTTTGGTTCTGGTCAGCGGTTACGGACCGTATGGCCCTAGGCTTACGGTCCGTAAGATGCATGTCTGGGCGATTTCAGCAAAGGTCGGTTACGGACCGCAACCATTTCAGCATACTGTCCGCAAGAGGAGCATACGGACCGCAAGGACTTAGGCTTACGGTCCGTAAGTCTGTCGCTGGCAGCAGAAAATGGACAGCTGCCTGTTCAGCTAGTTCCACCGCCTTATTTAGGTGGTATTCGAGTTCAGGGACTTGTAACTGGTATTTTAGCATTATAGGGACACATGGAAACATCTGGTTTCAGTCCTAGACTTATGTGTATGAAGATCATGCATTGGAGCTCACTATATAAGAGGAGCAAAGTTGTGAACTTTCACTTGCTCATTCTACTCTCTTGAAGCATTGCTCTGGAGCTTTTCTGGACTTCCACAAGTTTCCCTAAGCATCCTTAATCCTAATTAGGACCTTTTTAAGTGATCCTAATCATTCATAATTAAGTTTAGCTTAGTTAATTAGCTAAAAGTCAAACCATCGTAATTAGAGTTTGACTTCGAGATTAGTCAATAATTACTCAGTAATATCTCGAATTAAAAATACCTATAAGTAGGTAATTATGTGGGTAACAAACCCTTGGAAGGGTGTTTCCAGATTCCCACTCTAACCATGATAATTGTCGAGTCAAAGCTTACCTTAAAAAGTCAACAGAATGCTTAAATCCAATTTAACTCATAATTAGCAATGTAGGATGCATACAACCTGTTTGATCATTAATATAACTTGGTAACTAATGTAAGAATATGTCCCAACATGTTCAACTCGACAATTTTCTGTTTAGACCCGGATTGGAACTGAAAGTCGCATAGTTTGACTTTCGCTTTGACTTTCAGTTCTGACCCATTTTAGCCAAGTTTAGAATTGCCTTAGAGCTTCTTTTGGACCTAGTTACATGTTAGCATAACTCTCTGTGATTATACGGCTTGGTTCACTAGTTGTCTAATTATTATGCAAGTTTCCGTTAAATGCCCATATGTTGACCATTATGCCCAAATGACCATAAAATATGGTTTTTGAAAATATGAAAGGGTAGACATCTTAGTTACTGAATTATAAACTTGTACCTAAAATTTGACATCAGATTGAGGTCTAGATGAAGAGTTATGCTCATTAGCGTAATTAGAAGCTTTCTTAGTAATTAATCAGCATAATTAGCATGTAGCCTATCTAAACCCAAATTTTTATATCAAACTTTGTACCCACTGATATATAATAATATTTTGGGATTTTTAGAGATTTTTATTTATTTTTAGGCTGAGCATAACTTAGAATTCTAAGCTTATTTCAGTTATTGCCGGTTATGCCCTTTTAGGCTATAAAATGAGTTTTATAAATCCTTTTGACCTCAAACCTTTTTCTACTGATTTATTATGTTAAATATATTATTTTGAGCCTTCTGGAATTATAAAAATATCAGCTTTTCTTTCAAAACCAGGAAATGGCTCCAAATCGCCTTTTTAGGCATTTTTACGACATAGTATATATCAAAACTAGTTTACATATATAAGAGTTGATACCTACGGATATATTTAGTAAATTTCTATATTATAATAGTAAACTAAAGTTTTAAACTCAGGTTTCCAGTTTTGACCTTTTAGGCCTATGTGAAATTACCAAAGTGCCCTTTCGGTTCATAGGATGGTTATAATTAATAAAATTCACATATATATGATACCCTACTGTTATAACATAATAAATTAAGTATAATTACTGATTTATTCAGATATGTAACTCAGGTTACTAGCTTAACTCTTTTATACCCTTTAAAATGACTAAAATACCCTTTCGGGGCATAGTTTGAGTTAAAAACCACTTTGGGTATAATAGGACATATCTTACTGATATCCCAGCATATTTAGTGCATATAATCTCAGGAAACTTGTATATAATTTTTATGGTTACTCGTTACGCACTTTCGCGTTCGGGTCGGTTTATGTAACTAGTTTACACATTTTAGCCGAAACGGGTCAAACCATATCATCTTTGTCTCAAAATCCGGAATGTGATTTAGTTACCCATATTAAACAAGTATGCAAGCTTTTCGGGTCAAAAACCACATTCTAAACCGGTTTTCGCCTCTCATGCGATTAAACCGTAATTATTCTTTAAAACTAACCGGTCTAAGCTTAGGCTAAGTAAAAGACCCGTTAGGATTCTAATAGGTTATTATAAACCTTCGTTCCAGAATAGGAGATCTAGTAAAAGAAACGTGCACTTGCTTGTTATGGTTTATACTTGTTCAGGTAAATACTTTTAACTTATTTCCCTTATACGGGCTTGGGGTACGGTACATAAAATACCGCTTGGTCGGGCAATTGACCTTAACTCATTAGTAGTTGAGTATTATCAATGTGACCCGTTTAAAAATTTGTTTTGTTTGTTTTACGCCTTTGGGAGTTTAATGACCATGTCCAGGATATCCTTGGCATCATTCATGAAATAGCCACGACCTTGACACGCGGGTGTAGGCGTACACCCGACAATGTGTCCATATTATTAAGGTATAACCTTTCCCGCCGCGGATTTATACTATGTGGTGTGTCTGTTAATCTTAAACCCGGCACGAACCGGGCGACTAAACGCATAACAAACATGTAATTCTTTTACAAGTTTAAAATTGATTAATTATCCCAAGTTATAAAAAGTTTTGTGCCATGTGCATTTAAATCAATTTTTAAAATGTTTTCAAAATGAGTCAGTTAAATTGTATTTACCAATGTAAACTGACGTATTTTCCCCAAAAAGATTAAGTGCGGGTTCTACACGTAATAGGCCGGCTACTCCTTAGCATCGATAGAGTCTCGCAAGCTTGGATGCCATTTATCTGTTGAACAATTCTCCTTTTTATGTTGATCTGCCTGTGGATCTATTTCAGCTACATTGTGATACTTGGATATTACATTTTGTTTGGTTGAAATAAATCTATCATTTTGCTTCCGCTGTGCATTATAATTTGTGTTGTTTGACTATGATGACATCAACTACGTCACGATACTCCCTCACCGGGCCCACCGGTGACACGTGGAAATTAGGGGTGTGACGGGTTGGTATCAGAGCCAACACTGAGTGAATTAAACACTAGCCTTTTGTGTTTAATCTCAGTGCACAAATTGCACATTAATTGAGTTCCGAGTCTAGACAAAGAACATAGGACAAACTCTGTTTTGTTTTTGTTTTATTCGGTCTTTTATTTTTATGTATTGGTCGTTATCTTAACCATGTTCGCAGGTCGAATATGCCGCCAAGATTTTTGAGAGGACAAGGCAAGGGCCCAGTTACGGGCCATGATCATGAAGCTGGGCCTTCGCACCGGCGAACGCCATCGATCACCATGAGTACAAGCTCTCAGGAGCCGTGGAGGCTCTACGTCGAACCCGGGAGGCGGCCGGTCTCCCTCAGTTCCTCACCTTCATATTTGCATTCTTTCTGGCCGCAGTCCGTGGTCTTGATAGCTACCAGGCAAGGGTTAACCAGTGGGACTGGTATTTCACGCCCTCTGAACACTCGTCCCCATATCAGCAGCAGCAGCAACAGCAGCAGGATCCTTCCGAGGATTCTCGATTTATGGCAGTCACTCCACCACCGCCACCACCAGAGGAACAACAACCACCTCTGGAGCCACCGAGGCGGAGAAGGTCAAACGCACAGATGTCCGTGCGAGGAGGGGTTCGCATTAGCACTCCTCAGCCCTCGAGTGGCAGTCATTACTCGCCACTCCAAGAAGAAGAAGAACCACAGATGGGAGGTCCATCAAACCCCAACCCAGATATCAACTCTGCGCCTATGGCGCCACCAATGGGTTTTGACAACCCAATCCCTGCCTACGCCGGTTCAGCGGCGTATAACCCTTTTGGGCAGCCGACTCATACCCATTATGACTATGCCAATGTGGACCCATACCAGGAGGCGTGGGACTACAACGCTCGTCACCCAGAGGGACCCTATGGTGGTCTTTGGACCACTGGTTACCCAACTTATGGGTACCAGCGTCCGCCACCTCCTCAACCTCTGTATCAGCCGCCGCAGCCGCAGCTGATCCCGCCGGAGCGCCAGCAAGAGGTCCTCGATAGATTGGACCACTGTGAAGAGGAAATTCGAACGGTATGTGATGTCTGTCGTTAGTGACATGCAAAAACCAACTAAACTATGTAGATAGGATAAGTCGGATATCGAACCAGAGGAGGATTGTGGAAAGTGTTATAATGAAAAGTTTCAATTAACTCCTATAGAATTGAGAAATCGGTTTGTTTGATTATGTGAGAGAACTAAATTAACGAATAAAAAGTGTGATTTAAACCAGTAGGAAGAAAGAAAGGTTCCTCCGAATTTCAGGTTTGCAAACAAGTTAAGTTATGTGTTTAATCAAAACATTCACATAGACATAAATGTTTAACCTAATTAACCAATTGTGATAACCAAAGACTAAGTACTCCGGTCAATACATAACGGGAGGTTATCGAATGATTATTAATTACAATTACAAACCCTAACCCCATGTCAAATATATCCCAACTACTAGAACTCTCGTGAACTGAATTCTTAGAAATTAAGGTTTAAATAAATGCAATCAGTTACAACCAGTCAATTAAATCCATGGTGAAAAGCATCGAATGCTTAGATCACCAAGTTACAATGATTAAAAACACATAAAAGTACCTAATTACACAAACCCTCCATCCGGAGGAAACCATAAAAGACTAGCCGCTCATGTCGGTTGGTTGATCTTCAAAGGCTGCGTCTCTCCTCTGCCATCGAGATGATGATCTCTCCTCTGATGATGATGCGTTGTTTTTCTATGATGTCTTCTCTATTCATGTGGCAGCCCAATGTTTGCTTTGCGTGGATCCAATTATCGGCCCAAGTGTGTTCTCTTGTTCATGTGATGTATGGTTTTAGAGAGTGGCCCCATAGTTTCCGTCAATATATTGATGATTGGCCCAATCAAAATAATCCACAGTCCTCTTATGAATATGGCGGCCCAATATGCATGATGATGTATCATGTGATGTTCGATGCTTCCTCTCTTTTGTGTCTCAAGTCCACCAACAGCCCAATCAGTGCCTATCACGTTACTGATGATGATGATTGTATATTAACTGTGTTGTTCACTAAAAGTGAAGACCAATATAAAACAAAGACCAAAAGTCTTTTTGATGTTGTTTGATTGCTTCTTCACATGTGCCGCCAATTATATATGTATGTCGGCCCAATAATTCCTCTATGATGATTGCGGCCCACTCAAACGAATCCAACAGTCCCTTCTCCAAAGTTCACGTGGACCCTTTAAACTTTGTATATGACAGCTCTTTTCAATATATATGTGGATGTATGGTTTCGATATTGACAAACACCTCAAGTACACGTGATGATGTGTATGTATGATGATTATCTTTGACTTTGTGAATCACCCTCCTTAAAAGAAGTCAGCCGCCAAAATCCCTGTGTGTCAATGTGATGATGATGTTTTGAAAACAAAGCCTCCATGTGATGATATTAAAAGTTCTCAAACCCCCACAAAATATGATAATGATGTTACTGTTTGGTCACGTGAATCCCAAAAGAATCCCCTCAACATGTCTGCGACCCATGTGCCAAGATATCTTTTGGGTTTTAAAACAGATTAATTTCGTTATCGCTGCCATTCATTTGAGCCGTAGCTTACGGTGTTTTGACCGTAGCTTACGGTCTGTTATTTCTGTTTGTCTTGTTTATGCCAAACCATAAGCTACGCTTGAAGACATAGGTTACGTTCCACACTTTCTGGAACTTTTTGGTTATAATTCAACTTCTACTTAATTACCAGACGGCCCCTGGACTTTGTTTTATCATGTTGCTTTCGCATATTCAAACCATGTCTTGACCCGAACATCTACCAAATGGTATCTTTCACATTGTTTATCATTCCCGGTAGTTCCACTTCACCTCCAAGTGTCCTAATTTCACCGTATTACGCATTTTACCTGTAAGACAATAAAAACCCGTAGTTATCATACTCGCGACGCGTAATCACTTACGACACAATAAAATACGTAATTTAACACACTTTACGCTCGTGTTTTGCACTCTCCATCACATCCCCACACTTAACTTTGATTGTCCTCAAGCAACCATTACAAACATTACTCACCTAATTAACAAATCACCATTAAATCCCTTACCGAATTAGCAATTTAAGGTCCCAAGTCATACCCGTCCCATAGACTGACACAATCGAGATTGACAATCTGACAAAAAAGTGTTATGCATTTAAAACAACTTAAGACTTACCTAACTAAAACTAACATGCTTATATTACTACACACATGCCACACGCCCCTCACAATAATCACTCCTCTCGGCTTAATCAAGACTAGCATGTAAGGTGCTAGTATATTTTTCTCAAAACCAAATACGCTACTTTGCAATCATATGCTTGTATAGCAATCATACCTCCACTGTATCAGATAACGTAACACATATCAAAAGGACTTTTGGGTTTTGGGTTAAGGGTAAAGGTAAGGAAATATTTTTGGCTTTTATATTTATATGGCGAACACAAATGAATACCAAACCATGACAACTTTATTCACAATAACTTCTAACACTTTGGGTTATTTTCAACCCATTTATTTAACACGAACATAACAATGATTTTTGCTTTTGTTTTTCTTTCTTTTCTCTTTTTTTTCACATCGTTTTTTTTTTCTTTTTTTTTTTCAAATATCTAAAATATAATTGTCATTCATGGTTGGTAATCGAACGGGTCAAACGAGGTGTAACAAACGAAAGGTGAAAGGCTCAACATGGTTTACTAAGGTGGGTGGATAAACAATCAACATATAACACAATGGAAGGGATCCTAACGCCTTTATCATCTATGCACATGTTAAATCACAGTCTTGGCACGTATCAAACTACACAAGTTCTAACACAAAGCAACATATGGCCTACACTCAACAATTGAACATTTATTGCAATTCAACTAACAATCTAGTAGGCTCAAATATCTCACCGAATAAAAGGAAAGTGGGTTACCGACACGTAGCATGTGTAATTCCTAAAGCATGTTACCCCTAGTTAGGCATCTCTTTTTAATTCTTCTCTAAAATAACTGTCAGATATACTCTCATGAAACTTAAAGGGACAACCATGACTTGGGATCTAAGTTAGTTTAATATCAGTAGGAACCTTTAGCAATTGAAAATGTTGGTTTTCATGTAGTTTAAGCATACTTGAGACAAAAATTTTAAAAATTTTTCAATTTTAGCCCAATTTCAACCCTTCAAGCATTTAAGATCACAACTTTACCAACCCTCTCTCGAGTTACCGCATCCCCACACTTGGGATACATTGTCCCCAATGTATGGTGCGATTTATACTCTAGACTCGAGAGATACTACCCACAGACCATGAACGGCTAACAACCTAGACGATTCACAATTGACACCATTCCCAACACAAAGATTCACACCACCAATTGTACAAATAAAAATAAAAGAAAGGATAGAGAGACACATGAACCTGATAATTCAATCAGCATGTGTCTGTAGTGGTGCGGCTGCTATGATCAGACAGGGCCGTAAACATCTCTTGGATTCTCTGATATCTCATCGGGGATGTTGCCAAACATCCCCACACTTGACTCATTGCATCCGCAAGAATTAAACGTAGTGACCTGCCAAAACAGAACCAACACCAAAACGAAACCAAACCAAAATACAATACAATACTCTACATCCTGGGGCTGCCTCCCGAGAGCGCTAAGTTTAAAGGTCTTCAGCCAGACCATACCTGATATGCGCTATGGTGGTCTCAATGCACACTCACCCCTTGCATTTCCCATGAATGCACGGTACCTGACATCACTGATCCAGCGGGGTCTAATTTTGATCAAGATGTCCACTGAAGCACTGCAATCTGGCCTCAATCCACACTTTCCTATCGAGTTCCCAACATGCACTCGATAGTTTACTCTCCATAAGCGTTTCTTTTTATTCAATATCAGCAGATAAGTTGGATTATTGCACAACCACTTTATGATGATCCGTCCGATATCCTTCACCGTCACCTTCCACATCTCTGTATGTGCATCCCCACACTTATTTTGTGGAATGTCTTCTTTCACCTCATCACCTTCAATAATTTTCTCCACATCTGACTGTTCAACAATTGAGAGAATCACCGGTGTGGTATTAACCTCCACAACCTCATCCCTTACTTGAGAAGGAGACATCTGTAGAGACACCCATCTATCCCTGGCTTGGCGTTTTTCCATTGGAGTCATTCTTGGCCCATCATCCATCACTTCAGCCATCAAAAGGTTATACTTCGTGATCCACATCTCCAACTGGTCCTCTATTGACAGGTCAGGTTTCGCCAATTCCTTTTCAATGTATGCCAGCTCTCTTTGTCTCCTATATTCCATAAGACTTCTAAATTGGGGTGATTGATAGTAACTATGTGACTGGGGTGCACATTCAGAGTCACCCTGATCAAATGTATGCTGAGTATGATAGGCATCCTGATAGTGTACTGGATGGTCTTCATAAGAAAATCGAGAGTATTCATCATAAAAATGGTCATACTCCTCTTGGTAACTCACGCTTTGTACCATCCCTGGATCATAGCTACTCTCATACCATGTCTGCTCATCATAATAATAATTCGTATCCGATTGGTAATCATATGCAACTCGCTGCAAATCAGAATAAGAATAGTATGGGTGGACATTATCATCAGAAAAAAAATCCAACTCATCTGCTCTCGTCTGTTCGCCCTCACACATTTTCCGGAACACAGGACAATCGTCACGCGTGTGACATGGACTGCCACAACCTCGGCATGACCAGTAAGCACTTTCCATAATAAGATCTGCAATAAATCTGCACAGACAAAACTAGTATACCCAAGGTAAAAGCAAACAGTGGAATATGTGACGAATAAAAAACTATTTTTTTGGGTTTTTTTTTGATTTTTTTTATCTATTTTACTAAAAACTTAACACTAAACACTTTGCGCACGCCTCCCCGGCAACGACGCCATTTTGATGTATGTCGTTAGTAACATGCAAAAACCAACTAAACTATGTAGATAGGATAAGTCGGATATCGAACCAGAGGAGGATTGTGGAAAGTGTTATAATGAAAAGTTTCAATTAACTCCTACAGAATTGAGAAATCGGTTTGTTTGATTATGTGAGAGAACTAAATTAATGAATAAAAAGTGTGATTTAAACCAGTAGGAAGAAAGAAAGGTTCCTCTGAATTTCAGGTTTGCAAAGAAGTTCAGTTATGTGTTTAATCAAAACATTCACATAGACATAAATGTTTAACCTAATTAACCAATTGTGATAACCAACGACTAAGTACTCCGGTCTATACATAACGGGAGGTTATCGAATGATTATCAATTACAATTACAAACCCTAACCCCATGTCAAATATATCCTAATTACTAGAACTCTCGGGAACTGAATGCTTAGAAATTAAGGTTTAAATAAATGCAATCAGTTACAACCAGTCAATTAAATCCATGGTGAAAAGCATCGAATGCTTAGATCACCAAGTTACAATGATTAAAAACACATAAAAGTACCTAATTACACAAACCCTCCATCCGGAGGAAACCATAAAAGACTAGCCGCTCATGTCGGTTGGTTGATCTTCAAAGGCCGCGTCTCCCCTCTGCCGTCGAGATGATGATCTCTCCTCTGATGATGATGCGTTGTTTTTCTATGATGTCTTCTCCATTCATGTGGCAGCCCAATGTTTGCTTTGCGTGGATCCAATTATCAGCCCAAGTGTGTTCTCTTGTTCATGTGATGTATGGTTTTAGAGAGTGGCCCCATAGTTGCCGTCAATATATTGATGATTGGCCCAATCAAAATAATCCACAGTCCTCTTATGAATATGGCGGCCCAATATGCATGATGATGTATCATGTGATGTTCGATGCTTCCTTTCTTTTGTGTCTCAAGTCCACCAACAGCCCAATCAGTGCCTATCACGTAACTGATGATGATGATTGTATATTAATTGTGTTGTTCACTAAAAGTGAAGACCAATAATAAAACAAAGACCAAAAGTCTTTTTGATGTTGTTTGATTGCTTCTTCACATGTGCCGCCAATTATATATGTATGTCGGCCCAATAATTCCTCCATGATGATTGCGGCCCACTCAAACGAATCCAACAGTCCCTTCTCCAAAGTTCACGTGGACCCTTTAAACTTTGTATATGACAGCTCTTTTCAATATATATGTGGATGTATGGTTTCGATATTGACAAACACCTCAAGTACACGTGATGATGTGTATGTATGATGATTATCTTTGACTTTGTGAATCACCCTCCTTAAAAGAAGTCAGCCGCCAAAATCCCTGTGTGTCAATGTGATGATGATGTTTTGAAAACAAAGCCTCCATGTGATGATATTAAAAGTTCTCAAACCCCCACAAAATATGATAATGATGTTACTGTTTGGTCACGTGAATCCCAAAAGAATCCCCTCAACATGTCTGCGACCCATGTGCCAAGATATCTTTTGGGTTTTAAAACAGATTAATTCCGTTATCGCTGCTATTCATTTGAGCCGTAGCCTACGGTGTTTTGACCATAGCTTACGGTCTGTTATTTCTGTTTGTCTTGTTTATGCCAAACCATAAGCTACGTTTGAAGACATAGGTTACGTTCCACACTTTCTGGAACTTTTTGGTTATAATTCAACTTCTACTTAATTACCAGACGGCCCCTGGACTTTGTTTTATCATGTTGCTTGCGCATATTCAAACCATGTCTTGACCTGAACATCTACCAAATGGTATCTTTCGCATTGTTTATCATTCCCGGTAGTTCCACTTCACCTCCAAGTGTCCTAATTTCACCATATTACGCATTTTACCTGTAAAACCATAAAAACCCGTAGTTATCATACTCGCGATGCGTAATCACTTACGACACAATAAAATACGTAATTTAACACACTTTACGCTCGTTTTTTGCACTCTCCATCAGTATGGGAGAGCAACCGAGGCTTCTTCAAGGGTCTGTCGGACCTACTCAAAGGAAAGTCCAAAAGAAGGGGTCATTAAAGACCTTTGTTATTTATTAGTTTAGTTGTAATCAGTCCCTGCGTTGACTTTTTGTTTCTGTACTCAGCCCCTGCGTGGGCTTGTCTTTTTGTATTCTGCCCCTGCGTGGGCATGTCTTTTAGTTGACCCCTGCATGGGTTTAATTGTTTGTTTTTTTCGCCCCTGCATGGGCATGTTATTTTTGTAGAAGTCCCGTTTAGGGCAAAATGTACTGTTTGAATCTTAATGAGATGTTTAATTTAAAATTTTCATTTTTTGCTTATTAAGTATTATGTGCATAATCATGAAATATGAATGAAATTAATTTTTATTAAAGAGATCTACCATTATAATAAAATGGCAAAAATCTAAAAAGGACAAGACCTAGCCATATGTCATTTTAAGACAAGGCCAAGATGGAAGTTCCATAATTAGATTTAGATCCAATTTAACATCTCAAATTAGGATTGCTCTGCGTTAATTATTAAAAGAATCTTGGGGGTAAAATCTAGCCACATGTCATTGTAGACGTGGCCAAAACGGTAGAACCTGTCCAAAGGATTCCAAATTTTGTTAATATCTCTGAGTATGTTAACATTCTTGGTAAAACTGTGAATCAGTAAAGTAACACGGGCCATCTTTTCAATAGGGTTAATTTAAATTCCCTTAATTACATAAGCGCCCCTTAAAGGCGAAGTACCTGCGGGCAATAATTAAATTTCCTCTGTGACTAAGGACAGTGGTAGCTTACGACTTCCTGTCAAGAAAAGGTGATGAACTGTGGTTCAAACCTAAATACCTGGATACTGTAAAGTCCTGGTTTATAATTAAATTAAATTGTCCTTGTGACTAGGCCTTATGTGCTAATATTTCATAATTTAGGGTAATAATAAAGATCTAAAATTTTAACAAATTAACCTAAAATGGCATTTAAAACTATGGTTAATAGAATATGAAATACTGTAAAAACTTCTAAATAAAACCTTGTCCATTATTTATATGTAGCAATTGAAGCTACATGGCTGGGTCGGATGAAGTAAACAGCCATCCGGTGGAAAACCACGATAACGCTAGAATCCAGTTAATGGGTGCAGAATTGCAAGCACTAGTGGACAACGCCGTTACCAAAGCTTTGGAAAGGCAGAACAGTGAGTCCTCTGGGACCCAAAGTAGAACCCTGTCTATACCTCATTCCAAGCCAAAAACCCATTCTGAGGCTCATAGCAAACCACCCTCTGTCCAGCCTAAACCTAAAAAGGATGAGTCTAAGAAAGATGATGATCGACACTCATCAAATGAGAACAGTGTTCACCTTAAGAAGATAGTGTTCGATGATGCACCTCGCGCCAAGGGTTGCACATATAAGTACTTTGTTTCGTGCAAGCCCCGAGACTTTATTGGGGAGAAGGGCGTTGTGGATTGCATGATCTGGCTGGATGAAATGGACACTGTTGTGGACATTAGTGGTTGTGCTGAAAGGGACACTGTAAAGTTTGTATCCCAGTCATTTAAGGGTGAAGCCCTAGCGTGGTGGAGATCAATTCAAGCTTTGGGAAAGGTTCCATTGTACAACATGTCTTGGGAGCAATTTGTTGCTCTTATCAAAGAGAATTACTACCCTCAGCATGAGGTTGAAAAGATAGAGTCTGATTTTCTATCTCTGGTGATGAAGAACCTGGATTGCCAGGCTTATCTCACGAGCTTCAACACCATGTCAAGATTGGTTCCGTACCTTGTGACCCTGGAACCCAAAAGAATCGCACGTTTCATTGGGGGGTTGGCCCCAGAAATAAAAGCGAGCGTGAAGGCCTCTCGGCCCGCTACATTTCGGTCTGCAGCTGATATATCTCTGTCCCTCACACTGGATGCGGTGAGACAAAGATCACTAAGAAATGCTGACGCGGAGAAAAGGAAACGTGATGATGACAATTCACGTCGGTCGAGCAAGAAGCACAAAGGAAACCATGACCGCAAGAAGGGGTCTGAAACTAAGAAGGGAGATCAACAGTCGAGTGATAGGCCCAAGTGCAAAGTTTGCAAGAAGCACCATTTCGAAAGGTGCAGGTTTGAGCAGAAATCCCAATCCCAGCCTAAGGCATGTGGGATTTGCAAATCCTCTGAGCACAGGACCCTTGAATGCAAAAAGCTGAAAGACGCAACTTGCTACAGTTGCAATGAAAAAAGGCATATCAAGACCAACTGCCCAAAACTGGCAAAGAAAGCTGAGGAAGGGAAAAAGACCAACGCCAGGGTCTTTCAAATGAATGCTCAGGAGGCCATCCAGAACGACAACGTCATAACCGGTACGTTTCTCATTAATGATGTTTTCGCAAGAGTATTGTTTGATTCTGGGGCAGATAAATCCTTTGTAGATAATAAGTTTTATGAGTTGTTAAGATTACCTGTTAAAGCCTTAAGTGTGAAATATGAGGTGGAATTAGCTGATGGAACCATGGAAACAGTTTCGACTGTGTTAGATGGATGTGTCATATCCATTAGGAACCACTCTTTTCCCTTGTCCCTCCTTCCGTTTAAATTAGCCGGTTTCGATGTAGTGTTAGGTATGGATTGGTTATCGTGTAACCGAGCTCAGATAGTGTGCAACAAGAAACAAGTGGTGATCAAGACTCCGTCTGGTGAACCGCTTACCATTCAGGGAGATACTCAACATGGATTGCCCAAGCAAGTGGCTATGCTAAAGGCATCCAGATGTTTGAAGAAGGGTTGTGTCATTTATATGGCACAGGTATCCATTGGTGAGGAGAAAACCAAGATTAAAGATATTCCGGTCATTTCTGACTACCCCGAAGTTGTCCCAGAAGAACTACCTGGTTTGCCACCAGATAGACAAGTAGAGTTCAGAATTGACATCATTCCAGGAGCTGCACCTATTGCAAGAGCGCCTTATAGATTAGCACCAACAGAAATGAAAGAATTGAGGACGCAGCTAGATGATCTGCTAGCCAAAGGTTTTATTAGACCTAGCTCGTCTCCATGGGGAGCGCCAATCTTGTTCGTCAAGAAGAAAGATGGTTCGATGCGTTTGTGCATCGATTACCGTGAGCTTAACAAGGTAACTAGCAAGAATAGGTATCCTCTGCCCAGGATCGACGATCTGTTCGATCAGCTTCAAGGAGCGAGCTACTTTTCCAAGATTGATCTGAGGTCAGGCTATCATCAGTTAAAGGTTAAGGATGAAGATGTGCACAAAACTGTGTTTAGGACTCGTTACGGTCATTACGAGATCCTAGTGATACCTTTTGGGCTCACTAACGCACCTGCCGCATTCATGGATCTCATGAATCGCGTCTGTAAGCCTTATCTAGATAAATTTGTCATCGTCTTTATTGACGACATTCTCATCTACTCGAAGAATCAAGCTGACCACGAGAAGCATCTTCGTTGCATTCTGAAACTGCTTCAACAAGAGAAGCTCTATGCCAAATTTTCTAAGTGTGAGTTCTGGCTTCGAGAAGTCCAATTTCTTGGACATGTTGTGAGTGAGCGTGGTATCCAAGTAGATCCCGCTAAGGTTGAAGCTGTCATGAACTGGCAAGATCCGAAGACGCCTACGGAGATTCGCAGTTTCTTAGGATTGGCAGGATACTACAGACGCTTCATTGATAACTTCTCAAGGATTGAAGCACCCCTGACTCTTCTCACTCGCAAGAATAGCAAGTTTAACTGGGGGCCAAGCAGCAAGAATCCTTCGATATTTTGAAACAGATGTTGAGCAATGCTCCTGTATTGACATTGCCTGAAGGGATCGATGAATTTGTAGTATACTGTGATGCATCACACACCGGGATGGGTTGTGTGTTAATGCAGAAAGGCAAGGTCATTGCCTATGCTTCGCGACAACTAAAGGTGCAGGAGAAGAATTACACCACCCATGACTTGGAGTTGGGTGCCGTTGTATTCGCACTTAAGCTTTGGAGGCATTATCTGTATGGAACTAAGTGTGTGATCTATTCTGATCACAAAAGCCTTCAGTATCTGTTCAATCAGAAGGATTTGAACATGAGGCAGTGACGCTGGATGGAAACTTTGAACGATTATGATTGTGAAATAAGATACCATCCAGGCAAGGCTAATGTAGTCGCAGATGCCTTGAGCAGAAATGAAAGAGTAAAGCCGATAAGGATCAATGCCAAGAGCATTGAAATCAAGAATAGCTTGAATGAGAGGTTGTTAGCTGCACAGAAGGAAGCTGTGCTAGAAGCTAATTATCCTGAGGAAAAGTTAGGAGTGACTGAAGAGCAGTTATCCTATGGTAAAGACGGAATTTTAAGGTTAAATGGAAGGATATGGGTTCCGGTTTATGGAGGACTTCGAGACGTTATCCTTGAGGAAGCCCACAGCTCCAGATATTCCGTTCATCCTGGAGCCGATAAGATGTACCAGGATTTGAAGGCAAACTATTGCTGGATAGGCTTGAAGAAGTCTATAGCTGCCTTTGTAGCTAAATGTCTGAAGTTTGCTCAAGTCAAGGCTGAGCATCAGAAGCCGTCAGGTTTGCTACAACAACTTGAAATTCCCACTTGGAAATGGGAAATGGTGACGATGGATTTCATCACCAAGTTACCAAAGACGCAGAAAGGAAATGATACTATATGGGTCATAGTTGACAGACTGACTAAGTCAGCACATTTCCTACCCATTAAGGAGACTTACAGTTCGGACATTGAAGGGGTAAGGTCCCAAAAACCTTATAAAAAAGTGTTTGGGACCATACCACAACTTTAATTCTCAGCTTGGCACCTTGCGCGGCCGCGCATTGGTCTCACAAAGAAAGGTTTAAAAGGCCCACAACAGTCAACACTTGCGCCCAAAGGGAATCATAAAACCTTGCGCCTCTCCTACACCAAATAAGGGATAAGAATCCAGAGTTAGATACTTCCGCTTAATATCCAGACTTGGATATTATTTGCCCAGACTTGGGATTTATTCACCTGTTTCCACACGATAAGGTGTCACACCAGATTACAGCAGTAGTATTCTAGAAATAATACAATCGTGCACCACCAAGACGGTTACAACCGTCTGGACACGTGTCACTACATTAGTCGTCCTTAAGATCACAACGAACGCATGCAAATGAAGGGTAATCTCCACTTAGCCACTTTACACGTGGCTAATCCCTAGCCTTTGATCAAAACCACGATCCGACCATTTATCTAGTGTTCTTTTTGCAGAATTACCGGAGAAGAAGGTCTGTTAAGATCTAAATCAATCGAGTGGGAACTAACCTTTTTATGCAGATTCAAACCCCCTAGATATCTCGGTTCCGACCATTTATCTAGTGTTTCTTCATTGGCGCCCACCAATTCCTCTGTTTTTTATAGTTTTCGTCTCGTTTCGATTTAGTTCTTTTCATTCTCTGATTTGCACATGGCAGAGGATTCATTATCTCATTCATCAGATCCCCGATCTGAGTATGGAGGTTCTACAACCCAAAACACTCAAAGCAGCAATCAGTCAGATAGGGAGAATTTTTCAGATCTAATCATGAAAAAATCCCCATCACATTGGTTCAGCAAATATCAAACTGCTTTAAACACAATCGTTACACAAATCGCTAGATCTGAGGTCCCGAACATCAGATTTGGTGAAGAAAGCAATATTACAGTATTGGACCCACCAACACCACGTGGGGGGACATCCAATCTAGTCGTAACATCGAATTGCAATTTAGAAGTAGCAGCCATCAGAAAGTTAAATCAAAACAAATAAACATGATTCAAGGAGGTCCATCACGGAGGACAAACAAACGAAGTCATGACCAACATTGGAGGGAACAGCAAGTCATATTTCCCGTCGTCCCAGGAGGCCCTCAGGAAGAACGACCAGTAATCATTACTGGTATCTTCGGTCATTACCGGACGTACTACATGTTTATAGATCTGGGTAGCTCAATGAATATCATATACGAACAGTGCTTTAAACAACTCGATCCGGATGATAAAGCACGTCTAGAACCGGTCGATTTTCCCCTCACCGGATTCTGCAATGAAGCTGTATTCCCATTGGGGCAAATAGCTTTTCCTGTGACTTTGTCGGACGGCGAACATTCACGAACAGTTACAGTCAATTTCATGGTTATGCCGGCAACATCACGTCATGATGTTCTGCTCGGAAGGAGATCTCAAAGAGAGTTCAGTATGATCACATCTATCCCACACGCAGCATGTGGATTCCCAATGGAAACCGGAGTTGCAGTTCTGTACTCAAGCAAAGAAGTCATGTACGTGGACGACGAGCCACCTGCAAAGGTAGTCAAACCTTCAGCAACAAACGAGCCGGAGAAATGGGTCCTGAACGAAGAATACCCAGAGCAGACCATCTCACTAGGTCACGCCATTTCACCAGCAACACGAAGGCAATTGAAAGTATTATTGTCCAATAACAAAGATGTATTCGCTGGTGCCCAGCAGACATGACTGGGGTTCCACGCGATATAGCGCAACATTGCCTCAATATTAAACCATCAGCGGAACCTGTTACCCAGGCAAGGCGCAGCTTTAGTGAAGAAAAAGTGAAAGCCATGGACGAGCAAGTGGTGGAGCTACTCAATGCGGGAATCTTGCGAGAAGTAAAGTACCATACGTGGGTTGCCAATCCAGTAATGGTACAAAAACATAATGGCGGATGGAGAATGTGCGTCGACTTCAAAGACCTGAATAAAGCATGCCCAAGAGATTGTTACGCACTTCCGGAGATAGATAAAAAAGTCGACTCTCTAGCATCGTTCAGATGGAAGTGTTTTCTCGACTGTTACAAAGGTTATCATCAGGTCCAGATGAAAGAAGAAGACGAAGACAAAACTGCATTCCGCACAGATAAAGGCATCTTCTGTTACACTAAAATGCCTTTTGGCCTGCGCAATGCTGGCGCAACTTATCAACGATTAATGGACACAGTTTTCAAAGACGACATAGGCAAAACAGTTGAAGTATACATGGATGACCTTGTCACCATGAGCCATGAGGAAGACTCAATGCTCAACAACATTCAGCGTACATTCGATTCTCTGCGCAGCATAAACTTAAAACTTAACCCAACTAAATGCTCCTTCGGCATGGAAGAAGGAAAATTTCTGGGATTCATAGTCACAAGTGTCACACCCCGACCACGTAGAACATACAAAACGTGGCGGAAACGTTGGGGAGTGTTGTAACAGAATCAATTGTTTCAAATCCATGGTAAATGAAGTTTCGTTTTATTAATCAAACATGAAAGTTTACATTGCTTTAAACAAGAACCAAAGAATACATAACATAAATTAACTAGTTCTTGTCTCGTTTTAAGTCACTAAGGCACAGGTCCGCCTAAGTATGTCTTGATAAGTCCTATGCATCATCTCCTGAAAACACATGTGAAAATAGGTACGTCAGCATAAAAATGCCTGTGAGATACATTGGTTTTGTGAAAACGGAATTCATGACTTATGTTTGAGAAAATGTTTAGTCATGAACCTTGTAATTTGCTTTGTCTTGTAAATCATTTGAAAAACGATAAGATCAGATGATATGTATAAATAAGAGAACACTGTACTCACCTTAGATTGCTTTGAATTCCTTGTGTAATAATCACACAATGCTAGAGATCACGGGATATCAAACGGCACCTAATAGGTAGAGCTATATTAATATACCGGACCAAAATCGAAAGGATCGGATAGTATGCGGGTTCGTAAACCAAACGAGTATGGAGACTCGTGAAATATGGTTTAACAAAGCCTACATACTAAAATGAAACCTAACCTAAGTGCTTGCGACCCATTACGACCCGTTTAGGTAGCTTATGCTACCTTAACGCGTCGTTCGCGTAGAACGCGTTTGGAACGCCTAACATCGTGACCATAAGGTATAACCTCGGATGGTTACAGCTAGGTTCACCTAATGTGTTTGGTCGGATCCTAATGATCGACCAAATGGGTCGGGTTCGAAAGTATAACCGATGGTTTAGATCGCTTACCTTACGACCCTATATATGCACTAAACTAAAAGTGACGAGCTAAGCATGTTAGAACATGCTTAACTAAGTTTAGAAAACAGGTTTGGCATCAAAACAAACGGCTTTGATGCTCACGAGTAGTTTGGTTACAAAATACGCAAGAATGCGCATTTTGACCGAAACTACGACTCGTCACTGAGCCTAGATAACGTGGTAATCAGTAGGTATAGTCGCCATGGACTATAACCATCGTGATCACGCTCACGTTATGAAGTTCCATGAACTTCATGTTGACCATAGGCTGGTCAACGCAGAAAGTCAAACAAAACTTTGACTTTCGGACTTGAAAAGCGAATAAAGAACGAAAGAACACTTACGAAGGGTCCCCGAATGCTAATCTAGATCAAAATGGCTCAGGTATGAAACAAAGGTTCCAACTTAGAGCTTTAGATCAGATTTTGTGGGTTTTAACCAAAAGGGGGGGGGGTATTTATAAGAAAATTAAAGACGTTAGGATCGTTTCTTGAATAACGTGCCATGATCTAACCCGCACACTTGTCGAAATGTTGTGGTGGCTTATTTTGCCCCCACCATAGGGTTTTGACACGTGTCGTTGCCCTTTGGATGTTCGAAAGGCCAATGCAAGTGGATCAGAAACATTGCATCTGGTCTGCTTGTCTGATGCGGCCCGCGTGAGGGTGCAGGCCAAACTAATGCGGGCCGCCTGAAGGTGCAGATCAGACAACAAGTTTCAGAATTTACAGTTTAGGTCCCTGTTGTGGTTTAAGGCCATTTTCAACACTTCTAAGGCCCGTAAAGCCATCTTTAAGGCCCTAAAATGATGCCTAAACATTTTGGACATGAAACATGCTCAAAAATATTCCGGATGTTGGTTCGTTTGGCCGTACGATCGCGATGTTCGCTTAATTACGACGGAATGCGCATAAGCGCGAAAGACGATCCAAATGACGCGACGAATGGATTTTTCTCATGCCAAACACTAAGGCATAATATAAGGATGCTTACATAAACTTTTGGATGTCCGGATGTATTCAGAACGTAAGTTATGCGCGAAAGTGCAAACTTGTGCTCTTTTTGACACTTTTAGCCCCTGAATGATCCAAAAGTTTGTTTTAACATACCAAACCCCTCAAAGCCTATTTCTAAGCTATGTAAAGGGTATTTAGGGTATGTTTAACTTATGGACATGTTCCGGAATGTTCGTTACTGTTCAAATTGGCATACTTTCGCATTTTGTCAAGTTTAGTCCCTGTAAGCGAATTAACTTGTTTTTGCCATACCAAAGCCTTCAAGACTTATTTCTAAGTTATGTGAAGGTTATTTAAGGTATGTTAAGTATATGTTGATGTTCCGGAGTATTTGTCGCATTAAACTGAGTACGTTTACGCACCAGTTTGCGTATAATTCTCCAGAAAGCGTCGTAGGGTATGAAATTGAACAAGAATTGATATGTGCAAAAGATACACATATTTATACAAGATCCCAAGTATGAAATACAATATCTCATCGGCTTGGTATTTTTTGATGGTCGCGGTGACACAGGTGTCACAGTCTCCCCTACTTAAGGAAATTTCGTCCCGAAATTTATTCGTAGGAGTCTGTTTGTGACTCTGCCAAATAACCATCAGCGATATGCAAAGTAATATCCTGTCATTTCCTTAACGGTCATTCTTCAGAAACGAAAATGAACAGACGGAGTCATTTTCCTCAACGAGTATTCTTCAGAAATGGGAATGACGGAATAAGCAAACGAATGTTCATTTCCACCACGGACAAATCCTCATAAACGAAAATGAACTAACGGAGTTATTTTCAACGGTTGCTTCATCAGAGTTGGAAATGAAAGATTACACAACGGATAGTCATTTCCCTAACGGATAAATCGTCAGGAACGAAAATGAACTAACGGAGTCATTTTCAACGGTTGCTTCATCAGCGTTGGAAATGAAGGATTACACAACGGATATTCATTTCCTCAACGGGTAAATCTTTAGAAACAAAAAACGAACTAACAGAGTCATTTTCAAAGGTTGCTTCCTCAGAGTTGGAAATGAAGGATTACTCAACGGATATTCATTTCCTCAACGGATAAATCTTCAGAAACGAAAATGAACTAACGGAGTCATTTTCAACGGTTGCTTCATCAGAGATGGAAATGAAGGATTACACAACGGATATTCATTTCCTCAACGGATAAATCTTTAGAAACAAAAAAATGAACTAACGGAGTCATTTTCAACGGTTGCTTCCTCAGAGTTGGAAATGAAGGATTACTCAACGGATATTCATTTCCTCAACGGATAAATCTTCAGAAACGAAAATGAACTAATGGAGTCATTTTCAACGGTTGCTTCATCAGAGATGGAAATGAAGGATTACACAACGGATATCCATTTCCTCAACGGATAAATCTTCAGAAACGAAAATGAACTAACGGAGTCATTTTCAACGGTTGCTTCATCAGAAATGGAAATGAAGGATTACACAACGGATATTCATTTCCTCAACGGATAAATCGTCAGAAACGAAAATGAACTAACGGAGTCATTTTCAACGGTTGCTTCATCAGAGTTTGAAATGAATAGAGTTAACTCTAGACACATGACAGAACTTGCTGTGATTTCTGTGCACTAAATTCCATAATTATGTATGCATCCATAATTACGTAATCCCTTGCACAGTCCGCACAGTTTGTTTTGTAATGTTTTGGGGAAGGATATCAAACTTGTGATGAGGGTGAGTAGACTTCCACCGGTTCTCTTTAGTTAGATCTACAGGGGATCTTCTTAGTTAGGCCACCAAGGAGTCCTTTCAGCTATATCATCACATGATATCCCTAGCCAGATTTTTGGATCAATCTGTTTAACTAGACCACTCAAGGGGTCTAATTATGAAGTAGTACTTTATAATCCGAGGGACTTAACTATAACATAGAAGTCCATTGAGGATTTTAAGTAATACCTTTGGGTATCCTACTATGAATCTCTTGTACAAGGATATGTAAGATTCTACGAAGATTTGGATAACATAATTTGGATCACACAACAACACATAAGGGAACACATAAGCACAAAGTCACATAATTGTTTAACTTGATTATAATTTGTTATTAACTTGTTATTGATTGAATACGAATATGGAAACCAGTCGATGGGCTACAATGTCCCCTAGGATCTATCTAAAAAAGATAGGAAGATCTTCCAAAGATTCGATTTTTGTTTCCAAAGAAACGTAATATTCGAATTAAGGAACACATCAATTTTTGGATTTATGGAAATACCCTTAGGTACCCTATTAAGGATTTATAGTGGTACTTTGGGTATTTGTCCAGTGTTGCAACTTGCGCCTTGTACTTCGTTTCCTTTAGAAGAAACGAGTACTTAGGAACTTCATGGAAACGCAAGAGATAAAAAATTTGGGTGGTAGTTTGCTTTTCAAGGAATATGATTCCTTAATTGTCGGTATTGTAAGGGATATGTTCTTTATACATACAACCTCATAATACATTGCAATGTAAATAAAAGATTTATTTATAAACAATGATAACAACTGTTTGATGGACCTTGACAACAAAAGAAAATAATACACAAGACATGATTATTTCTAAAGGGTGTTGTCTTCTAGTCGGTCAGATGCTCATCACTGTGTTGGATTAGCATTAGCAAGCTTTGGGCAATTTCTTCGGAAATGACCCATCTCGCCACAATTGAAACAAGAACCTGGTAGAAAATGACCTTGAGCAGGATTGTTGCCAGCTTGGTTTGGCGCAGCTGCAGCTGCGCAGACTCTTGTTGTGTGGCCTATAAGTCCACAAGTTTGGCATTTACGGCACTTCACCCTAGCATGATGATGAAGGTTACATTGGTTGCACAAGGGTGAAGTTCCATTGAGGCTTCCTAGCAGGGGGTTGAGCTGGTTGGTTGGGGATAGCTTGATCATTGTGAGTAACCATGGCGAAGTTTTGAGAAGCCTTTCGCTTCTTTGACTTCTTAGGGGATCCAGTCTGTTCATCCATGGTCTTTGATTCCTCGATTGGTTTCGATTCCTCGACCGGTTTCTTGTCTCCCTTTCGGAAAAGCTTACATTTCCTGATCTGAGATTCAGTCAAGGTTGCAGATAGCTCAATGGCCTGCCTAACCGTAGTGGGGTTACTACCAGTAACAATGTCCTGAACTGAGTCAGGGAGGCCATCAATGTATTTTTCGATCGCCTTATCCAAAGGCGTAACCATGGAAGGACACAGCAGGCTCAGCTCCTCATATCGATCAGTGTATGCTCGATGCTCGCCGCTGTCTTGCTTAAGATCGTCGAATTCCCTTTCTAAGGCCCTGATCTCGTGACGAGGACAGAATTCCATCATCATCAGTGCTCGAAGTTCTTCCCACGTTTGAGCCAGTGCCACTTCGGCACCCCTATCTCTCATCACACCGTTCCACCATGTCAAAGCTCGTTTCTCAAAGACACTAGATGCAAAACCAACCTTTCGCTCGTTTGGACATTGAACATATCTGAAGGTGCTCTCTAAACTCTCGAACCATTGCAGAAGTGCAGTCGCTCCTTGAGACCCAGAAAACTTTGATGGCTTAGCCGAGTTGAACGTCTTGAAGCTGCAGGGGGCATTATTGTTGTTGAGGGCTTGGTTACATTGGGCAACGATGTTCGGGATCGCAGCAGTTATTTGCTGTGTAATGACAGCTGCCAGATCTTCAATAGATACCGGATTTTCACGTCGTGGAGGCATTCTACAAAGGGGAAACAAGAGAGAAAACAAATGAAATGGCATGGGTGATGGTCATTTGTTTGAACCACGAAGCAAACAAACGACACACAAAGGCTGAATCAAAGCAAATAGATCCTCATAATGCATCGCGAAGACATGCTCGCCTATAAGTGGACACTCACCCCAAGAGTTCCCAGGTAAGAGTGACTGGTCCGATTGTGTGGATTTGTACGAACACTCTAGCCTTAGACAGAAAACTCAGGGTACAGGCATTCACTCTTCCAGTTTGCATGTGTTCACACTATTTAGGACAAAAAACCTTGACGAGAGTTTTGAAAACTCAAAGGGGTTCAAAACCTTATAATAGAGGGTTCAAAACCTAGTAATCAATCATCCTAGAACAGATGATTAGTTTTCAAAGCGGTTTTGAAATTTATGTTCTTGTTGTGGTCGTCGCCTAAGGATAGGTGACGGTATTGTTTTGTGACTAAACGTAAGTAAACTCGCGTTAGGGCCCTAGGAAGGTTATAGACTAGGTCAAAGCATTACTAATAACCTAATTCCCTATAACCATTGGCTCTGAAACCAACTTTTCTGTCACACCCCGACCACGTAGAACATACAAAACGTGGCGGAAACGTCGGGGAGTGTTGTAACAGAATCAGTTGTTTCAAGTCCATGGTAAATGAAGTTTCGTTTTATTAATCAAACATGAAAGTTTACATTGCTTTAAACAAGAACCAAAGAATACATAACATAAATTAACTAGTTCTTGTCTCGTTTTAAGTCACTAAGGCACAGGTCCGCCCAAGTATATCTTGATAAGTCCTATGCATCATCTCCTGAAAACACATGTGAAAATAGGTACGTCAGCATAAAAATGCCTGTGAGATACATTGGTTTTGTGAAAATGGAATTCATGACTTATGTTTGAGAAAATGTTTAGTCATGAACCTTGTAATTTGCTTTGTCTTGTAAATCATTTGAAAAACGATAAGATCAGATGATATATATAAATAAGAAAACACTGTATGGTTAAACGGATAACCATGTAAAAATGAGTTTGTATAAGATAAGTCGTTTGTAAAACAATGTCTCGTGAAAAGTGTGTTATTTGTATAAAATGTCATATGTCTCAAATTGAAATGATTCAAATAACGCTACGATATGTAATACCATACAAACACTTACATATAGGAAGTACCAGTGGCGTATCCACCATGCTTGTATCATATTACACACGCCTCGTTACTTAATCACTTACTCAAACCAAACCATCAAGATGAAATGTTTAACAATTGTAGAAATGTTTATGTATAATCAAATGTCTATTGTCAAATGTAAATCATGTCAACAGATACAACTGGTTCACACGGTTCAATGGTTACAAACGGTTCATATAATCAAATGGTTACAACGGTTCACATAGTCAAAAGGTTACAACGGTTCAAAATATAGTATAATGTGTTCATATACTGGATGAGCATATGCAACAGAAATGCAATGTAAAACAATGTACTAAGTATGCACACGATGGGCGTACGTAGCATGAGATGTATCGTAAAGTGATGTACTAAGTATGCACACAATGAGCGTACGTAGCATGAAATGTATTGTAAAGTGATGTACTAAGTATGCACACAATGGGCATACATAGCATAAACACAATGAAATCATGTACTATATATGTACTATCGAACATAGCAAATATATGATGTGAAAACCGGAAAGCATGAAAGTAACAAGTAGGCACATGTGTTTCACCCCAAAACAGTTTGGAAAACAGTAAAAGAGGGGTTCAATGTACTCACCTTAGATTGCTTTGAATTCCTTGTGTAATAATCACACAATGCTAGAGATCACGGGATATCAAACGGCACCTAATAGGTAGCTATATTAATATACCGGACCAAAATCGGAAGGATCGGATAGTATGCGGGTTCGTAAACCAAACGAGTATGGAGACTCGTGAAATATGGTTTAACAAAGCCTACATACTAAAATGAAACCTAACCTAAGTGCTTGCGACCCATTACGACCCGTTTAGGTAGCTTATGCTACCTTAACGCGTCGTTCGCGTAGAACACGTTTGGAACGCCTAACATCGTGACCATAAGGTATAACCTCGAAAGTTACAGCTAGGGTCACCTAATGTGTTTGGTCAGATCCTAATGATCGACCAAATGGGTCGGGTTCGAAAGTATAAGCGATGGTTTAGATCGCTTACCTTACGACCCTATATATGCAGTAAACTAAAAGTGACGAGCTAAGCATGTTAGAACATGCTTAACTAAGTTTAGAAAATAGGTTTGGCATCAAAACAAACGGCTTTGATGCTCACGAGTAGTTTGGTTACAAAATATGCAAGAATGCTCATTTTGGCCGAAACTACGACTCGTCACTGAGCCTAGATAACGTGGTAATCAGTAGGTATAGTCGCCATGGACTATAACCATCGTGATCACGCTCACGTTATGAAGTTCCATGAACTTCATGTTGACCATAGGCTGGTCAACGCAGAAAGTCAAACAAAATGTTGACTTTTGGACTTTAAAAGCGAATAAAGAACGAAAGAACACTTACGAAGGGTCCCCGAATGCTAATCTAGATCAAAATGGCTCAGGTATGAAACAAAGGTTCCAACTTAGAGCTTTAGATCAGATTTTTGTGGGTTTTAACCAAGGGGGGGGGGTATTTATAGGAAAAGTAAAGCCGTTAGGATCGTTTCTTGAATAACGTGCCACGATCTAACCCGTACACTTGTCGAAATGTTGTGGTGGCTTATTTTGCCCCCACCATAGGGTTTTGACACGTGTCGTTGCCCTTTGGATGTTCGAAAGGCCAATGCAAGTGGATCAGAAACATTGCATCTGGTCTGCTTGTCTGATGCGGCCCGCGTGAGGGTGCAGGCCAAACTAATGCGGGCCGCCTGAAGGTGCAGATCAGACAACAAGTTTCAGAATTTACAGTTTAGGTCCCTGTTGTGGTTTAAGGCCATTTTCAACACTTCTAAGGCCCGTAAAGCCATCTTTAAGGCCCTAAAATGATGCCTAAACATTGTGGACATGAAACATCCTCAAAAATGTTCCGAATGTTGGTTAGTTTGGCCGTACGATCGCGATGTTCGCTTAATTACGACGGAATGCGCATAAGCGCGAAAGACGATCCAAATGACGCGACGAATGGATTTTTCTCATGCCAAACACTAAGGCATAATATAAGGATGCTTACATAAATTTTTGGATGTCCGGATGTATTCAGAATGTAAGTTATGCGCGAAAGTGCAAACTTGTGCACTTTTAGACACTTTTAGCCCCTGAATGATCCAAAAGTTTGTTTTAGCATACCAAACCCCTCAAAGCCTATTTCTAAGCTATGTAAAGGGTATTTAGGGTATGCTTAATTTATGGACTTGTTCCGGAATGTTCGTTACAGTTCAAATTGGCATACTTTCGCAGTTTGTCAAGTTTAATCCCTGTAAGCGAATTAACTTGTTTTTGCCATACCAAAGCCTTCAAAACGTATTTCTAAGTTATGTGAAGGTTATTTAAGGTATGTTAAGTATATGTTGATGTTCCGGAGTATTTGTCGCATTAAACTGAGTACGTTTACGCACCAGTTTGCGTATAATTCTCCAGAAAGCGTCGTAGGGTTTGAAATTGAACAAGAATTGATATGTGCAAAAGATACACATATTTATACAAGATCCCAAGTATGAAATACAATATCTCATCGGCCTGGTATTTGTTTGATGGTCGCGGTGACACAGGTGTCACAACAAGAGAGGGCTTCAAAGTAAACCCAGAAAAAGTACTGGCTATCCAGCAAATGCCCTCACCTGCAACAATAAAAGAAATGCAAAGACTCGCCGGATGTTTAGCAGCCTTAAACAGATTCTTGGCTAATCACGCGGCTAAATCTTACCCATTTATCAGTACGCTGCGAAACTGCGGGAAGAAAACCCCCTTTCAATGGACGCCTGAAGTAGAAGCAGCATTCAAGCAAATGAAAGAATGTTTAATTCAGCTACCAATGCTGACTGCGCCAAAAGAAAGAGAGCCATTGATCTTATACCTATCAGCCGCGGAAGTAGCGGTAGGAGCAGTATTGATGGTAGAACGAGACAACGTTCAGACTCCAATTTACTATATCAGCAAAATTGTAACACCTCGAAAATTTACGTCCAATAATGCATTGACACGTGTCATAGACTTCCGATATGTGAAAATAAACTTCAGAGGGACTAAAGTTGACAAACGGTGAAAACTATGGAACGTAAGGGTCCAAAGTGTCAACAATGGATAAATAGACTCTATAATAACCCTACATAATGTTTATAACCTTAAACGGATGGATCATGGATCATACGAAGCGGAAATTGCACAAAAGTGAGGAATTACAAACTATAGGGGCTAAAAGTGTCAACATGTTGAATTTATACCTCTGAGTGAACTTTTGGCAGACCCGAAGCTTTGTAATGCTAAAATATACTCACTAGAATATGTGGTAAAAATTTCATGAAGTTTCGTTATCGTATGAGAAAGTTATGGCCAAAACCGTACTTGAGGGGTTAAAAGCGTCAACGTCGAATTTCATGACTTTTCGGGTGAGCGCAAAGTTATCCGAGGACATTACCATGTTGGTAAATGTCCCAAGGTTCTTAAAAACCAGATTTGAGGGTTTACGAGTCAAGATTCATAGCCAAAACCTCGCGTGCAAGGACAGGGACCAAAACTGCCAATAATTAACAAAGTTTGGCAGCTGCCAATAAACCCAGGTGCAGCAGATTGCGAGCAGGGGCTGTTTAGTCCATTTTTTTGAGTGGGAAACAGTTGGGATCACCTCCAATTCTCACCAATAGATGGCCATGCATGTCTAGGACACCTGGTGCACTCTTACAACTCCTGAATTCACCATAAATCAGATCAATCTTTCATTTTTGAGGCACTTGTGATAGTAACAAGAACACCCACAAGCTTGCAAGAACTCTCAAGACTTTTCCAGGAGCAATCTGATCGACAAGGCCACTTCCTAGTGTTATCTAAGCTTCATTAGGACCTTTGTAAGCCTTCATATCATTCTCTAATTCGTTCTAGCTTTGATTATTAGCCAAAAGTCAAACCGTGGTTCATATAGTTTGACTTTTCGATTAAACGAATTTGGCTCTGTCATTTCTCAAATTGAAACCACTTATAAGTTGGTATTTATGTGGGAAACAAACCCTCAAAAGGGCATTCTCTGATTCCCACTCTAAGCATGCTATTTGTCGAGTCAAAGGTGTTCTTAAAAAGTCAACAGAAATCGTTTTTGCGGAATATAGCATAAATGGTAATGTAGACGACATGCAATCAGTTTGATCATCAAAAATAACTTATAATGAATATAAGAATGTAGTTTATCATAATCAACTCGACAATCTTTAGTATAAACCCGGATTGGAACCGAAAGTCCTATAAAACGACTTTTTCGTTGACTCTCGATTCGGATCCGCGCATGCATGTTTGAGATCTGTATTAGAGTTTATTTTAGACCACTTTTATTTATGTATAACTTTCTGGAATTTTTACATCTTGAGTCTATGCTTAACCGATTCATATGCATGTTTCCGATTATGCTTAAAAGTTGACTATTTTGCCCTTTTTGATATAAAACGTGATTTTTGGAAAAGTGAAAGAGTAGAAATCTTTATTTCTAATTTATAAACTTGCACCGAAAATTTGAGATCAGTTGGTGGTCCAGATTTTGAGTTATGGCCGATATCGTAAAACTATATCTTTATGTTAAATAAACGGCGCATTTAGCGTATAACCTATTTAAGGCCACTTTTCGATATAAAACTTTTTACCCACTGATGTTATATAATATTCTGGGATTTTTGAAGATTTTTATTTAATTTTTGGCTGATCGGATCATACGTCGCTAAGTCGATTCGGTTAATGCCGGTTTTGACCGTTTAAGCCATAAAATGAGTTTTATACATCCTTTTGACCCCAAACCTTTTTCTACTGATTTTATTTGTTAAATAAATTATTTTGAGCATTCTGGAAATATAAAAATCTCAGCTTTCTTTTGAAAACCCGGAAACGGCTCTAAATTGCATTTTTAGCGTTTTTAACGCATAGTATGCGTT
Source organism: Helianthus annuus (assembly GCF_002127325.2). NCBI lineage: Eukaryota > Viridiplantae > Streptophyta > Magnoliopsida > Asterales > Asteraceae > Helianthus > Helianthus annuus. The sequence goes on from NC_035444.2 coordinate 51,116,116, forward strand.
ATACACATATTAAACATATAAGATTCATACCTACTGATGTGTTTAGCATATTTTCATATAATAACAGTAAGTATAAGTTTTTGAACTCAGATTTCCAGTTTTGACATTTTTAGCCCTTGTGAAATTACTAAAATACCCCTACGGTGCATGGTTTGATTTTAAATGATAAGTTTTGTATACGGGTCATACCCTACTGTTATAACATGTCAAACTAAGTATATTTACTGTATAAATCAGACCTGTAACTCAGATTTCTAATTTAACTCTTTTATAATCTTTTAAATGACCAAAATGCCCTTATGAGGCGTAAATTGAGTTTAAATACATTCGGGGCATAATAGGACATAACTTGCTGATATTATATCATATTTAAAGCATATTATCTCAGGGAACTTGCATATGACTCTTTTGGTTACCCGAAACGCTCTTTAGCGCTCGGTTCGGTTTACGTAACTAGTTTGCGCAAATTGACCGAAACGGGTCAAACGTTATCATTTTTATCTCAAAATCCAGAATGTATTTAGTATACCCATATTAAACAAGTATTCAAGCTTGTCGGGACTAAATCACACTCTATCCGGTCTTTCGCTTAATCGTGCGCTTGTACCGTATCGTCCTTAAAACTAACCGGTCTAAGCTTAGGCTTAAATAAAGACCCGTTAGGAATCTAATAGGTTATTATAAACCTTTGTTCCAGAATAGGAGGCCCAGTAAAAGCTATCTACACTTACCAATTGTGATTCATACTTACTCAGGTAAATACATTTTGACTTATTTTCCCTATACGGGCTTGGGGTACGGTATATAGAATACCGCTTGATCGAGCGTTCAAATCTTGCGCCCTTGGGTATGCAATTGGAATAGTTTGTCCGGCTCGTTTAAACAGTCTTGTTTTACTTTAAGCATTTGGGGGGTTATTGACCGTGTCCCGGATATCCTTGGCATTATCTTACGAGATGGCCACGACCAGAGCACGGGGTGTAGGCGTACACCCGTCGTGTATAACTCTTTAATGTGGTGTGTCATTTAATCTTTAACCCGGACAAGATCCCGGGCTACCAAACGTACGAGTAGCATGTAATTCGTTCACAAGTTTATATTGCATAATTATCCCAAGTTAATAAAAATATTTATTCCATGTGCATTTAAATCAATTTTCAATCATTTTCAAAATGAGTCAGTTAATTTGTATTTACCAGTGTAAACTGACGTATTTTCCCAAAAGGTTAAGTGCAGGTACTATACGTACTAGGCTGGCTGTTTCCTAAGAGCGTCCACAATAGTCTCGCAAGCTCGGACGACAATAAACTGTTGAACAATTATCTTATTTTATTTGATCCGCCTGTGGATCCGTTTCAACTACTTGTGATATTTATTATTGCATTTTAATTAAAGTTGAAATGAATCTATTTCTGCTTCCGCTGTGCATTATTATATTGTGTTGTTTGTCTATGACGATAACAACTACGTCACCATACCCCACACCGGGCCCACCGGTGACACGTGGAGATCGGGATGTGACAGGTTGGTATCAGAGCCAGCGCTGAGTGAATTAAATACTAGTCTTTTGTGTTTAATCTCAGTTACACAATTGCACATTCCTCGATTTTCGAGTCTAGACAAAGAACTTAGGAAATGTTCGAAATTTCGTTTATTTTTATTTTTAGCATTGTCTCATATATATTTTTGTTGTGCAACTTGTTTGATTTTTGACAGGTTCAAAATGCCGCCACGCGTACGAGGAAGGGGACGAGGAGGATTCGCAACCTCCCATGATCACGAAGCAGGGCCTTCGCATAGGCGAACCCCATCAGCATCCCACAACACTGTTGCCCACGACCTTTGGAGATCGTTCGCTGAACCCGCCAGGCACTCACTGAGTACCTCACCTTCCCTACCCCACTCTTTTGAGCCTCACTCTGAAAATGGGCCCCACGACTCCCATGGATCCTTCATCCCTCTACCCCAGTCACCTTATGACTACCCAGCACCCGTTTATCAGGGCCTGTACAACCCTGATGCCTACTTAGAAGAACCAGTGGGTCATAACCCACTCGGACCTGAAGACCACTTCTCGGGTGGCAATGAGATGGAGGTTGATGAGGACACCGATCCCTCCATGCCACCGTCCAGCACGCCGAACCACCCCATTGAGATATCTGATGGGTCACCGTTCAGGGGATCACCCTACAATGGTGTTGGCAGCTACGAGGAGAGGTTTAAGCAGCACGACTGGGTGTATACCCCTAGCTACCATAACTCCCCCATGCACCAGTCCTACCACAGCTCCCCCGTGCACTCGCAGCATCACTCCCAGCAGTAGCTTCAGCAGCCGCCTCAGCAGCAGCAGGATCCTTCTGAGGGATTCTGGCGCGACGTGGTCACTCCGCCGCCGCCACCACCACCGGTTTTGCCTCCTCCGCCTCAGAGGCCAAGGAGGAACGCGCGTATGTCTACGCGAGGAGGGATTCGCATTGGCACCCCTCCGTATGTTGGTAGCAGCCGCTACTCGCCGCTCCACGAGGAGTCAGAGATGGGAGAGTCTCCGCATCCCGTCTCAGAGGTTACTTCTGCGCCTATTGCGCCACTGCCACCACAGAACTTTGGAGAGCCAATCCCTGCGTATGCTAGCGCAGCACAGTTCAACCCTTTCGAGCCGACTTTTTCCCCCAGGATATGACTATACAGGGGATCCCTACTGGATAGCTTCAGGCTACAACCCTCTCAATCAGGAGAGTGTTTTTGGAGGTCCCTAGGCTACGGGGCAATCTACTTTTGGATACCCACCGCAGGGATACCAGCAGCCACAGCCTTCTCAGCCACAGCAGTATCAGCCACCGCCGCCGGCACCAATGATGTCGCCACCGCAAGTCCAAGAAATCCTGCAAGGGATAAACGACGTGCGGCGTGAGTTGCGACAGGAAATGCGAGAAGATCACCGACACAACCGCGGAATGTTTAAGAAGATGGTTGACTTGATCAAGGGTAAGGGTAAGAAGGATTATTAAATCCTTTGTTTGTTAGCTCATTTACTCATGTCCCTGCGAGGACATTTATTCCTGTATTCTACCCCTGCGTGGGTATATTTCTCTTGTTCTACCCCTGCGTGGGTATGTTGTTTCTGTTAACCCCTGCGTGGGTTTGTTTTGTCTGTTTGTTTGTTTTGTTTTGTTGTTATTTGGTTTAGCCTCTGCGTGGGCATGCTATTTGAGGAAAGTCCCGTTTAGGGCAAAGTTGTACTAGTTTACTTTATTTAAAATGGTTAATTTAAGCTTTCATTTTATCTATGTGCATGAATATAATATTCAAATAAATGAAAAATATCAATTATTATTTTGATTTACCATTTAATAAGAATCTTAAGAAGGTAAAACCTAGCTTGAATGTCTTATTAACAGGCCTGGCCAATATGGTAAAACCTGGTTAAAAAGATTCAAATCCCTGCTAACATCTGTAAACATGTTAACATTCTTGGCTAAGCGTGATCCGTAAAATTACACAAGCCACCCTTTTAATAAATTATCTACAGATTATATCTGTATACAAGTCGGGTAATGACTTGATACCTACGGGTTATGACTATGTCATATAAAACAAAAAAAAAGGCAGTTGTGGTTTATAACTCCCTGCCAAGCAAGGGATCATTTGTTTAATTATACAAATTTTAATCCTATAAAAATCTAAATTTAGAATTTAGAAATTTGTCCAAGTGACTAGGCCTATTGTGCCAAGATATATATTTCATTCCATGATAAAAATGCTGTTAAAAGTGCTGAATGAAATTAAATAAATTAACTATTATGGCTATTATTACCATGGTTAATAAATCGTCAAGAACGATAATACTGTTAGGTTTCTAAATAGACCTTGTCCTTACTTTATGTAGCTTAAAGCTACATGGCAAAATCGGAAGAAACAAACAGTCGTTCAGGGGAACACCCAGATAACACAAAGATTCACGTAACTGGTGCGGAACTGCAAGCACTGGTAGAAAATGCTGTCGCCAAGGCAATGGATAGGCAATTCAGGGAATCGAGCGGGACTCGAAGTAGGACCCGAACTGTACAACGTTCCAAATCCAAGAATCATTCAGAGGCTCATAGCAAGCCGCCCTCTAAGAATGATGTATCAAAGAAAGATGAGCCGAAGAAGAACGATGAGGATAATCACTCCTCCAACCACAGCAGTGTACCGAAACAGGAGATCAAGCAGAAGCATGAAACGCACAGCAAGTCCTGTACGTATAAATATTTCGTTTCATGCAAACCCAGAGATTTTACTGGGGAAAAAGGAGCAGTTGACTGCATGACGTGGTTAGATGAGATGGATACGGTCGTTGATATCAGCGGGTGTGCTGATAGGGACGTTGTGAAGTACGTGTCCCAGTCGTTTAAAGGAGATGCTCTAGCATGGTGGAAATCGCTCCTACAAGCTGCCGGTAAGGCCACACTGTACGATATGTCATGGGATCAGTTTGTAGCCCTGATCAAAGAAAATTTCTGCCCTCAACACGAAGTCGAAAGGATCGAATCAGATTTCGTATCCCTGGTAATGAAGAACCTCGACTGTCAGGCATATCTCACCACATTCAACACCTTATCTCGAATAGTGCCATATTTGGTGACCCCAGAGCCACGAAGGATTGCCCGTTTTATTGGGGGTTTGGCACCAGAGATCAAAGCGAGCGTTAAGGCATCAAGGCCTACGACGTTCAGATCAGTAGCTGATCTATCTCTCTCACTCACTCACTCAGGATGTAGTCAGGCTGAGAGCCCTTAAGAGCTCGGAGGAAAACAAGAGGAAACGTGAGGATGACACCTCACGAAGATCGGAGAAACGACACCGAGGGAACAACGACCATAGGAAAGGGTCGGGATTCAAGAAGGGAGATCATCAGTGGGGTGAGAAACCCAGGTGCAAGGTTTGTAGGAAGCATCATTTTGGGAGATGCAGGCAGGAGTCTAGATCTCAATCTCAGCAGAAATTATGTGGGATTTGTAAGTCCCCGGATCATAAGGCATTAGATTGTAAGAAACATAAGGACGCAACTTGTTATGGTTGCAATGAGAAAGGGCACATCCGACCTAATTGCCCAAAGAATGCTAAGAAAGCCGATGAGGGAAAGAAGACCAATGCAAGAGTCTTCAAAATGGACGCAAAGGAAGCAGTTCAGGACGACAACGTCATTACAGGTACTTTTCTTGTAAATGATGTTTTTGCTAGAGTTCTACTATTTGATTCAGGAGCAGATAAATCATTTGTAGATGATAAGTTCTGTAAGTTGTTAAACCTACCTGTTAAAACCTTAAGTGTGAAGTATGAGGTGGAATTAGCCGATGGAACCATAGAAACCGCCTCGACTGTTTTAGATGGATGTGTTATATCCATTAGGAATCATTCATTCCCGTTATCCTTGCTTCCCTTTAAGCTAGCTGGATTCGATATAGTGATAGGCATGGATTGGTTATCGCGTAACCAAGCCCAGATTGTATGTAACAGAAAGCAAGTGGTTGTTAAGACTCCGTCTGGTGAGTCACTTACTATCCAAGGGGATACCCAGCATGGATTGCCGGAGCAAGTGTCCATGCTCAAGGCATCCAGATGCCTGCAGAAGGGATGTGTCATCTATATGGCACAAGTTACCATTGATGAGCCGAAGCCAAGGATTGAAGATATCCCTGTTATCTCGGAATATCCTGAAGTATTCCCTGAAGAACTACCCGGTTTGCCACCGGATAGGCAAGTGGAGTTTCGGATAGACATCATTCCGAGTGCAGCGCCTGTAGCAAGAGCACCATATAGATTGGCACCAACGGAGATGAAGGAGTTGAGGGCGCAGTTGGATGATCTGTTAGTAAAAGGTTTTATTAGACCTAGCTCGTCTCCTTGGGGAGCGCCAATCTTGTTCGTTAAAAAGAAGGATGGATCGATGCCTCTGTGCATCGATTACCGCGAGCTTAACAAGGTCACTATTAAGAATAGATATCCGTTACCCAGGATCGACGATCTGTTCGATCAGTTGCAAGGAGCAAGCTATTTCTCAAAAATCGACCTGAGGTCAGGTTATCACCAGTTGAAGGTCAAGGAGGAAGACGTATACAAGACAGCGTTTAGGACTCGTTATGGACATTACGAGTTCCTAGTGATGCCTTTTGGGCTCACTAACGCACCAGCCGCGTTCATGGATCTAATGAACCGTGTCTGCAAGCCTTATCTAGATAAATTCGTCATCGTCTTTATTGACGACATCCTTATCTACTCGAAGAGCCAAGCTGACCATGAGAAACACCTTCGTTGTATTCTCAAACTTCTGCATCATGAGAAACTTTATGCCAAATTTTCGAAGTGCGAATTTTGGCTTCGAGAAGTCCAATTCCTTGGACATGTGGTAAGTGAGCGTGGTATCCAAGTAGATCCCGCAAAGGTAGAAGCAGTCATGAATTGGCAAGAACCGAAGACGCCTACCGAGATTCGCAGTTTCCTCGGATTGGCAGGCTATTATAGGCGATTTATCGAGAACTTTTCGAGGATTGCTGCGCCCCTAACTTCGTTGACTCATAAGAAGATTAAGTTCGATTGGGGCCCTAAGCAGCAAGAATCCTTCGACATCCTGAAGAAGAAGTTGAGCAATGCGCCAGTGTTGACATTGCCCGATGGTATAGAAGAATTTGTGGTGTACTGTGATGCGTCACATACTGACGCGACGAATGGATTTTTCTCATGCCAAACACTAAGGCATAATATAAGGATGCTTACATAAATTTTTGGATGTCCGGATGTATTCAGAACGTAAGTTATGCGCGAAAGTGCAAACTTGTGCACTTTTTGACACTTTTAGCCCCTGAATGATCCAAAAGTTTGTTTTAGCATACCAAACCCCTCAAAGCCTATTTCTAAGCTATGTAAAGGGTATTTAGGGTATGCTTAACTTATGGACTTGTTCCGGAATGTTCGTTACAGTTCAAATTGGCATACTTTCGCAGTTTGTCAAGTTTAATCCCTGTAAGCGAATTAACTTGCTTTTGCCATACCAAAGCCTTCAAAACGTATTTCTAAGTTATGTGAAGGTTATTTAATGTATGTTAAGTATATGTTGATGTTCCGGAGTATTTGTCGCATTAAAATGAGTACGTTTACGCACCAGTTTGCGTATAATTCTCCAGAAAGCGTCGTAGGGTTTGAAATTGAACAAGAATTGATATGTGCAAAAGATACACATATTTATACAAGATCCCAAGTATGAAATACAATATCTCATCGGCCTGGTATTTGTTTGATGGTCGCGGTGACACAGGTGTCACAACAAGAGAGGGCTTCAAAGTAAACCCAGAAAAAGTACAGGCTATCCAGCAAATGCCCTCACCTGCAACAATAAAAGAAATGCAAAGACTCGCCAGATGTTTAGCAGCCTTAAACAGATTCTTGGCTAATCACGCGGCTAAATCTTACCCATTTATCAGTACGCTGCGAAACTGCGGGAAGAAAACCCTCTTTCAATGGACGCCTGAAGCAGAAGCAGCATTCAAGCAAATGAAAGAATGTTTAATTCAGCTACCAATGCTGACTGCGCCAAAAGAAAGAGAGCCATTGATCTTATACCTATCAGCCGCGGAAGTAGCGGTAGGAGCAGTATTGATGGTAGAACGAGACAACGTTCAGACTCCAATTTACTATATCAGCAAAATTGTAACACCTCGAAAATTTACGTCCAATAATGCATTGACACGTGTCATAGACTTCCGGTATGTGAAAATAAACTTCAGAGGGACTAAAGTTGACAAACGGTGAAAACTATGGAACGTAAGGGTCCAAAGTGTCAACAATGGATAAATAGACTCTATAATAACCCTACATAATGTTTATAACCTTAAACGGATGGATCATGGATCATACGAAGCGGAAATTGCACAAAAGTGAGGAATTACAAACTATAGGGGCTAAAAGTGTCAACATGTTGAATTTATACCTCTGAGTGAACTTTTGGCAGACCCGAAGCTTTGTAATGCTAAAATATACTCACTAGAATATGTGGTAAAAATTTCATGAAGTTTCGTTATCGTATGAGAAAGTTATGGCCAAAACCGTACTTGAGGGGTTAAAAGCGTCAACGTCGAATTTCATGACTTTTCGGGTGAGCGCAAAGTTATCCGAGGACATTACCATGTTGGTAAATGTCCCAAGGTTCTTAAAAACCAGATTTGAGGGTTTACGAGTCAAGATTCATAGCCAAAACCTCGCGTGCAAGGACAGGGACCAAAACTGCCAATAATTAACAAAGTTTGGCAGCTGCCAATAAACCCAGGTGCAGCAGATTGCGAGCAGGGGCTGTTTAGTCCATTTTTTTGAGTGGGAAACAGCTGGGATCACCTCTAATTCTCACCAATAGATGGCCATGCATGTCTAGGACACCTGGTGCACTCTTACAACTCCTGAATTCACCATAAATCAGATCAATCTTTCATTTTTGAGGCACTTGTGATAGTAACAAGAACACCCACAAGCTTGCAAGAACTCTCAAGACTTTTCCAGGAGCAATCTGATCGACAAGGCCACTTCCTAGTGTCATCTAAGCTTCATTAGGACCTTTGTAAGCCTTCATATCATTCTCTAATTCGTTCTAGCTTTGATTATTAGCCAAAAGTCAAACCGTGGTTCATATAGTTTGACTTTTTGATTAAACGAATTTGGCTCTGTCATTTCTCAAATTGAAACCACTTATAAGTTGGTATTTATGTGGGAAACAAACCCTCAAAAGGGCATTCTCTGATTCCCACTCTAAGCATGCTATTTGTCGAGTCAAAGGTGTTCTTAAAAAGTCAACAGAAATCGTTTTTGCGGAATATAGCATAAATGGTAATGTAGACGACATGCAATCAGTTTGATCATCAAAAATAACTTATAATGAATATAAGAATGTAGTTTATCATAATCAACTCGACAATCTTTAGTATAAACCCGGATTGGAACCGAAAGTCCTATAAAACGACTTTTTCGTTGACTCTCGATTCGGATCCGCGCATGCATGTTTGAGATCTGTATTAGAGTTTATTTTAGACCACTTTTATTTATGTATAACTTTCTGGAATTTTTACATCTTGAGTCTATGCTTAACCGATTCATATGCATGTTTCCGATTATGCTTAAAAGTTGACTATTTTTCCCTTTTTGATATAAAACGTGATTTTTGGAAAAGTTAAAGAGTAGAAATCTTTATTTCTAATTTATAAACTTGCACCGAAAATTTGAGATCAGTTGGTGGTCCAGATTTTGAGTTATGGCCGATATCGTAAAACTATATCTTTATGTTAAATAAACGGCGCATTTAGCGTATAACCTATTTAAGGCCACTTTTCGATATAAAACTTTTTACCCACTGATGTTATATAATATTCTGGGATTTTTGAAGATTTTTATTTAATTTTTGGCTGATCGGATCATACGTCGCTAAGTCGATTCGGTTAATGCCGGTTTTGACCGTTTAAGCCATAAAATGAGTTTTATACATCCTTTTGACCCCAAACCTTTTTCTACTGATTTTATGTGTTAAATAAATTATTTTGAGCATTCTGGAAATATAAAAATCTCAGCTTTCTTTTGAAAACCCGGAAACGGCTCTAAATCGCATTTTTAGCGTTTTTAACGCATAGTATGCGTTATACACATATTAAACATATAAGATTCATACCTACTGATGTGTTTAGCATATTTTCATATAATAACAGTAAGTATAAGTTTTTGAACTCAGATTTCCAGTTTTGACATTTTTAGCCCTTGTGAAATTACTAAAATACCCCTACGGTGCATGGTTTGATTTTAAATGATAAGTTTTGTATACGGGTCATACCCTACTGTTATAACATGTCAAACTAAGTATATTTACTGTATAAATCAGACCTGTAACTCATATTTCTAATTTAACTCTTTTATAATCTTTTAAATGACCAAAATGCCCTTATGAGGCGTAAATTGAGTTTAAATACATTCGGGGCATAATAGGACATAACTTGCTGATATTATATCATATTTAAAGAATATTATCTCAGGGAACTTGCATATGACTCTTTTGGTTACCCGAAACGCTCTTTAGCGCTCGGTTCGGTTTACGTAACTAGTTTGCGTAAATTGACCGAAACGGGTCAAACGTTATCATTTTTATCTCAAAATCCAGAATGTATTTAGTATACCCATATTAAACAAGTATTCAAGCTTGTCGGGACTAAATCACACTCTATCCGGTCTTTCGCTTAATCGTGCGCTTGTACCGTATCGTCCTTAAAACTAACCGGTCTAAGCTTAGGCTTAAATAAAGACCCGTTAGGAATCTAATAGGTTATTATAAACCTTTGTTCCAGAATAGGAGGCCCAGTAAAAGCTATCTACACTTACCAATTGTGATTCATACTTACTCAGGTAAATACATTTTGACTTATTTTCCCTATACGGGCTTGGGGTACGGTATATAGAGTACCGCTTGATCGAGCGTTCAAATCTTGCGCCCTTGGGTATGCAATTGGAATAGTTTGTCCGGCTCGTTTAAACAGTCTTGTTTTACTTTAAGCATTTGGGGGGTTATTGACCGTGTCCCGGATATCCTTGGCATTATCTTACGAGATGGCCACGACCAGAGCACGGGGTGTAGGCGTACACCCGTCGTGTATAACTCTTTAATGTGGTGTGTCATTTAATCTTTAACCCGGACAAGATCCCGGGCTACCAAACGTACGAGTAGCATGTAATTCGTTCACAAGTTTATATTGCATAATTATCCCAAGTTAATAAAAATATTTATGCCATGTGCATTTAAATCAATTTTCAATCATTTTCAAAATGAGTCAGTTAATTTGTATTTACCAGTGTAAACTGACGTATTTTCCCAAAAGGTTAAGTGCAGGTACTATACGTACTAGGCTGGCTGTTTCCTAAGAGCGTCCACAATAGTCTCGCAAGCTCGGACGACAATAAACTGTTGAACAATTATCTTATTTTATTTGATCCGCCTGTGGATCCATTTCAACTACTTGTGATATTTATTATTGCATTTTAATTAAAGTTGAAATGAATCTATTTCTACTTCCGCTGTGCATTATTATATTGTGTTGTTTGTCTATGACGATGCCAACTACGTCACCATACCCCACACCGGGCCCACCGGTGACACGTGGAGATCGGGATGTGACAGGTTGGTATCAGAGCCAGCGCTGAGTGAATTAAACACTAGTCTTTTGTGTTTAATCTCAGTTACACAATTGCACATTCCTCGATTTTCGAGTCTAGACAAAGAACTTAGGAAATGTTCGAAATTTCGTTTATTTTTATTTTTAGCATTGTCTCATATATATTTTTGTTGTGCAACTTGTTTGATTTTTGACAGGTTCAAAATGCCGCCACGCGTACGAGGAAGGGGACGAGGAGGATTCGCAACCTCCCATGATCACGAAGCAGGGCCTTCGCATAGGCGAACCCCATCAGCATCCCACAACACTGCTGCCCACGACCTTTGGAGATCGTTCGCTGAACCCGCCAGGCACTCACTGAGTACCTCACCTTCCCTACCCCACTCTTTTGAGCCTCACTCTGAAAATGGGCCCCACGACTCCCATGGATCCTTCATCCCTCTACCCCAGTCACCTTATGACTACCCAGCACCCGTTTATCAGGGCCTGTACAACCCTGATGCCTACTTAGAAGAACCAGTGGGTCATAACCCACTCGGACCTGAAGACCACTTCTCGGGTGGCAATGAGATGGAGGTTGATGAGGACACCGATCCCTCCATGCCACCGTCCGGCACGCCGAACCACCCCATTGAGATATCTGATGGGTCACCGTTCAGGGGATCACCCTACAATGGTGTTGGCAGCTACGAGGAGAGGTTTAAGCAGCACGACTGGGTGTATACCCCTAGCTACCATAACTCCCCCATGCACCAGTCCTACCACAGCTCCCCCGTGCACTCGCAGCATCACTCCCAGCAGCAGCTTCAGCAGCCGCCTCAGCAGCAGCAGGATCCTTCTGAGGGATTCTGGCGCGACGTGGTCACTCCGCCGCCGCCACCACCACCGGTTTTGACTCCTCCGCCTCAGAGGCCAAGGAGGAACGCGCGTATGTCTACGCGAGGAGGGATTCGCATTGGCACCCCTCCGTATGTTGGTAGCAGCCGCTACTCGCCGCTCCACGAGGAGTCAGAGATGGGAGAGTCTCCGCATCCCGTCTCAGAGGTTACTTCTGTGCCTATTGCGCCACTGCCACCGCAGAACTTTGGAGAGCCAATCCCTGCGTATGCTAGCGCAGCACAGTTCAACCCTTTCGAGCCGACTTTTTCCCCCAGGATATGACTATACAGGGGATCCCTACTGGATAGCTTCAGGCTACAACCCTCTCAATCAGGAGAGTGTTTTTGGAGGTCCCTGGGCTACGGGGCAATCTACTTTTGGATACCCACCGCAGGGATACCAGCAGCCACAGCCTTCTCAGCCACAGCAGTATCAGCTACCGCCGCCGGCACCAATGATGTCGCCACCGCAAGTCCAAGAAATCCTGCAAGGGATAAACGACGTGCGGCGTGAGTTGCGACAGGAAATGCGAGAAGATCGCCGACACAACCGCGGAATGTTTAAGAAGATGGTTGACTTGATCAAGGGTAAGGGTAAGAAGGATTATTAAATCCTTTGTTTGTTAGCTCATTTACTCATGTCCCTGCGAGGACATTTATTCCTGTATTCTACCCCTGCGTGGGTATATTTCTCTTGTTCTACCCCTGCGTGGGTATGTTGTTTCTGTTAACCCCTGCGTGGGTTTGTTTTGTCTGTTTGTTTGTTTTGTTTTGTTGTTATTTGGTTTAGCCCCTGCGTGGGCATGCTATTTGAGGAAAGTCCCGTTTAGGGCAAAGTTGTACTAGTTTACTTTATTTAAAATGGTTAATTTAAGCTTTCATTTTATCTATGTGCATGAATATAATATTCAAATAAATGAAAAATATCAATTATTATTTTGATTTACCATTTAATAAGAATCTTAAGAAGGTAAAACCTAGCTTGAATGTCTTATTAACAGGCCTGGCCAATATGGTAAAACCTGGTTAAAAAGATTCAAATCCCTGCTAACATCTGTAAACATGTTAACATTCTTGGCTAAGCGTGATCCGTAAAATTACACAAGCCACCCTTTTAACAAATTATCTACAGATTATATCTGTATACAAGTCGGGTAATGACTTGATACCTACGGGTTATGACTATGTCATATAAAACAAAAAAAAGGCAGTTGTGGTTTATAACTCCCTGCCAAGCAAGGGATCATTTGTTTAATTATACAAATTTTAATCCTATAAAAATCTAAATTTAGAATTTAGAAATTTGTCCAAGTGACAAGGCCTATTGTGCCAAGATATATATTTCATTCCATGATAAAAATGCTGTTAAAAGTGCTGAATGAAATTAAATAAATTAACTATTATGGCTATTATTACCATGGTTAATAAATCGTCAAGAACGATAATACTGTTAGGTTTCTAAATAGACCTTGTCCTTACTTTATGTAGCTTAAAGCTACATGGCAAAATCGGAAGAAACAAACAGTCGTTCAGGGGAACACCCAGATAACACAAAGATTCACGTAACTGGTGCGGAACTGCAAGCATTGGTAGAAAATGCTGTCGCCAAGGCAATGGATAGGCAATTCAGGGAATCGAGCGGGACTCGAAGTAGGACCCGAACTGTACAACGTTCCAAATCCAAGAATCATTCAGAGGCTCATAGCAAGCCGCCCTCTAAGAATGATGTATCAAAGAAAGATGAGCCGAAGAAGAACGATGAGGATAATCACTCCTCCAACCACAGCAGTGTACCGAAACAGGAGATCAAGCAGAAGCATGAAACGCACAGCAAGTCCTGTACGTATAAATATTTCGTTTCATGCAAACCCAGAGATTTTACTGGGGAAAAAGGAGCAGTTGACTGCATGACGTGGTTAGATGAGATGGATACGGTCGTTGATATCAGCGGGTGTGCTGATAGGGACGTTGTGAAGTACGTGTCCCAGTCGTTTAAAGGAGATGCTCTAGCATGGTGGAAATCGCTCCTACAAGCTGCCGGTAAGGCCACACTGTACGATATGTCATGGGATCAGTTTGTAGCCCTGATCAAAGAAAATTTCTGCCCTCAACACGAAGTCGAAAGGATCGAATCAGATTTCGTATCCCTGGTAATGAAGAACCTCGACTGTCAGGCATATCTCACCACATTCAACACCTTATCTCGAATAGTGCCATATTTGGTGACCCCAGAGCCACGAAGGATTGCCCGTTTTATTGGGGGTTTGGCACCAGAGATCAAAGCGAGCGTTAAGGCATCAAGGCCTACGACGTTCAGATCAGTAGCTGATCTATCTCTCTCACTCACTCACTCAGGATGTAGTCAGGCTGAGAGCCCTTAAGAGCTCGGAGGAAAACAAGAGGAAACGTGAGGATGACACCTCACGAAGATCGGAGAAACGACACCGAGGGAACAACGACCATAGGAAAGGGTCGGGATTCAAGAAGGGAGATCATCAGTCGGGTGAGAAACCCAGGTGCAAGGTTTGTAGGAAGCATCATTTTGGGAGATGCAGGCAGGAGTCTAGATCTCAATCTCAGCAGAAATTATGTGGGATTTGTAAGTCCCCGGATCATAAGGCATTAGATTGTAAGAAACTTAAGGACGCAACTTGTTATGGTTGCAATGAGAAAGGGCACATCCGACCTAATTGCCCAAAGAATGCTAAGAAAGCCGATGAGGGAAAGAAGACCAATGCAAGAGTCTTCAAAATGGACGCAAAGGAAGCAGTTCAGGACGACAACGTCATTACAGGTACTTTTCTTGTAAATGATGTTTTTGCTAGAGTTCTACTATTTGATTCAGGAGCAGATAAATCATTTGTAGATGATAAGTTCTGTAAGTTGTTAAACCTACCTGTTAAAACCTTAAGTGTGAAGTATGAGGTGGAATTAGCCGATGGAACCATAGAAACCGCCTCGACTGTTTTAGATGGATGTGTTATATCCATTAGGAATCATTCATTCCCGTTATCCTTGCTTCCCTTTAAGCTAGCTGGATTCGATATAGTGATAGGCATGGATTGGTTATCGCGTAACCAAGCCCAGATTGTATGTAACAGAAAGCAAGTGGTAGTTAAGACTCCGTCTGGTGAGTCACTTACTATCCAAGGGGATACCCAGCATGGATTGCCGGAGCAAGTTTCCATGCTCAAGGCATCCAGATGCCTGCAGAAGGGATGTGTCATCTATATGGCACAAGTTACCATTGATGAGCCGAAGCCAAGGATTGAAGATATCCCTGTTATCTCGGAATATCCTGAAGTATTCCCTGAAGAACTACCCGGTTTGCCACCGGATAGGCAAGTGGAGTTTCAGATAGACATCATCCCGGGTGCAGCGCCTGTAGCAAGAGCACCATATAGATTGGCACCAACGGAGATGAAGGAGTTAAGGGCGTAGTTGGATGATCTGTTAGCAAAAGGTTTTATTAGACCTAGCTCGTCTCCTTGGGGAGCGCCAATCTTGTTCGTTAAAAAGAAGGATGGATCGATGCGTCTGTGCATCGATTACCGCGAGCTTAACAAGGTCACTATTAAGAATAGATATCCGTTACCCAGGATCGACGATCTGTTCGATCAGTTGCAAGGAGCAAGCTATTTCTCAAAAATCGACCTGAGGTCAGGTTATCACCAGTTGAAGGTCAAGGAGGAAGACGTATACAAGACAGCGTTTAGGACTCGTTATGGACATTACGAGTTCCTAGTGATGCCTTTTGGGCTCACTAACGCACCAGCCGCGTTCATGGATCTCATGAACCGTGTCTGCAAGCCTTATCTAGATAAATTCGTCATCGTCTTTATTGACGACATCCTTATCTACTCGAAGAGCCAAGCTGACCATGAGAAACACCTTCGTTGTATTCTCAAACTTCTGTATCATGAGAAACTTTATGCCAAATTTTCGAAGTGCGAATTTTGGCTTCGAGAAGTCCAATTCCTTGGACATGTGGTAAGTGAGCGTGGTATCCAAGTAGATCCCGCAAAGGTAGAAGCAGTCATGAATTGGCAAGAACCGAAGACGCCTACCGAGATTCGCAGTTTCCTCGGATTGGCAGGCTATTATAGGCGATTTATCGAGAACTTTTCGAGGATTGCTGCGCCCCTAACTTCGTTGACTCGTAAGAAGATTAAGTTCGATTGGGGCCCTAAGCAGCAAGAATCCTTCGACATCCTGAAGAAGAAGTTGAGCAATGCGCCAGTGTTGACATTGCCCGATGGTATAGAAGAATTTGTGGTGTACTGTGATGCGTCACATACTGGTATGGGCTGTGTACTCATGCAGAGAGGCAAAGTCATTGCCTACGCTTTTCGACAGTTAAAGGTGCACGAGAAGAACTACACCACCCACGATTTGGAACTGGGTGCAGTTGTATTTGCTTTGAAGCTATGGAGACATTACTTGTATGGAACCAAGTGTATAATATATTCAGATCACAAGAGTCTTCAACACTTGTTCAATCAGAAGGAATTGAACATGCGACAAAGGCGATGGATGGAAACTCTAAATGATTACGACTGTGAGATAAGATACCATCCAGGCAAGGCAAATGTAGTTGCCGACGCCTTAAGCAGAAAGGAAAGGGTGAAACCGATCAGAATCAATGCCAAGCGCATTGAAATAAGGAATAATTTGAACGAAAGGGTGTTAGCTGCACAGAAGGAAGCTGTGTTGGAAGCTAACTATCCTGAAGAGAAATTAGGAGTAACTGAGGAGCAGTTATCCTACGACAAAGATGGAATGCTACGACTGAACGGACGAATATGGGTTCCAGTTTATGGAGGACTTCGGGATGTTATCCTCCAGGAAGCCCACAGCTCTAAATATTCCGTTCATCCTGGAGCTGATAAGATGTACCAGGATCTAAAAGCAAACTACTGGTGGATTGGTTTGAAAAAGTCTGTAGCTGAGCATGTAGCTAAATGTTTGACTTGTGCGCAAGTCAAAGCTGAGCATCAGAAGCCGTCAGGTTTACTTCAACAACCTGAAATTCCCAAGTGGAAGTGGGAAATGGTGACAATGGATTTCATCACCAAGTTACCAAGGACGAGAAAAGGAAATGATACCATATGGGTCATAGTAGATAGACTGACGAAGTCAGCTCATTTTCTACCCATCAAGGAGACGTATAACTCCGATATGTTCGCTCAATTATATGTCGATAAGATTGTAGCGCTACATGGTATACCTATATCTATTATCTCCGATAGAGATACTAGATATACGTCGCATTTTTGGAAAAGTTTCCAACAATCATTGGGCACTCGTTTGAATTTTAGTACGGCTTATCATCCTCAGACCGATGGTCAGAGTGAGCGTACTATTCAAACTTTGGAAGACATGCTGCGTGCATGTGCGATCGACTTGGGTGGTAGTTGGGATAAGAACCTACCACTGATTGAATTCTCCTACAACAATAGCTACCACTTCAGCATAAAAGCTGCGCCTTTCGAGGCCTTATATGGTAGAAATTGTAGATCGCCCATCTGTTGGGCAGAAGTTGGAGATGTCCAACTATCAGGATCAGAAATTGTTTTTGAGACGACGGACAAGATCGTTCAGATTCGCGATCGTTTGAAAGCTGCCAGGGATAGGCAGAAGAGTTATGCGGATCCTAAGCGCAAAGATTTTCACTTCGAAGTAGGTGATAAGGTGTTGCTTAAAGTATCACCCTGGAAGGGGGTGATGCGATTTGGTAAGAAAGGCAAGCTAAGCCCGAGATACATAGGACCTTTCGAGATCATCGAACGTGTCGGAGCAGTTGCTTACAAGTTAAACTTGCCTGAAGAACTTAGCGCTATTCATAATGTGTTCCACATCTGTAATTTGAAGAAGTGTTTCGCTGACGAATCACTGGTTATACCGCATACGGATATACACATAGATGAGAGTTTGAAGTTCGTGGAAAAACCGTTGTCGATTGAGGATCGACAGGTTAAGAAGCTCCGAAGAAAGTACATACCTATTGTTAAGGTCAAGTGGGATGCCCGTAGAGGTCCCGAATATACGTGGGAAGTGGAATCCACGATGAAAGAAAAATATCCTCATTTGTTTCAGTAAATCTCGAGGTCGAGATTTCTTTTAAGGGGGTGAGGATGTAACACCTCGAAAATTTACGTCCAATAATGCATTGACACGTGTCATAGACTTCCGGTATGTGAAAATAAACTTTAGAGGGACTAAAGTTGACAAACGGTGAAAACTATGGAACGTAAGGGTCCAAAGTGTCAACAATGGATAAATAGACTCTATAATAACCCTACATAATGTTTATAACCTTAAACGGATGGATCATGGATCATACGAAGCGGAAATTGCACAAAAGTGAGGAATTACAAACTATAGGGGCTAAAAGTGTCAATATGTTGAATTTATACCTCTGAGTGAACTTTTGGCAGACCCGAAGCTTTGTAATGCTAAAATATACTCACTAGAATATGTGGTAAAAATTTCATGAAGTTTCGTTATCGTATGAGAAAGTTATGGCCAAAACCGTACTTGAGGGGTTAAAAGCGTCAACGTCGAATTTCATGACTTTTCGGGTGAGCGCAAAGTTATCCGAGGACATTACCATGTTGGTAAATGTCCCAAGGTTCTTAAAAACCAGATTTGAGGGTTTACGAGTCAAGATTCATAGCCAAAACCTCGCGTGCAAGGACAGGGACCAAAACTGCCAATAATTAACAAAGTTTGGCAGCTGCCAATAAACCCAGGTGCAGCAGATTGCGAGCAGGGGCTGTTTAGTCCATTTTTTTGAGTGGGAAACAGCTGGGATCACCTCCAATTCTCACCAATAGATGGCCATGCATGTCTAGGACACCTGGTGCACTCTTACAACTCCTGAATTCACCATAAATCAGATCAATCTTTCATTTTTGAGGCACTTGTGATAGTAACAAGAACACCCACAAGCTTGCAAGAACTCTCAAGACTTTTCCAGGAGCAATCTGATCGACAAGGCCACTTCCTAGTGTTATCTAAGCTACATTAGGACCTTTGTAAGCCTTCGTATCATTCTCTAATTCGTTCTAGCTTTGATTATTAGCCAAAAGTCAAACCGTGGTTCATATAGTTTGACTTTTCGATTAAACGAATTTGGCTCTGTCATTTCTCAAATTGAAACCACTTATAAGTTGGTATTTATGTGGGAAACAAACCCTCAAAAGGGCATTCTCTGATTCCCACTCTAAGCATGCTATTTGTCGAGTCAAAGGTGTTCTTAAAAAGTCAACAGAAATCGTTTTTGCGGAATATAGCATAAATGGTAATGTAGATGACATGCAATTAGTTTGATCATCAAAAATAACTTATAATGAATATAAGAATGTAGTTTATCATAATCAACTCGACAATCTTTAGTATAAACCCGGATTGGAACCAAAAGTCCTATAAAACGACTTTTTCGTTGACTCTCGATTCGGATCCGCGCATGCATGTTTGAGATCTGTATTAGAGTTTATTTTAGACCACTTTTATTTATGTATAACTTTCTGGAATTTTTACATCTTGAGTCTATGCTTAACCGATTCATATGCATGTTTCCGATTATGCTTAAAAGTTGACTATTTTGCCCTTTTTGATATAAAACGTGATTTTTGGAAAAGTGAAAGAGTAGAAATCTTTATTTCTAATTTATAAACTTGCACCGAAAATTTGAGATCAGTTGGTGGTCCAGATTTTGAGTTATGGCCGATATTGTAAAACTATATCTTTATGTTAAATAAACGGCGCATTTAGCGTATAACCTATTTAAGGACACTTTTCTATATAAAAATTTTTACCCACTGATGTTATATAATATTCTGGGATTTTTGAAGATTTTTATTTAATTTTTGGCTGATCGGATCATACGTCGCTAAGTCGATTCGGTTAATGCCGGTTTTGATCGTTTAAGCCATAAAATGAGTTTTATACATCCTTTTGACCCCAAACCTTTTTCTACTGATTTTATTTGTTAAATAAATTATTTTGAGCATTCTGGAAATATAAAAATCTCAGTTTTGTTTTGAAAACCCGGAAACGGCTCTAAATCGCATTTTTAGCGTTTTTAACGCATAGTATGCGTTATACACATATTAAACATATAAGATTCATACCTACTGATGTGTTTAGCATATTTTCATATAATAACAGTAAGTATAAGTTTTTGAACTCAGATTTCCAGTTTTGACATTTTTAGCCCTTGTGAAATTACTAAAATACCCCTACGGTGCATGGTTTGATTTTAAATGATAAGTTTTGTATACGGGTCATACCCTACTATTATAACATGTCAAACTAAGTATATTTACTGTATAAATCAGACCTGTAACTCAGATTTCTAATTTAACTCTTTTATAATCTTTTAAATGACCAAAATGCCCTTATGAGGCGTAAATTGAGTTTAAATACATTCGGGGCATAATAGGACATAACTTGCTGATATTATATCATATTTAAAGCATATTATCTCAGGGAACTTGCATATGACTCTTTTGGTTACCCGAAACGCTCTTTAGCGCTCGGTTCGGTTTACGTAACTAGTTTGCGTAAATTGACCGAAACGGGTCAAACGTTATCATTTTTATCTCAAAATCCAGAATGTATTTAGTATACCCATATTAAACAAGTATTCAAGCTTGTCGGGACTAAATCACACTCTATCCGGTCTTTCGCTTAATCGTGCGCTTGTACCGTATCGTCCTTAAAACTAACCGGTCTAAGCTTAGGCTTAAATAAAGATCCGTTAGGAATCTAATAGGTTATTATAAACCTTTGTTCCAGAATAGGAGGCCCAGTAAAAGCTATCTACACTTACCAATTGTGATTCATACTTACTCAGGTAAATACATTTTGACTTATTTTCCCTATACGGGCTTGGGGTACGGTATATAGAATACCGCTTGATCGAGCGTTCAAATCTTGCGCCCTTGGGTATGCAATTGGAATAGTTTGCCCGGCTCGTTTAATCAGTCTTGTTTTACTTTAAGCATTTGGGGGGTTATTGACCGTGTCCCGGATATCCTTGGCATTATCTTACGAGATGGCCACGACCAGAGCACGGGGTGTAGGCGTACACCCGTCGTTTATAACTCTTTAATGTGGTGTGTCATTTAATCTTTAACCCAGACAAGATCCCGGGCTACCAAACGTACGAGTAGCATGTAATTCGTTCACAAGTTTATATTGCATAATTATCCCAAGTTAATAAAAATATTAATGCCATGTGCATTTAAATCAATTTTCAATCATTTTCAAAATGAGTCAGTTAATTTGTATTTACCAGTGTAAACTGACGTATTTTCCCAAAAGGTTAAGTGCAGGTACTATACGTACTAGGCTGGCTGTTTCCTAAGAGCGTCCACAATAGTCTCGCAAGCTCGGACGACAATAAACTGTTGAACAATTATCTTATTTTATTTGATCCGCCTGTGGATCCGTTTCAACTACTTGTGATATTTATTATTGCATTTTAATTAAAGTTGAAATGAATCTATTTCTGCTTCCGCTGTGCATTATTATATTGTGTTGTTTGTCTATGACGATGCCAACTACGTCACCATACCCCACACCGGGCCCACCGGTTACACGTGGAGATCGGGGTGTGACAAAAATGCTCACCGGCCCAGAAACTCGTTACTCAATGATAGAAAAATTGGTTCTAGCACTAGTGCATGCATCTCGGCGCTTGCGCAGGTATTTCTCGGGCCACGTCATCACGGTTCTCACAAATTATCATTTAGGCCAAATCTTATCAAAACCCGATGTAGCGGGAAGATTGGCTAAATGGGTTATCGAGCTGGGAGGATACAATATCTTCTACAAGCCAAGACCAGCAATTAAAGGGCAAGTACTAGCAGACTTTGCTACTGAAGTGCCCATCGATAAAGTACAAGAATGCGAGGCAATCCAGAATCCTACACCTGTTTTCGATGACAGAGTCTGGACCTTGCACACAGATGGCGCTTCCAACGATGACGGAGCAGGAGCAGGCCTCCGATTAGTCAGTCCAGACAATCATGAGCTCACATATGCCATACGCTTAGATTTCCAAAGTACCAACAATGAGGCTGAATACGAAGCATTTTTAGCGGGACTTCATTTAGCGCTCAAAATGGGGGCAAGGAACCTCGAGGCCAATGTTGATTCAAAGCTTGTAGCCGAGCAAGTTAACGGTCACTACGATGCAAAAGGTGAAGCTATGGCATTATACCTTGAACAAACACGGATGCTAATCAGCCAATTCCAGACATTCAGGGTTAAACATATCAACAGAAGCGAAAATAAGCACGCAGACGCGCTTAGTAAATTAGCCGCTACCAGCTTCAAACACCTAGCAAAAGAAGTGCGCATAGAAGTACTGTCTAACCCTTCAATCCATCTCAAGCAAGTGAACGTTATAGAGGTCGGTAATCCATCCTGGATGTCTCCGATCATCTTATACCTACAACACGGGAAACTCCCGGAAGGAAAAGCAGAAGCGCGAAAACTCCAACACAAAGCGATAAATTACGAAATGGCAGATGGCGTCCTTTATCGAAAGTCATTCATGGGACCATTACTATGCTGTGTCGACAAAACAGATGCTCAATACCTGGTCAGAGAAATCCACGAAGGTTTATGTGGAATTCACGCGGGACCACGCATGGTCGTAGCAAAAATAATGAACGCCGGATACTACTGGCCAGGAATGCACATGGACGCAGTTGATTTATTAAGAAGATGCGCAGCTTGTCAGCGCCATGCACCAAAGACACTCCGACCAAAAAATCCGCTAGTGCCTGTCACATCCGCCTGGCCATTCCAACAATGGGGCATCGATCTTGTTGGCCCATTCCCTGATGCGCCAGGCGCAGTAAAATTCATCATCGTAGCGGTCGATTACTTCACTAAATGGGTGGAAGCTAAAGCCTTGGCTTCAACCACAGCAATGGTCATTCGCAAATTTATATGGGAACATATCATTTGCAGGTTCGGATTGCCATTGCGCATTATCTCTGACAACGGCACAAACTTCGCCTCGGATGATCTTCAAAAATGGTTCAAAGAAATGAAGATCGAGCATCATTTCGCCTCCGTCGCGCACCCACAAGCGAATGGTCAAGTAGAAAGTGTAAACAAACAGAATGTTGATGGCATAAAAGCACGGCTAGGGACAGCACGCAGAGGGTGGGTTGACGAACTCCCCAGCATCCTCTGGGCGCATCGAACAATGCCAAAGACTAGCACAGGCGAAACTCCGTTCAGTCTAGTCTATGGGTCTGAAGCCGTCATCCCAACTGAGATTGGCTTACCATCACCACGCATGTTAGCCATGGAAAAATAGAATAATGAGCAAGAACGAGGATTGGATCTAGACCTCCTCGAAGAACGGCGCGAGAATGCCGCTATCACAGAGGCCAGGTACAAATCTAAACTCGAAAAATACTACAACGCGCGCGTCCGCATATGCACATTCGTTCCGGGTGATTTCGTTTTACGCGATAATGAAGCATCAAATGCTGAAAAACCGGGCAAATTAGCGCCAAGATGGGAAGGACCATATGTCATAAACGAAGTCCTAGGCAAAGGGGCGTATACTCTCAAAAGAATTGATGGGACTCTAGTCCCACGCACCTGGAACGCGCAGCAGCTGCGCAGGTGTTACATGTAGGTCAAACATTCACAGGCAATGTATTTCCTATGTACTCTTGTATTACAAGACTTTGCGCTTTATCAATACAAAAAATTATTTTCATACTTATTTCTGTTTGTTACAAATTGCATGAAATTCTTCGGGCTTACGCGAAAACAAAATGGTAAGCATTGTACACCTCATGAACAGTCCAAACTAGGCTATCACGCCTTTTAGACAAACGTTCACACATGAGCACAATACCATTTCTCATTCGCTTCACCTATCCAAAAGCAATTAAACACATGCAACATATTGTAATTCAAACATACAAGCGGAATCTTACAGACCAGTAGTATGTCATCATATACAAAAGATCAACACAAACACTTAGCAAAATCATGGCAATGATCTTCAAAAAATTGTTCAGATCTACAAAACATTAAACAAAAACTACACCCTAAGAATAAACACCGAACCGGCACCGGAATCTTCATCAACGGTGGACACCTGCTCACATCGACGAGATTTCCGGCGTCGGTACACCAACCGGCATTCTTTCTTCCGAAGCATCGGAAACCGAGCTATTAGATTATCAGCATCCAGCACAATTCCAACACCATCAGCAACATCAGTATGTTGAGAAACTTTACAGACAGAATCGACGGTTACCGGCAAAGCAGGTTGGATCAGATCCTTTTCCGGAGCAGCAGCACAAGGTGGTAACCGAGAAAGCAACACAAGGCCTTCAGCAGCTTCATAAATCCTAAGAACATCCAGCAAGAGACGAGTATGATAAGAGCGTTTCATCTTCGTCGTCAAAATTAGCAGGGCAAAAAGAATGTACCTATATATGGATGAACTCAGCTTCGGGAAACGAAAAGTTCAAATCGTCATGATTAAATGCCAGGAAACATCACATCCTGACGGCGCTACAGGAACAAGAGTCTTACCCCATTAATGAAGTCTGACAAAACGCCAGTACGTATCCCAATGTAAGAAAAAACCCTCGCAAATACAGTATGATGTCCTCACACGTCACAATATAATCATGATTTTCAAAACCTTCAAAACAAAATTAAATCTTCTCATAGAAGATTCCTTATTTTTCACGCCCAAAAGCATTTCCCTCTCACAAGTCCAGTGCTCCACTTACTTACATAAGTACAACACTAGACTGGGGGGACTTGAAGGGGTAAGGTCCCAAAAACCTTATAAAAAAAGTGTTTGGGACCATACCACAACTTTAATTCTCAGCTTGACACCTTGCGCGGCCGCGCATTGGTCTCACAAAGAAAGGTTTAAAAGGCCCACAACAGTCAACACTTGCGCCCAAAGGGAATCATAAAACCTTGCGCCTCTCCTACACCAAATAAGGGATAAGAATCCAGAGTTAGATACTTCCGCTTAATATCCAGACTTGGATATTATTTGTCCAGACTTGGGATTTATTCACCTGTTTCCACATGATAAGGTGTCACACCAGATTACAGTAGTAGTCTTGTAGAAATAATACAATCGTGCACCACCAAGACGGTTACAACCGTCTGGACACGTGTCACTACATTAGTCGTCCTTAAGATCACAACGAACGCATGCAAATGAAGGGTAATCTCCACTTAGCCACTTTACACGTGGCTAATCCCTAGCCTTTGATCAAAACCACGATCCGTGTGCTATCACGTCGGATCAAGAGTATTAACGGAAGGAAACATAACCGCTTACGGGGTTAGCATTTTCCGTCTGCTTTTCACTAACGGGTTTTCCCGCCCAAAGATTCCCGGTTATAAATAAGAGAACTATTCAGGTATGAAATTCAAGTTACACACACTTCTCAAATACATCTTCTTCTTCTTCTTCTTCATTTCCAATACTTATTCTCACACCAGAGTCGGGTCAAGGAGAGAACCCTCTTCTCCCCTTGGGGAGGCTAACGGTGTTCTTTTTTGCAGAATTACCGGAGAAGAAGGTCTGTTAAGATCTAAATCCATCGAGTGGGAACTAACCTTTTTATGTAGATTCAAACCCCCTAGATATCTCGGTTCCGACCATTTATCTAGTGTTTCTTCAGACATGTTGGCCCAACTGTATGTTGATAAAATCGTGTCCCTGCATGGGGTACCAGTATCTATTATCTCTGATAGAGATACTAGATATACATCTCATTTTTGGAAAAGTTTCCAACAGTCTCTGGGCACGCAATTAAATTTTAGTACGGCTTACCATCCTCAGACGGATGGGCAAAGTGAGTGTACCATCCAGACCTTGGAAGACATGCTTCGTGCATGTGTGATTGATTTAGGAGGTAGTTGGGATAGGCACCTACCTTTGGTCGAGTTCTCCTACAACAATAGCTATCATACCAGCATTCAGGCTGCGCCTTTTGAGGCATTATATGGTAGGAAGTGCAGAACGCCTATTTGTTGGGCAGAAGTAGGAGACACTCAATTATCAGGTCCTGATTTAGTCTTTGAGACAACGGACAAGATTGTCCAGATCTGCGACCTCCTAAAAGCTGCCCGAGATAGGCAGAAGAGCTATGCTGATAAAAGGCGGAAACCTCTCAAGTTTGAGGTTGGCGATAAAGTTTTGCTGAAAGTATCACCCTGGAAAGGGGTGATGCGATTTGGTAAGAAAGGTAAGTTAAGCCCGAGGTATATAGGACCGTTCAAGATTATCGAATGTGTAGGATCAGTGGCGTTTAAGTTAAACTTACCTGAAGAGCTCAGTGGTATTCACAATGTATTCCACGTCTGCAATCTGAAGAAATGTCTAGCTGATGAATCACTACTCATACCACACACAGATGTGCACATAGATGAGAGCTTGAAGTTTGTGGAAAAACCTGTGTCAATTGAGGACCGACAGGTAAAGAAGCTTCAAAGGAAGTATGTGCCTATTGTCAAGGTCAAATGGGATGCCCGTAGAGGTCCCGAATATACGTGGGAGTTAGAATCCACAATGAAAGAAAAATACCCTCAATTGTTTTAGTAAATCTCGAGGTCGAGATTTCTTTTAAGGGGGTGAGGATGTAACACCTCGGAAATTCCTGTCCAATAAAATAAAGACACGTGTCATGTGAGACAAACGTGTCAGAAACCCGGATCAGATAAAAGATGTATGGTAGGATTTTAAAAAGGGCGTCATGTTATTAAAATACATCTGAACGACCCAAGGGCAACATGTTATTAAAACACCTCTGAGCGACCCAAATTATAAATCCCAAGATCCTTAAAATCGTTTGATAAGCATCTGATATATTAACCGGTTGTTTCTAAATAAATAAAATTCCATCTTTTATATGGAACTTGGATCATTTGGAATGTTACTACTAAAACTCTGATTTAAACCCTTCTTTAAAGGGAATTGAAAGTAGTTTAATTAACTTATTCAGCCATTATGAGAATCCAAGACGAATTCTTGTAATTTCCGTCACTTTAAATCTTCCCACAAGATCCAAAAACATGTAAGGGGCATGCAAGCATGCAATGGTTGAGCAAATAGGTCCCACAACTAAAAAGGATGGCTTGACATTCGAAATTATGGAGATGCATGGTCAATGCTTGGGAGTTTGCAAGATTTTTGGTTCTGGTCAGCGGTTACGGACCGTATGGCCCTAGGCTTACGGTCCGTAAGATGCATGTCTGGGCGATTTTAGCAAAGGTCGGTTACGGACCGTAACCATTTCAGCATACGGTCCACAAGAGGAGCATACGAACCGCAAGGACTTAGGCTTACGGTCCGTAAGCCTGTCGCTGGCAGCAGAAAATGGACAGCTGCCTGTTCAGCCAGTTCCACCGCCTTATTTAGGTGGTATTCGAATTCAGGGATTTGTAACTGGTATTTTAGCATTATAGGGACACATGGAAACATCTGGTTTCAGTCCTAGACTTATGTGTATGAAGATCATGCATTGGAGCTCACTATATAAGAGGAGCAAAGTTGTGAACTTTCACTTGCTCATTCTACTCTCTTGAAGCATTGCTCTGGAGCTTTTTTGGACTTCCACAAGTTTCCCTAAGTATCCCTAATCCTAATTAGGACCTTTGTAAGTGATCCTAATCATTCATAATTAAGTTTAGCTTAGTTAATTAGCTAAAAGTCAAACCATCGTAATTAGGGTTTGACTTCGAGATTAGTCAATAATTACTCAGTAATATCTCGAATTAAAAATACCTATAAGTAGGTAATTATGAGGGTAACAAACCCTTGAAAGGTTGTTTCCAGATTCCCATTCTAACCATGATAATTGTCGAGTCAAAGCTTACCTTAAAAAGTCAACAGAATGCTTAAATCCAATTTAACTCATAATTAGCAATGTAGGATACATACAACCTATTTGATCATTAATATAACTTGGTAACTAGTGTAAGAATATGTCCCAACATGTTCAACTCGACAATTTTCTATTTAGACCCGGATTGGAACCGAAAGTCGCATAGTTTGACTTTCGCTTTGACTTTCAGTTCTGACCCGTTTTAGCCAAGTTTAGAATTGCCTTAGAGCTTCTTTTGGACCTAGTTAAATGTTAGTATAACCCTCTGTGATTATACGGCTTGGTTCACTAGTTGTCTAATTATTATGCAAGTTTCCGTTAAATGCCCATATGTTGACCATTAGGCCCAAATGACCATAAAATATGATTTTTGAAAATATGAAAGGGTAGACATCTTAGTTACTGAATTATAAACTTGTACCTAAAATTTGACATCAGATTGAGGTCTAGATTAAGAGTTATGCTCATTAGCGTAATTAGAAGCTTTCTTAGTAATTAATTAGCATAATTAGCATGTAGCCTATCTAAACCCAAATTTTTATATCAAACTTTATACCCATTGTTATATAATAATATTTTGGGATTTTTAGAGATTTTTATTTATTTTTAGGATGAGCATAACTTAGAATTCTAAGCTTATTTCGGTTATTGCCGGTTATGCCCTTTTAGGCTATAAAATGAGTTTTATAAATCCTTTTGACCTCAAACCTTTTTCTACTGATTTATTATGTTAAATATATTATTTTGAGCCTTCTGGAATTATAAAAATATCAGTTTTCTTTCAAAACCCGGAAATGGCTCCAAATCGCCTTTTTAGGCATTTTTACGACATAGTATATATCAAAACTAGTTTACATATATAAGAGTTGATACCTACTGATATATTCAGTAAATTTCTATATTATAACAGTAAACTAAAGTTTTAAACTCAGGTTTCCAGTTTTGACCTTTTAGGCCTATGTGAAATTACCAAAGTGCCCTTTCGGTGCATAGGATGGTTATAATTAATAAAATTCACATATATATGATACCCTACTGTTATAACATAATAAATTAAGTATAATTACTGATTTATTCAGATATGTAACTCAGGTTACTAGCTTAACTCTTTTATACCCTTTAAAATGACTAAAATACCCTTACGGGGCATAGTTTGAGTTAAAAACCACTTTGGGCATAATAGGACATATCTTACTGATATCCCAACATATTTAGTGCATATAATCTCAGGAAACTTGTATATAATTTTTATGGCTTCTCGTTATGCACTTTCGTGTTCGGATCGGCTTATGTAACTAGTTTACACATTTTAGCCGAAACGGGTCAAACCATATCATCTTTGTCTCAAAATCCAGAATGTGATTTAGTTACAACATATTAAACAAGTATGCAAGCTTGTCGGGTCAAAAACCACATTCTAAACTTGTTTTCGCCTCTCATGCGATTAAACCGTAATTATTCTTTAAAACTAACCGGTCTAAGCTTAGGCTAAGTAAAAAACCCGTTAGGATTCTAATAGATTATTATAAACCTTCGTTCCAGAATAGGAGATCCAGTAAAAGAAACATGCACTTGCTTGTTGTGGTTTATACTTGCCCAGGTAAATACTTTTAACTTATTTTCCCTTATACGGGCTTGGGGTACGGTATATAAAATACCACTTGGTCGGGCAATTGACCTTAACTCATTAGTAGTTGAGTATTATCAATGTGACCCGTTTAAAAATTTGTTTTGTTTGTTTTACGCCTTTGGGAGTTTAATGACCATGTCCCGGATATCCTTGGCATCATCCATGAAATGGCCACGACCTTGACACGCGGGTGTAGGCGTACACCCGAAAATGTGTCCATATTATTAAGGTATAACCGTTGGTTTCCCGCCGCGGATTTATACTATGTGGTGTGTCTATTAATCTTAAACCCAGCGCGAACCGGGCGACTAAACGCATAACAAAAATGTAATTCTTTTACAAGTTTAAAATTGATTAATTATCCCAAGTTATAAAAAGTTTTGTGCCATGTGCATTTAAATCAATTTTTAAAATGTTTTCAAAATGAGTCAGTTAAATTGTATCTGCCAGTGTAAACTGACGTATTTTCTCCAAAAAGATTAAGTGCAGGTTCTACACGTAATAGGCTGGCTACTCCTTAGCATCGTTAGAGTCTCGCAAGCTTGGATGCCATTTATCTGTTGAACAGTTCTCCTTTTTATGTTGATCCGCCTGTGGATCTATTTCAGCTACATTGTGATACTTGGATATTACATTTTGTTTGGTTGAAATAAATCTATCATTTTGCTTCCGCTGTGCATTATAATTTGTGTTGTTTGAGTATGATGACATCAACTACGTCACGATACTCCCCCACCGGGCCCACCGGTGACACGTGGAAATTAGGGGTGTGACAACCCAATGGACTTTGTTCACTTCCCTATTTCCTCCCCAAAGAAAACGCTTGATAGTAGCTTCCAGTTTATTCACCACGGCAACCGACACTTTATACAATGAAAAATAGTACGTAGGAAGGCTTTCTAACACAGATTTAATAAGCACAACCCTTCCCCGTATGGATAGAACATTAGCATTCCATTTCGACAACCGGTTATTAAACACTTTCGACAGCCATTTTTGACGTAGTGCAAACACAAGATTGAATTGTTGGAAAATTTGGCCCTTGACTAAACACCCAAACACAAGATTGAACAACTTGTTCAATTTTTTTATAATCAACTAAAATACACAAATACAATAGTCCTAACCATCTATTTATACTAAACTTAATCTAGTCTTAACCTGACTTAAACTCTATTTATATAAATAAATTAACCAACTAGATAAACACATCTAATAAACTAACAAGTATCCTTAATTTAACGGCAATAAAGGCTAACAATAAAGGCTTTAAATTTTGTATAAAACAACAATGAAAGCTAGCAATCAATTGTTGATCCAAGTTTGAATCATCTTCAAGGTAGCAAGATCAATGTCACACCCTCAATTCCACATGCAGGGTTTTACCGTGTGCTGCGTGACATTACAGGATCAAGCCATTAATCATGTTGAACAAATTTAAATTAATTGGAAAATGTTTAACTACCACATTCAACATGAATAGTGATAATTGTTTCAAATGTTTTGAAAACGTAAGTTTTAGTTTAACAACGTAAGCTAAAGTATAAAAATTCAGACATAATCAAAAACCCATAATTGTTTAGCATAAATAAAGAAAACAACTTAATAAAAAGCCATGACACTCTCTAAGCTGCAAGTTCCCATGTGCATTGTACCTAATGTTGGAGAGGGTGAAACCCGAGCTTTAAAGTGTCTATTTCGTGAGTTTTGTATGTGTTTACTTGCCTTGAATGAGATAACTATGAGTATTCGTTGTTTTGCAGGTTAAACATGTAATTCGGTGAAGTTATGACGGTTAAAGATGGCGGGGAATGCATTGGAATGGTTATTACAGATCGCGGTACGGATTCGGAACTTGTTCGGTTGGGAAAATGACTTGAGAATACGAGAAGCATGAAAGAACAAAGTTTAGGGACTATTCTGTAACAACCCGACTTTTTAAAGTCAAAGTACAAGTCAAAGTCAAAGTCAAAGGAAGAAAAGATTGCTAATCAGATCGGTCATTTCTGACTTAATTATTGCTTGTACTCTCGAACTCGATAATCGATACTTTAGTTAACGCTATTTTGTGCTACAATTTGTAATATGTGAAGTAACAATGCGATAAACGCTAATCTAATAAACGCCATCACATCGCTATCGCATCGCAACTCGATTCACAGTTATTGATATTGTTCTGTGTGTGTGTGCCGTTATGTGCTTTACTTGTGCATGATTATTTAT
The DNA here is from genome assembly GCF_002127325.2 of Helianthus annuus. Lineage (NCBI taxonomy): Eukaryota > Viridiplantae > Streptophyta > Magnoliopsida > Asterales > Asteraceae > Helianthus > Helianthus annuus. Next base: position 51,147,929 of record NC_035444.2, read on the forward strand.
GTTACAGTTGTTATTCGCAAATGCAATCGCAACTCTATCGCATCGCAATCTCATCACAAAGAGGGATAAAAAGTAAATTTGCGTATAATTGTGACTACTGTGATTTTTATGTCTTTTAGGAGTTATGTTATTTGTGTAACTAATGTGTAATACTATCGCATCGCTTACTCGCAACTCGCCCCAACGCAACGTAATGCAACGCTCAACACACGAAATGGAAGTCGGAAACTAACTCACACGCGCCGTCCGATCGAACGACCGTTCGATCGAACGGTCATCCGACCGGATGACCATCCGGTCGGATGGCCATCCGATCGGAAGGCCATCGGACCCGTCAACCTTGCACCGCCCTTCCATCTCTCACCCTATAAATACTCCTCCTGTCACATCACTGTTCATTGATGTGACAGCTCCCTCAGACCCAGCGCATTCTCAGGCCATTTTCTCTCGATTTCTCGCGATCCTTGTAAGTTTTCACTCCAAATCTTGTACTTCTATCATGTACACACACTTTCTCATCATCTTCTCCATCAAATCACAACTTTTCACCATGAAATCACTGGATTTGGGCTGTTCTAGAATGATGTCATCATGGAGTTCTTAGGAACATTGAAGTGTGACCTCATCTCATCAAAGAACGGTTCGGATCTAGTGGGTTTCTACACGTTTTACACTGATTTCAACATGAATCTAAACATTTAACTACAGTTTCAAACTTTTCTTCAACAATCTTTCACTTTTACTCAAAACCGTTAGAATCTGCACTCGTTCGGGTGTTCTACTCATTCTATAGTAAAGAACTGATCTGAGAACGGAATTCTACCGAAGAGACGACCGATTCTCGGGTTGAACATGAAGCACCGTCAAGTACAGTTGGTTCGGATCGAACGGGGTGATTCCCATCCGTTCGGACGGGTTGGACTTGATGGGATTTCTATTGTTTAGCACGTTGTCACACCGTGTCTATCAGACTACTACTTTTTAAACTTAACAGATTTTACAAGTTTTAAACGAACTGTTCACTCAAACGAATAGCCATCCGATCGGACGACCATCCGATCGAACGACTATTCGACTAGGTGATTGGTAATTTCAATACTTAAACAATTTACAAAACTTCAAAGAATCTCAGTTTTAAACGAATAGTCATCCGACGGAATGGTCATCCATCCGGATGACCATCTGACCGGATGACTGGACATATAGAAATACTTCACACTTTTACAAATGCTACAACGAAAACTTCAAAGTTCAAACAATTCACAAACACATCCCTCCCAAACGAACGACCCTCCGACCGAATGGTCATCCGTCTGGACGGTCATCCGACCGGATCACTGTTCGACACTCGTTCCACTCAACGCACCGTGTAACACGCTGCTCAATGCTTACATTATCGTTCTCTGATCAGGCTAATCTCTCAAGCGCTCCCTTCAATCCAAGACTGTGTTTATTTATTAAACACGATCTGTGAGTATACTCGATCCCTTTTTGCTTAACGCACTTTTGGGTGTTACATACATTACTTATATCAAATCACTTCGACACACAATGCAACTACTTTTATACGCTAACCGCCCTGCATGTTATACGTGTTATTCGATGAATGCTTGTAGGTTATGTTTACACAGTGATTGTTGCCTGACACCTTAGCAACGATAGTACTATAGTTTGGACCCAGCACCTGTCGTGGACAGGGGTTCTTAAGGGTATTTTTTCACGTGTCACAGTGGTGATATCAGATATGTGTTGCGCATTCTACAACTCGCAGTCATGGCTGTGCATATTTCATTGTCGATAGCGTACTTGCTTCACATTTCCACGTGTTACATGCTGGTTATGCGTAAACCGCTTTCGCTACTATTATTCTATTAAACTTATATGCTCACCTTTACACTATGCATATTGACCTATTTTAACGTATGTGACAGGTGTTTAGGATGCTTTTAATTGCTGGATGTCGTGGAATCAAGCTTAGGTGGTCTAGAAACCAACTAAATAAATTTGAGTTGTCGGAACAATATTAATGTCTTTGAGAACTATGTCTGTAATAAATATTTTACTTTATATCTTATGGTATGGGACATGACGTTAAACATTTGGTAATTATAGTTGTTATGGATTCTCCTGGACAATCTGTTTCGCTCAGTGCCTCACCTCGATGTTTCCGCCATCGGTTGGGATGTGACATATTCAGTACTTAATTGGAAGTTGCTTTGTGCCTAAATGTGTAAGAAACAAGATTTTTCAAAGTATAGGGGCCATTTGGTAATTAACTGAAAGTTAATAATGGCTGAAATATGAAGAAACAAGAGTTTGTAAAGTTAAGGGGTCTCCTGGTCATTAAACGAAAGTTATATGGTGACTATATGTGAAGAAAATAATGGGAGTAAAGTTGGGGGGACCAATCTTGCCATTTGATGAAAGTTGCACCATTGTTGGAAGAAAGCTAAGCCATTCACGTTTCCACCCATGGTAGGTGAACCGTGACCCACGGTTCAGCATGTAAAGAAGGAAAAACAAACAGGGAGTCTAAACTGTAACCCATGGGTCAGACCTTCACCCACAGTGGAGATAATTGTGCCAGCTTCGTGTGAACCGTGACCTACGGTTCTGAACCATAGGTGAAGGTGGGGAAGTAGGGGGCGCGAATAGGAGGTTGTTTGGCGGGTTTTAATGTGAAATTAACCCTAGTTTCTCATCATTCGTCAACCAGGGATCGACTAAAGAAGCAAAAAAGGCAATTTTTAGCACTCAAGTTCATCTCGATCATCATCATCATCTCTTCAAGTCTTACTGAATCAATCATGCAACGTTCGTTTCTACAAGATTGTGAAGATCTTTCTTGTGAGATGAGTGGCTATACTCTTTCGGTTTCTTCCAGATGGAGGGTTCTTTTAAGTTAGGTGATATTATGTGTTTGTGATTATCGTTTAAACTCGGTGATCGAAGCATTCGATGCTTTTCACCTGATTTGATTAATCGATTGAACTGTTTGCATTTTGTTTACCCTTGATTCTTAATCATTCAATTCCCGAGAGTTCTAGTAATTGGGATATATTTGCTATGGGATTAGGGTTGGTAATTGCAATTGATAATTTTTTGATAACCTCTCGTTATGTATTGACCAGAGTACTTAGTCGTTCATTATTACAATTGGTTAATTAGATTCAACACTTATGTCTATGTAAGTGTTTTGATTAAACACATAATTGAATCTAGCTACAAAACCTAAAATCTAGAGGAACCATTGTTTCTCTATTGATTTAAACATCATTTTTAGTTCGTAATTTTAGATAATCAATCAAACCCACAATTGAGTTTTACTTTTTCAATAGTAGTTAATCATAGCTGAGCATTACACACTTTCCACAATCCTTCTTTGGTTCGATATCCGAATTACCCTATCTACAGAGTTAGTTGGTCTTTGCATGTTCTTAACGACATACATCAAAATGGCGCCGTTGCCGGGGAGGCGTGCGCAAAGTGTTTAGTGTTAAGTTAGTTAAAATAGATAAAACCCCAAAACTAGTGTCATTTTATTTTGTTTTGGTGTGTTCAGAATTACGCGAGATTTTTCTGGTTTGTGGTGTGTTGGTGAACTCTTACGTGTATGCATCATACTCGGAAATCTAGGAAGTCTTCGTCTTTAGTTTACGATCCAGAAATTGAGCGAACCGTTCGGCACACCCGAGTGTTGCACCGAGAGAACAAGATCTTGAACTCACCGCTATCATCAATCAAACAAATGGAAAACTCAAGTAATCAACCTCCCACATGTCCGCCAACACCTCAATTCTCACCAACACCTACTTAACCCGCACCAAACACTACTATACCATCTGAACCACCACCACAATCCACCCAACCTACTTCCACCACTCAAATACCACAATCTCCTTTCCCAAATCTTGATAACCTACAACCAATCACAAACCAAACCTCATCGTTCCAATACCCTACCGTCACCCAAACATCCAATATCCAACATTCTTCACCGTATGTGAAGATTGTCAGTTATGATAGCACCGCATCACCTAACCAATCACAACCCATTAACTCATCCACTTTAGTTTCATTACCAACATAACCTTCCCATTATCAACCATCTCAACAACCACAATTCTCATATAGAGCATCCATGTTTGATCAAGGGACCAGTTCTTGGGAATTTGAAGACGGTTTTGAGGAGTACGACAGTTATGCAAATCAAGGTGACCGACAGGTATTAAAGACGGGAAATGTTGAGAGGTATACAACAGGGTTTGGTTTTTCAGAGTGAGGAACTCAGACTTATCCTGCGTATCAAGAGTACGTTCAACAGCCAGTCAATGTCATGCCACAAACACAATAGATACCAATGCAACAATCACAATACTAACAACCTAACCCGATTAACCAGCAGCCTATCCCTGGAAGACCGTTAGACATTCCATTGTCACCACCGGTACCTCAAATGACGGGTCAGGCAAGGCCTCTTCCTCGGAATTTAGTCCCACTGGTTAAATAATTGCGAACTATGACTAGCAACTATGACTTGCTAGAGATCGTGTTTCAATGGGACTAAATTCCGAGGAAGAGGCCTTGCCTGACTCGTCATTTGAGGTACCGGTGGTGGCAATGGAATGTCTAACGGTCTTCCAGGGATAGGCTGCTGGTTAATCGGGTTAGGTTGCTAGTATTGTGATTGTTGCATTGGTATCTGTTGTGTTTGTGGCATGACATTGACTGGCTGCTGAACGTACTCTTGATACGCATGATAAGTCTAAGTTCCTCTCTCTGAAAAACCAAACCCTGTTGTGTACCTCTCAACATTTCTCGTCTATAATACCTATCGGTCACCTTGATTTGCATAACTGTCGTACTCCTCAAAACCGTCTTCAAATTCCCTAGAACTGGTCCCTTGATCAAACATGGATGCTCTATATGAGAATTGTGGTTGTTGAGCTGGTTGATAATGGGAAGGTTGTGTTGGTAATGAAACTAAAGTGGATGAGTTAATGGGTTGTGATTGGTTAGGTGATGCGGTGATATCATAAGTGACAATCTTCATATACGGTGAAGAATGTTGGATATTGGATGTTTGGGTGACGGTAGGGTATTGGAACGATGAGGTTTGGTTTGTGACTGGTTGTAGGTTATCGAGATTTGGGAAAGGAAATGGTGGTATTTGAGTGGTGGAAGTAGGTTGGGTGGATTGTGGTGGTGGTTCAGATGGTATAGTAGTGTTTGGTGTGGGTTAAGTAGGTGTTGGTGAGAATTGAGGTGTTGGTGGACATGTGGGAGGTTGATTACTTGAGTTTTCCATTTGTCTGATTGATGATAGCGGTGAGTTCAAGATCTTGTTCTCTCGGTGCAACACTCGGGTGTGCCGAACGGTTCGCTCAATTTTTGGATCGTAAACTAGAGACGAAGACTTCCTAGATTTCCGAGTATGATGCATACACGTAAGAGTTCACCTACACACCACAAACCAGAAAAATCTCGCGTAATTCTGAACAAACAAAAACAAAATAAAATAACACTATTTCTGGGGTTTTATCTATTTTAACTAACTTAACACTAAACACTTTACGCACGCCTCCCCGGCAACGGCGCCATTTTGATGTTTGTCGTTAAGAAGATGCAAAAACCAACTAACTCTATAGATAGGGTAAGTCGGATATCAAACTAAAGAAGGATTGTGGAAAGTGTGTAATGTCCAGCTTTGATTAACTACTATTGAAAAAGTAAAACTCAATTGTGGGTTTGATTGATTATCTAAAATTACGAACTAAAAATGCGGTTTAAATAAATAGAGAAACAATGGTTCCTCCAGATTTTAGGTTTTTTAGCTAGATTCAATTATGTGTTTAGTCAAAACACTTACATAGACATAAGTGTTGGATCTAATTAACCAATTGTGATAATCAGAGTTGGAAAGTTCAAAATCCACAAGGCGTTGCTGGATTATGGAGCAGGAGTGAGCGAATTACCCGATAGCTTGTATGACCAGTATGATTTCGGTTCGCTACAAACCTGGGATAGCATGGCCATGTTCGTAGATTCGAGTTTGAAATAACCACGGGGGGTTGTGAAGGATGTGGTGATCCAACTCGGTGAGTTTTACTACCCGGTCGATTCTATGGTGGTCGATTAAGCACCATTGACCACATACGAGCAACCGCAGGTAGTTTTGGGCCGCCCATTCCTATATACTGCGAACGCCCAGATCGATTGTCAAAACGGAATGGTTACTCTGAGTTACAAGAATCGTAAGTTGTATTTTAATGTGTTTTTAAAAACTATTTCTTACGATCTTGTTAATGATGTTTGTCACACAGTTACTACTAACGAACATGTTTAAGTGTGACCAAGGACAGGTTAGAGGCAAGTGGACATCGGGTAAAGAAGTCAAGTGTGAGAAGGCCAGTTGGCGAAGGAAAACCACCTGATGGTGGGTTTGGATGGGGTAATGAGGCTGTATTTGACCCTAACCGGGTAATGAAGCTGTATTTTTCCTCTTCTAATTCTAATTCGTTCAGCTCCACATATTATAATATAATCCTCTTTTCATTGTTATAATATATAGATTAGTGAGCTCGGTCCAATCACGGAAAATGACTGCAATTTTTATTCGATCTCTGGCACCTCACTCTGCCCAACTGGCTGGTCATTTCCATATTACTTGTTTTCGCTCCATTTGCACCAGGACCTGGCCAAACACAAAATAATATAGTATAATACTAAAACTAAATAAAAACAAATAAGACTTATACAATAATTATACAATTTACACGGGAAAAATATGTGTATTTTACCACACATCAAATATCCCCACACTTAAACCTTTTTCGTCCCTGAAAAAGACTTATGCAAACGGAATCAGAATCAGATTAATGTTCGGGCACAAAAGCTAGTTTACTTTATTAAAATTAAAACTTGTGTCAACCACGATTGCAAGTATTTTGATCCTCTTAAACCCAAACCCGGTTCCAAGCCCTTATCATGTAAATTTAGTTTAAGTGCGGTCAATCTACCTAGGGTCTCACGCTAGAATCTACGGTCCACCTAATCCCGCCTCAAGCTTATAGAACAAAAGGAACGATCACTGGACCAATTCCCAACCGTCTTATATCAAAACCAAGAGAATTTAAAATCAAACTTTTTTCTTTTTCTTTTCAGCATTTTTTCTTTCTTTTCATTCTTCTCTTTTTTTTCTTTTTTTTTAATGAGCGTAGTGTTGGTGCATACGTTTGTCGACTTCGTCTTGTATCGAGTATTGTTTTAGATTAGATAGATCAGGGCACGTAGTACGAGAAAAATGTCAAAATTGTGTTGAAGGGGTATTTCGCACGAAATGACATGGATGTCATTTCGCACGAAATCACATGTTGATTTTGCACGAAATTACTGTTTCGCATGAAACTGATTTCGTGTGAGCATGTTCGTGCGAAATAGCCTGGTCTATAAATACCCAAGGTGCCTTGTCATTTGTAACTTTTCGGCTTGAGTACCGAACTGCTGCCGAAGTGTCAACTCGCTGTAAAACATTGTCAAATCAATCAAAAGACAGTTTAAAGTGAATATATAGCTGAATTGACTTGGTACATGTGTTTCCGCCTTTCGTATCGAGCAAAAACTCTTCTGCTCGACTCATTCGGGTCAGAAAACGATCCTACAAGTGGTATCAGAGCTTAGGAGGAAGAGTTCTTAGCAATTCAGCTGCAAATTCTGATTTCTACACCTTCTTTTTCACAATTAACAAGTTTTCACGGTCAAAATGACTTGAATTTCTCACATTATACACGCAATATTGTTTTAACAAACCTAGAAAGTTTCAGACTTTAAATCGGACTAAAACCTGATCAATTTTGACAAAATCAGCTCGAGATGATGATGTCAGCGGTATTTCGTACGAAATAGGAGTTTCATTTCGCACGAAATCACTTTGTATTGCTTCATTTCGCACGAAACCAAGTTTAATTTCGTACGAAATCAGTTCGTCATTTCGCACAAAATAAGGTTGTTATTTCGCACGAAATCAGGTTGTTATTTCGCATGAAATCAGAAGGTTATTTCGTTTGAGGGTCTATTTCGTTTGAAAGGGTGTGATTTCTCACGAAAGCTGTCATTTTGCATCAGTTGGGTATTTCGTTTGAAAATTTCATTTCGCACCAAAGTGGTATTTCGTTTGAGTGTGTATTTTGTTTGAAAGTTTAAGTTTGTGAAATTTTGAAACCAAATCATGGAAGAGGAATTCTACAACGCGTTTGATACTCCGATCACTATTACTCAGCAAGCAATGTTGGAAAATGAAACGGGCACTATGCAAAAACCCCCAAAGCTCATGAACATTGAGGAGTATAAGGGATCGGAGGAACGATTTGAGAATTGGGTTCAAGCAAATTATTTGGATGCTTGGGAATGTCTTGAAACGAAATATGTTAGACCGATGACTGACGATGAAGAGGTTATTGCAATAAAAGATCTTAATGCTGAAGATAAAAAGAAATACAAAAATGAAAAGATGATGATGAGTTTATTACAGCAAGCTGTTAAGGAAGATATTTTGGTTTTATTGCAACACAATGGAACTGCATACTCTATCTGGAAAGCATTAAAATCGAAGTTTGTTGGAAGCAAAGAAATGATCAAGAACAAAAAGTCACTTTTGAAAAAGGAATTTGATCTATTTCGTGGTTTGAGAACTGAGAGCACAAAGCAGATCATTGAGAGATACTGCAATTTGTTAGTTAACATGAAGAGGGTGAGCATCACAAAGGATAATGAAGAGTTGATTGAAAAGTTGGCTGATGCGTTACCACATGAAACTTGGGGCACGTATCTCATGATGTTGAGGAATAAGAAAGATTTTGGGAATCTAACATTGAGTAAGTTCATTGAAAAACTTGAAGCTCAGGAAATGGAACAAAGAAAGATTTCGAGAATGAAAGATTTTGATGGTGAACAAGATATCGGTCTTCATTACAAAGGCGACATCAGTGATAAGACAAACATGTCACCAAAGGATCAGACGGCATTCAATGCTAAGAGTTCATCTGGAGGGTCATCTAAAGGATCAAACAACAAAACGAGTTTTTCTTCATATCCATCATTTGATCCAAACATTTCTGCAACCAAGAATGGCAAGATGCTTCAATGCAACATTGTTTTAAATATTGAAAATGATCAGAATTTTTCGGAAGAGGTTGCAAAAAGTCACATGTCTTTCTTGGGGACTGTGCTAGAATCATATGGGAGCTTAGTAGCAGGAAGGATCGGGAATCCAATGCTGACAAAAGAGGATTACGATCAGATTGATGCTGAGGAAATGGATTAATGGACATAAAGTGGTATTTGTTGGTAGAATCTAAAATTGTTAAACTTTTTAAGTGGTTGAGAAAAACAATGTGATGAATTAACCCATATCTTACAAGTGGTAACATCAACAAAACTTATTTTCCGGAAAAACCATTTTGTTTAAAACAAACTTAAGTGTTTTGAAATCATAATGGGAAAATAGTTTGTTGTCAGGGGGAGTTCTGATTGTTTATGCCAAATGGATAGCGAATTGATGCAATTCACAACAGTTGTCACTTTATTTGTACAGTTTGTTTTCAAATTTTCTTTAAATGGTTTTGAATTTTAGGGGGGGTAAGAAATTTCAGAAAATCCAAAAACAATAGAAAATTTGAAAAAGTCAAAAAACATACATGATAAAAATGAAAAGGAGTTTTGTTGTGAAAAACAGGAAATGATAGTACATCAGTGGACTATCACAACACGCTAAAGATTTGGAAAGTCAAAATATGATAAACGATCTCACTGTGGATGTGCCAGTAGATTTTTATACATTCAGTAGACTGGAAAAAAGGTTATAGCACCTGATGTGAATTCTGGAAAAAAGGTTATAGCACAGTTAAGTCCCGTGTCAGTTTACTAACAGATAGGAGATTGCATTTGAATTCAGGAACATGGAGAACTTCCTTTATTTTCATGCCATTGGGTAATGTGAATTCTCCTCTTCCTCTTACGGCTATGGCATCACCGTTTGGTATGACAACCGGTGCTTCATAGTTTTTCTTTGTTTTATTCTCGAGCATAGTCATTGCAAGTAATGTTTTCGGTGGCACCCGAATCAACAACCCACTTACCTCCAACCCATTTACTTCATGGTTGATGTTACCTGCCATGTTAACGACCGACGTTTCTTCCTCTTTAGCGGTACTCATTTTGTCACCAAAGTTTTTTTTTGAGGGGGGGGGGGTTGTTTTATGTAGGATCGTGTGTTTGCTCTGATACCATAACAATTTTATTATGGTAAAAGAACTATTGAAAATGATGATGAGAAAGCTACATACCACCTATCTATATATATGCATACATAAGAAAAGGAAATAAGACAAAATGGTCAAAACAAGCTAGGGAGAAGGCATGGGAAATGGACAAGGGAAAATGGGTCAAAGAGAGAATTTATAGGGATTGGGAGACCACATGTAAATTAGCACATTTCCATCTATTAAAATATGTAAGGTTCTTTAGAAAATGACTGGAATTTTTATTTGGTCTCTGGCACCTCACTCTGCCCAACTGGCTGGTCATTTCCATATTACTTGTTTTCGCTCCATTTGCACCAGGACCTGGCCAAACACAAAATAATATAATATAATACTAAAACTAAATAAAAACAAATAAGATTTATACAATAATTATACAATTTACACGGGAAAAATATGTGTATTTTACCACACATCAAAACGGAATGGTTACTTTGAGTTACAAGAATCGTGAGTTGTATTTTAATGTGTTTTTAAAAACTATTTCTTACGATCTTGTTAATGATGTTTGTCACACAGTTACTACTAACGAACATGTTTAAGTGTGACCTAGGACAGGTTAGAGGCAAGTGGACATCGGGTAAAGAAGTCAAGTGTGAGAAGGCCAGTTGGCGAAGGAAAACCACCTGATGGTGGGTTTGGATGGGGTAATGAAGCTGTATTTGACCCTAACCGGAGTGGAGCTATGACCCTCCCTAAAAACTGGATGGATATGTATGGAGAGAAATGGTAGGGCAAGCGTGCATCTGAACAACCTTGAACATCATGTACGGTCTGGCTAAAGACCTTTAAACTTACCGCTCTCGGGAGGCAGCCCGAGGATGTAGAGTAGTGTACTTTGTTTTGTTTCGTTTTGGTGCGGTTGTGTTTTTCCAGGTTCCTACGATTCAATCATCATGGATGCAATAATTCAAGTGTGGGGATGTTTGGCAACATCCCCGTTGAGATATCAAAAAAGCTATGGAATGCATCTATTCCGGTTAAAGCACAACAACCGCATCATTACAGACACATGATCAGGTGCATGTGTTTATCTATCTTGTTTTTTATTTGTTTTTCGTGTATTTGGTGGCGTGAAACTATGTTTCGTTTAGGGAATGTGTTTTATTTAATTGTGTTAAGAGTTAGCCGCTTATTAGTTTGTTTGGTTGGTATTCCCAGGCTAGTTTTAAAAGCATTACACATTGGGGACAATGTCGTCAAGTGTGGGGATGTGGAAGCCCGGGATAGGTTTGGGGATCAAAGCTTTGAAGAGATTGAAAAGTGGCTGAAATCGATGAAATTGAAAAAAAATTGGAAATTTTAAAATTTTTTCATCGCCTTAAGTAAGCTAATTGGACATGAAAACCTAAGGTTTCAATCACAAATGGGTTTCTTATCGGTAGTAGACTGAATTAGTCCCTTGTCATGGTTATTCCTTTAAGTTTCATGAGAGTATGTCTGGCATAGGTTTAGAAAATGAGTTGAAAAGAGATGTCTATCTAAGGGTAACATGTTTTAAATTGCATATGCTACATGTCGGTATCCCTTTTTACCCTTTCTTGGTGAGATCTTGAGCCTGTAGAATTGATAGAATGATTCATATTATGAATTCATTTGTTGAGTGTAGGCCACATGTTATTTTGTGTTAGGACTTGTGTGATTTGATGCGTGCTGAGATTGTGGATTTGACATGTGCACATAGATGATAAAGGCATTAGGATTTCTCGTTACATCCATTGTGTTTGTGTTTGTTATGTTTACCAATCATTCCCCTAGTAGCCCTGTTGAGCTTATTTACCTTTCGTTTATCCACCCGATATGAATTGTGTAAGACCAACCGTGTATGACAATGTTATGAGTTTTGAAAGAAAGAAAAAAAAGGGAAAACAACAAAAAGAGAGTTTTATGAATAATGCTTGTTTTGTTTGGGTAGAAACCAACCCAATAGTATGAGTCATGTGAATAAAGTTGTCACGGTTTGGTTGTTTGTTCGTTATCCATATAAAAATAAAAAGGCAAAAATTTTCCTACTTTAGCCTAAGCCCAAAACCTAAAAGTCCTTTTGATATGTGCCATGTTACATGATACGGTGGAGGTGTGATTATCATACAAGCTTATGATTGCAGGATCTCATGTTTGGTTCTTGAGTGTTTACATACTAGCACATTACACACTAGTTCAGATATTACCTGAGAGGAGAGTACATTATGAGGGGCGTATAGCATGTGATTGAATTGTAAATGTTAGTTTTAGATAGACAAGTCTTGAGTTTTTAAGTTACATGATTTGCTTGTCAGACTGTCAATCTCGAATGTGTTAGTGTATGGGATGGGTATGACTTGGGAACTTAAAATGTTGAATCAGTTAAGGGATTTAGAGGTGTTGTTACTGTGGTGAGTAGTTCTAAGTTGGTTTGCCTGAGGACAATCAAAGGTAAGTGTGGGAATGTGATGGAGAGGGTGAAACCCAAGCTTTAAAGTGTCTGTTTCGTGAGGTTTGTATGTGTTTTATGTGTTTACTTGCCTTGAATGAGATAACTACGAGTATTCATTGTTTTGCAGGTTAAAAACCTAATTCAGTGAAGTTATAATGGTTAAAGATGGAGGAGAATGCATTGGAATGGTTATTGCGGATCTTGGTACAGATTCATAACTTGTTCAGTTGGGAACATGACTTGAGAATACGAGAAGCATGAAAGAACAAAGTTTAGGGACTATTCGATACTTAATTGGAAGTTGCTTTGTGCCTAAATGTGCAATAAACAAGATTTTACAAAGTATAGGGGCCATTTGATAATTAATTGAAAGTTAATGATGGTTGAAATATGAAGAAACAAGAGTTTATAAAGTTAAGGGGTCTCCTGGTCATTTAACGAAAGTTATATGATGACTATATGTGAAGAAAATAATGGGAGTAAAGTTGGGGGACCAATCTTGCCATTTGATGAAAGTTGCACAACTGTTGGATTAAACTAAGCCATTCACGTTTCCACCCATGGTAGGGGAACCGTGACCCACGGTTCAACATGAAAAGAAGGAAAAACAAACAGGGAGTCTAAACTTTGACCCACGGGTCAGACCTTCACCCACAGTGGAGGCAATTGTGCCAGCTTCATGTGAACCGTAGGTGAAGGCGGGGAAGTAAGGGGCACACATAGGAGGTTGTTTGGCGGGTTTTAATGTGAAATTAACCCTAGTTTCTCATCATTCTTCAACCAGGGATCGACTAGAGAAGCAAAAAAGGCAAATTTTAGCACTCAAGTGCATCTCAATTATCATCATCTCTTCACGTCTTACCGAATCAATCATGCAACGATCGTTTCTACAAGCTTTTGAAGATCTTACTTGTGAGATGAGCGGCTAAACTCTTTTGGTTTCCTCTGGATGGAGGGTTTTTGTAAGTTAGGTGATATTATGTGTTTGTGATTATCATTTAAACTCGGTGATCTAAGCATTCGATGCTTTTCACCTTTGATTTGATCAATCGATTGTAACTGATTGCATTTTGTTTAACCTTGATTCTTAATCATTCAATTCCCGAGAGTTTTAGTAATTGAGATATATTTGCTATGGGATTAGGGTCGATAATTGCAATTGATCATTATTTGATAACTTCCCATTATGTATTGACCGGAGTAATTAGTTGTTGATTATCACAATTGATTAATTAGATTCAACACTTATGTCTATGTAAGTGTTTCGATTAAACTTATAATTGAATCTAGCTGCAAAACCTGAAATCTGGAGGAACCATTGTTTCTCTATTGATTTAAACCTCATTTTTAGTTCGTAATTTTAGATAATCAATCAAACCCACAATTGAGTTTTACTTTTTCAATAGTAGTTAATCAAAGCTGAGCATTACACACTTTCCACAATCCTCCTTTGGTTCGATATCCGACTTACCCTATGTATAGAGTTAGTTTGTTTTTGCATGTTCTTAATGACAGACATCACCTAACGTCCTACAAAGCATGCTAAAGTGTATCAAAAAAAAAGTTGGCGAGTTCACAATTTTAGTTCAACGAAAAGCAAATTCAAATACAAAAGTTATAAAGGCATGTCATGGGTAGCTAACCCACTGTTAAGCAACTAAAATTGTAGTACCGAATATTAAAATTGCACGGAATCTTTCGTATTTTGTCAGTTTTAGTCCCTTAAGTTTGTTTACTCACCTAATTGTATCATTTAACAAATTTTAACAAATGCTTTTAGTATAATATTGTGTATGAAGCATGCGTAAACAAGGAATTAGCATGTGTAATATTGTAAGTCTCAAAACAAGTTGAATAACATAGAATTTCCGAAGTTTTAGTGTATGGATAATAGATTGAATTACATCAGATACGAAAATGGATCGGGTCACAAATATAGATAATTGACGAATGTCACACAAGATCTTCATGTTCTAGGTCTTTTTTCGGTCTCCGGTCTTCAATATATTGTCTCGTCAGGTTTTACAATTCTTATAATAAAAACAACTTTTACATAAAATAAAACCTAAGTATTACAAAGAGTACCAAATAACACAAAAAATACATATATTGAAACCAACCAAAAACAACAGGCAACCCATAACATATTCACAAGCCTCTAGAGCTCGATTCATGTAATCACAATCACATCCAAACGATAAAGGCTTGATCTTATTGTCAAACAAAAGTTTCAACAAATAAAACTAAAGATTAGTTTAAACAATAATATCTTAATAACTATAGATGTGGCTCTGATACCACTGTAAGGAATCTTAGGTATCCGTTTTTTATTATTTATAAAATCCAACTTATATTTATTTACAATAATAACAACTTATTATTTATCAGATCTGGAAGCATGAAAGTACACAAAAACGAATACCATTATTCTCACCAGTGACCCAGTTATGAATTAACCAAACAATTATAAAATAACATAACAATAACGGGTTTAGGTGTGACAACCCGAGCTTTCGAGGTTAGTGTTATCTGACTTCATGATCCTCTTATTTTGTATCGACTTGTTTCTTGTGCCTGATAGGGAGCATCATTACTTGTGAGTTATGTTTTCTTTTTAGTTGCAACTTATTTGAGTTAAATGCATTAAATTCATGTGTTGGGTTACACGAGGATGGGTTTTACTAAAGGCCCAGACATTTGGCCCAAACTCTTGGACCAAGCAAGTATTAAATACATTGTTCATGTCACTTGAACCTCTTTAACTCTCGGCCCAAAGTAGTTAGCCCAAATCAAGCCCAACCTTGTTACTCTTGTTGCATTCGGCAATGTATATGTACGTATACATAACCCTAGAGACTAACCCCACAAAATTGGCGACGACAATTCTTGCTCTTCGACAGGCCCTCTCTTCAAAGCAACCCTCTTCTCGAACCAATTCACCCTTTACAATCTTCGGGTAAGTGCGATAGTACTTGTTGTGATTGTGATTAATCATAGCCGAATTGTTGTTATGTGATCACTTGTTCAGATTGCTCGTATGTGATGAATTTGATCAGATCCATTGTTGTTGGTTAGTAAATAAATTGGTAAATCGGTTAAGTATAATACATCGTTTGATCTTAGTGTACATGGAATAGGGTGCACATACATGAAGTCTTGGTGAATAAATCATATGTTACAGCTTTTTAATGGACACATGAAATTAGATATTAAATGGTTAGGAGATGTGGACTTGATTATATGTTAAACTTTTGTGATCGGTGATACACAAACTGTTTTGGGGGCTAATGATCTAATCGGGTAATCTACAAAGATTGTTTGGGGCGGCGCATGTTATTGGGCTGATGACAAATAATAGATTAGTGATTAACATTAAAAACATGCTGAAGTAATGGCCTCATATAACTGATATCATGAATCCTTCTATGATGTTGTATGTTGTTGAAATTTGTTACATAAAGAACAAGATTGGCGTGATGATAAGTACCTTTAGAATATTTGTGGCATGATAATTATAAGGGATAGTGGATATTGTGGTCCAATTACAATAAAGATTTGATTGTATGATTGTCAGCCATGTGTTGGACCGAAGCATTAAATTAGTCAGTTGCTGTTGGACCTATGATGATATGATAAGATGTGATAACCATGTTAGTGCCATAATGATATTTGAGTTTCATATAAATCGAAGAAAGTAAACAATGATATAAATTGATTGGCCATGTGATCATGATTTTGGGCATAGGGTAATAGAGATATATTTTGAATTGTAGTACAACCAATTCTCATAAAATAAGGCTATCACACTTAGGAAAACGGGTCGGAAACCATCAGACTTTGACATTGGACTCGAACATTAACTCAGGAATAACGTGTGGGTCGTGTAAGTCTTGGCCCAATTTCACACTATTGGTAATTAGTCGAGCACACACAAACCGGGCCACACTCTTGTGTGGGCCTGGGATGAAATTTGTTTGGGTCACGGGTCAGACGACCCCGGGCCGCACAGTTTACTGAATGACCATCCCTGTTGGGCCTCTAGTCAACTGGGCCGCACACCTACTTGAGTAACGTACTAAACTGCTAAGTGTTAAAGTAAGACACGAGATGGGAATGTGAACTTTATGGGATTCGAATGCCTGTTATGTGACTATGTGACAACCTGTGTGCTATATGTAATTTGTTGCATGAGTATTTTGAAGGAATAAGAAACTAATCATATTTGGTAACCATGGTAGGGTTTGGTTGACCAACTTGGACGGGTAAAGTAACATAATCTACCGAGCAATCTAAGGTGAGTTCACTGCACTTTTCTAAGCATGCGTCCCGGTGGTTTGGGACATCTGGTAAACGTTTCTAAAGGGAATACTGGGTAAACTGTTTATTTGGGATGTTGGTTATTGAACACAGTATAAATCATGTAAGACCCCATACATCTACCGTGTTGCTGAAGAAGCAACGAGGTATTTAGTTGATAGCGCTATTAGGTTTGGCACCCTCACACCGGGCCGAAAGGACGGGCGTGAACTAATTACCTGGACCTCATGACCAATGCCTAGTTAGAGGCATTGGGGTTGGGCATTCACATCGTGTACATATAAGACCCCTTACATATATTCAAGGTTGTTTGATACCTTGACCTCATGACCAATGCCTAAATGGAGGCATTGGGGTTGGGCATTCACATCTAGTCGCCACATACGGTAATCGAGTAATAACAACATCAAAACAAAACATTGAACTGTTTTAAACACACAACTGGTAACTAAACGCGTTAACAAAACTTTGAACTCACCAGCGTCGTCTGACACACTTGTCTGCATGCTTGCAGGTTTATAGGGTTATATCTTGTGGAACTTGCTGTCTGGAAGGCTGGAGTGGTCATGGGTCGAGAAACAAAGAATCTCCATACAAGCTTAATGGTTTATGTACACATGGTTTATGAAATACTTAACAAATGAATTATGCTTCCGCTGTATACAATGAATGACATGTAATATTTGTAACACTTTATGTTAATGAATGAAAGTTTATTTAAATACATTTATGAGTTCAATGTGATTGGTGGCTTGGATCCTGGTACGTCACACGCCTCGCGGGGGTTTCCGCATGTGGTATTTTGGGGGTGTGACAATTTGGTATCAGAGCCACTGGTTATAGTGAACTTGGTTTTAAAACGTTTTTATTAAACCAGACTATAACCGAACAGTTTTGACAACAAGAATACGACCATGACACTCAGCTCCAGATTGCAAGGTTCGTCTCTCGTATACTCATTGTACTGCGTAACTAGTGAACACTTACATACGATATTGCATGTGATTGTACGTTTAACACAACAGTATGAATTTACGTATTACTTGCGCATGTTATATGACTGATAGGGTGGTATTTCCCTAAACATTTGTGACTCACGTTTTATGATGCCCTTTGTTTGCTACTAGAGTTTGAGGAACCATTCGACATGAGTTAGGAGGAGCTGAGATGGGCATGCAAATCACAATATTAATGTGGGTGCACACATAATAATAATGTGGGGTGCATGTGGGTCCCAGTGAGGCTTAACAAGTGAAGAAAGGGTTCCGCTCTGTTATTTGATCAGTGTGAAACGTAACAAATTTACAGGAGTTATAACAGTGATCGCCTCCTACTCGAACGTGATCTTTTCACCCCTCTCCGAATCCTTTCGAACCTCGATGCTATCGATCAGTGCCTGAACACCCATCTGAACGCCTAGCGAGCTGTGCAGAGTGTTAGGTGCTTGTACGAACATCTTTGAGTTGGGTGTTGCAACGATAATGATTGGTCTATACCTTTCCTCACTTATCTCTGTTTGCTGGAACTTAGCGTGTTGACGCCTTAGATCCCGAAGTGCGATCACTTCTGCAACCCTCTCGCGGTATACCGTGTAATACTCAGTCGACTTGCAAGAACGATGGACAAGAAGGTAAACGTAGTACCTTACCGACTTTAGCTTTTGAACGACCCTAGTTACTGGTAACAAACTCCAACGAATTGGGGCCAGCGACTCATGGGAGAGACTCTTACGAACCAATCGGGACAAAATCGATGACGACTGACTGTAGAGCGGACTGTGTAACTGCCCGCACCATGAGTAGTGCCATGGGATGTGGCACGGAATGTGATAAGATGGAGCTTGTTGGTGAAAGGACGCATGACACCGTTACAGGCAACAATATTAGAGGCAACAGTCGCGGCAACATCAAGGTACTCGTGATCGTAGCTAACGGTATGGAAACGAAGGTGACCTCGACAAGGATCGATTGTGTTAAGTCAAGGTGACGACAACCAAGGGAACGACGACAGTACTGGAAATCCTCGCAACGAGTACAACAACACGAGAAATGATGATCATGGAGGGACATTCAGGATGGGCGTGGGGGACGCCAGGCAATATAACAACATGGTAGCTTGTATGGGTAGCTGATCGCTTCGTCCCTGTTCTGTTCAACCCACATGCTCCTTGAAACCGAACCTGTTGTGAAATCGGCTGATAGCAAGACGATTGAAACCTCATATGTTCATTAGGATACAAACTCGACCTTGTGGGACAAGTGTTTGACATTGACCTTCCTCCTGTTATCCTTAATAGTTTCGATGCAGTAGTTAGTGTGGGCTGGTTATTCGGATATCGCGCAGATATACCCCGTGAGAAGAAAATTTAGCATCGCTATATGCTCTAAAGTGTAAGAGTGGTGTAAAGATTAGCATCATATCGGCAGTGAAGGCCCAGAAGGCATCTACAGCTTGATTACCCCACTACGTTAGCAACCGTTACCGATGTTAGGACTAAGGAAAATAGGATCGGGGATCCACCAATTGTTCGTGACTCCTCTCAGTGTGCTATTCGAGGAACTTTCAGGTTTACTTCCACAACTGTTAGTTGGAATCTCAGTTGATCTCACGCCAGAGGCAGCTCTGAATACTTGTACTCTTACTGTCTTGCACCAGGAGGGTTGCAAGAATTGTCTAATCAACTACAGGAACGGTTGGACAACAGTTGGACAGGAGTTTGTCGACCTAGTTTTTCCCTTTGGGGAGCCCCAGTTATATTCGGGAAGATAAGCCTTTACGTATGTGTTCTGATTATCGAGAACTTAACAAGGTGACAATCAAGAACTGTTTGCCTCGACCAGGTATTTACAATCCGTCGACTAGTGGGAAGGACAAGCTTCATTCGTGTCACACCCCCAAAATCCCACCTGCGGAGTATTACCGCTTGGAGGCGTGACTGACCAGGATCCAGCCACCAATCATACTGAACAAGCATATAATGATCATAAAAGTTTAACCAATACGATTGGTGTTTCAAAACAAACAAGTTAAGTTGCAAGCGGAAGCATAAGTTTAAAGTTATAACATAAGTTCCAAAAGTTTCAAGTTTAACATAGTCTTGTAGCAATCCCTGTCCCACAACGATCCTCCTCCATGCAAGCTCCAGCTGAGTACCTATGGTCCTGCAAAGCATGTAGTAACGAGTCAACAACTAGTTGAGTGAGTTCACGGGTGGGCGTTTGTTTTAGTTATTCCGAAAACAGTTTCCTTTAACTGGCATCCTGCCGTGGGGGTTACCCCATAGTTTTAAAAACGTGACATGTTCATTCCCAGTTACTCCGGCACTCCGGCCGTGGGGGCTACCCCATGATAGTTATCAGGCATTTCGGCCGTGGGGGCTACCCCATGCGTACACTAGACTCGTTACCATATCGACTGCTGACTGTAGTCATGTTTATGTGCCCTGAAAACATCAATGTCTATCATCATTGACGTGCCCCAGATCCATTAGTTCACGCCCGTCCTCTGCGGCACGGTGTGAGGCTTGTCAGACCTAAATAGCGCTATCTAACTAATGACCCGCTCGCCATTGGCCCGGCGATTAGTCGATACAAAAAGGAGGGACTTCGTGATAGAGTTTTAGTCTAGTACGTTTATCCGTCCATCCGGACGAGGAATCACATTCCTGAACCACTGACGTCCTACTCAAGGAGGACGAGGAATCCACGTTCCTTAACCCCGTTCCCGACCTAGGGAATCCCATGCTTTGTAGAGGGTGTGAACTCACCTTGGTTTGCTCGGCAGTTAATCACAGAAAGTCAATCAAGTCGCAAGTAGTCAATAACGTCCTAACACGGATATCACGTATAATCAGATTCGAACCAAGTAGTGCACAAATGTGCAACACGTATGGCAAACACGGGTAATAATCATGGCAACACGTTTAACATACACAGTTCACAGTTATCATTCAAACACAGCCCAAAGTCTAAGTGTAAGGCCCAAACAGTTGGGCTCGTGATAACAGACTCAAATAACATATCAACATTAGCACAGAAGTCCATAAACTCGGCCCACTAACTTAGGCCCAAAGTGTGGTCTCGAGTCGCAACCGGACTCGCAAGCATGGTCTCGAGTCATGTTGTGTGTTGATCTCAGGTGGTTGCGAGTCGCAACCGGTGTCGCAACCATGGTTTCGGCTTGTCATGCTGAGGTCTCGAGTCGCAACGGGACTCGTAACCTGTGGTCTCGGCTTGTCCTGTTATGGTTGCGAGTCGCAACCGCGTGGTCTCGAGTCATCACGCTGTGGTTGCGAGTCGCAACCGGGTGATTGCGAGTCGGTAGCAGTCGTTTTCATGTTCACGTGTTGATGCAGATATGGTCAGCCAAATTGTACAATATAATCAGGCCCAAATCAGGAAATAACCAATAGCATTCCACTAACAGTTTTCCTAATCAGGCTATTAGTCAAAGATGGATCAAAATCACAAGGGTTTTCAATCTTCAACTATCATTCAAAGTGTTCTTCAAATATTCAAACACATATTCATCAAGTTCATAACATAAACCATTTTCATTCAACCATATTATGCATTTTCGGACAAGAGTTATAATCCCAAACTAGATATCAATACTCATCTTGCTAGCAACACATTTTTAACTAAGCTTTGCCACTATCATAAACTAGTCCGATTTCATGAACATCAACATAAGTGGTTCAAACTTCATTTAAACACAAAATATCACAACTCTACATGCCATATATCCGAAATGAAGGTATGTTATCCGATTATTAACATTGTACATACAATATCATCATTTGTTAACAAGTAGCAAATCATTTCTCATGTATAAACAATCTAACCTTCAAACCCTAGACATAACATGAACACACTAACATTCAACAAAACATCGAGAACACTAACCGGTTATGGGTTTCGAGGGTGTGTGAAAAAGCTTCCAACCGGGTGTGTGTGTGAGCCGATCCAAGTCCAAAGATCCGAGAATGATGAAGTGTTTGTGTTCTAGAGTTTAGGTGAGAGAGAAGTAGGAGAGTGTGTGTGTTGTGATGTTCAACAAAGTGGTAACAAATAACTAAGGGTGGTTTATATAGGCTAGTTCAAGTGTGTGCACCCTTAGTGGGTTTCGAGTGGGTTTACGGCCCAATGGCCCAACCGGCCAAAGGTTCTCGGCCCAAGTTCACTCGAGACCTCATGGTCTCGAGTCGGGTTCCTTATTCTCGGTCGGGTTCTTTGTTTTCGGGTTAGGTTCTCGGTTCACGTAAAACATGTACACACATAAATATATACAAATGCACACATACAAAGCACATAAAAGTTCACGCTATCATTAAGTTCAATTGGTTAACTAATCACGTAACGTACAAGCAAGTCATATCACGACACCACGAAAGGTTCTAGATTTCGAGTTGTCACATCATCCCCAAGTTGAAAGAAATTTCGTCCCGAAATTTGATGGCACTCACTGAGGAAGCTAGTTAGGTTGCAAGGTTTTCCCGGTTATCCTGGGGTGTCACATCCACCCCCCGTTGATCTGGAATTTCGTCCCGAAATTCCGTAGCTTCAGCCTCAGTAGCGTTGGTACTGTTCTCAAACAGTTGGGGATACTTTTGTTTCATCCGATCTTCGCGCTCCCAGGTAAACTCTGGGCCGCGACGTGAGTTCCAACGAACTCGAACAAGAGGTATTCTAGTGCTCTTGAGGACCTTAACATCCCGGTCCGTGATTTCGACAGGTTCTTCAACGAATTTCAACTGTTCGTCGATCGTGAGTTCCTTCAGAGGAACTATGTGCGTCTCATCTGACAGACACTTCTTCAGATTTGACACATGGAAAACGTTGTGAACTGCACCGAGTTCTGCTGGTAATTTCAGTCTGTAGGCCACCTTGCCTATTTTCTCAAGGATTTCGAAAGGTCCAACGTATCGTGGGTTGAGTTTGCCTCGTTTACCAAAACGAACCACACCCTTCCAGGGTGAAACTTTGAGTAATACTCGCTCCCCAACCTGGAGCTCAAGTGGTTTCCTGCCCTTATCGGCGTAGGCCTTCTGACGGTCTCGAGCGGCCGCCATGCGTTGTCGTATTTGAGCAATCCGCTCAGTAGTGTCTACCACATGTTCTGGACCAGTGATCTGACTATCCCCCACCTCTGCCCAACAGAGGGGTGACCGGCATTTACGTCCGTACAATGCCTCAAACGGAGCAGCTTTAATGCTGGTGTGGTAGCTGTTATTATACGAGAATTCCACGAGTGGCAGATGCCTTTCCCAGCTGTTGCCAAAGTCGATTACACAAGCGCGAAGCATGTCTTCTAATGTCTGGATAGTGCGCTCGGACTGCCCGTCCGTCTGTGGGTGATACGCTGTGCTCATATCTAGACGTGAGCCAAAAGACTTGTGCATTGCCTGCCACAGTTCCGAAGTAAAACGTGCATCTCGATCAGAGATAATAGAGGTGGGCACCCCGTGCCTCGAAACAACTTCCTTGAGGTATATCTCCGCCAGAGTGGAGAATTTATCTGTTTCTTTGATTGCCAAGAAGTGTGCGGATTTTGTGAGTCGATCCACGATCACCCAGATAGTATCGTTTCCGCGCTGTGATCTAGGTAGGCCAGTAACGAAATCCATGGAAATTTGCTCCCATTTCCATTGTGGTATCTCTGGTTGTTGGAGTAGGCCTGAAGGTTTCTGATATTCCGTCTTGACTCGCGCACAAGTCAAACACTTGCTGACATAAGTTGCTATGTGGGCCTTCATGCTAGGCCACCAGTACGTAGTCTTAATATCGTGGTACATCTTATCCGAACCAGGGTGTACCGAGTAGCGAGATTTGTGTGCTTCATCCATCACAAGTTCCCGTAAATCGCCATAGAGTGGGACCCAAATGCGTCCTGTTACATAATAAGCACCGTCTTCCTTCTGTTCTAAACGTTGCCTTGACCCGCGTAGAGCTTCAGCTCTAACGTTTTCTGGTTTCAGTGCTTCTATCTGAGCAGCTCGTATTTGCGAAGGTAGACTAGAATGGATCGTGAGTTGTAGAGCTCTTACGCGCTTAGGCGCAGTGTCCTTTCGACTCAGGGCGTCTGCCACAACATTGGCCTTGCCCGGGTGATACCTGATAGAGCACTCGTAATCATTCAGCAGTTCGACCCATCGTCGCTGCCGCATATTCAGTTCCTTCTGCTTGAATATGTGCTCTAGACTCCTGTGGTCGGTGTAGATGGCGCACTTGGTTCCGTATAGGTAATGCCGCCATAGCTTAAGTGCGAAAACAACAGCTCCCAGCTCTAAATCATGCGTAGTGTAGTTCTTCTCGTGAACTTTGAGTTGTCGTGAGGCGTAGGCTATGACTTTATCTCGTTGCATCAATACACAACCAAGACCTTGAATGGATGCATCACAGTAAACCACAAAATCATCTGTGCCCTCTGGCAGTGAAAGAATAGGTGCACTACAAAGTCTATCCTTTAGATGCTGAAAAGCCAACTCTTGTGCATTTCCCCAATGATAGACAACGCCTTTCTGTGTTAGTAGGGTGAGAGGCTGCGCGATCTTAGAAAAATCCTTAATGAACCTCCTGTAGTAACCTGCCAATCCCAAAAATTGGCGAATTTCCTTTGGTGTGCGGGGCGCAAGCCAGTTCTTAATAGAGTCCACTTTGGATGGATCAACGTGAATCCCATCCTTGTTCACCACATGCCCTAGGAAATGGACCTCTCGAAGCCAGAAGTCGCATTTCGAGAACTTCGCGTAAAGTTGTTCCTTCCGAAGGAGTTCCAAAATAAGTCGTAGATGTTGTTCGTGCTCTTCTTTGCTCTTAGAATAGATCAGGATGTCGTCGATGAAGACTATAACAAACTTGTCCAGATACGGTTTGCACACTCGATTCATCAAATCCATAAAAACTGCCGGTGCGTTCGTCAGCACAAACGGCATGACCAAAAACTCATAGTGCCCATAACGAGTTCTAAAGGCTGTCTTAGAGACATCCTCTTCTCGAACTCTCAGCTGGTGATATCCCGATCTCAGATCGATCTTTGAATAGTAACTCGACCCCTGCAACTGGTCGAACAAGTCGTCAATACGCGGTAGAGGATAACGATTCTTCACAGTCACCTTGTTGAGTTCGCGATAGTCGATACACATTCTGAAGGTACCGTCCTTTTTCTTCACAAATAACACTGGAGCTCCTCAAGGCGATGAGCTAGGACGAATAAAACCCTTATCCAAGAGTTCTTGTAGTTGCGTGGAGAGTTCTTCCAACTCTGATGGCGCTAAACGATAAGGTGCACGGGCTACAGGCGCAGCTCCAGGAGCTAGATCAATCTGAAACTCGACTTGGCGATGGGGCGGAAGACCAGGTAATTCCTCAGGGAATACCTCAGGATAGTCGCGTACAACGGGAAAATCTTCTAGCTTCTTCTCCTTTTCTGTGGTATCAGTAACTAGAGCCAAAATCGCAGTGTGGCCCTTCCGTAAGCATTTCTGAGCCTTAAGAAGAGAGATGATGTTCTCAACAGCACTTCTCTTGTCGCCACGAATCATGAGAGGTTCACTACCTACTCCAGGAATACGAACGATCTTCTCGTTGCAAAGAATCTCTGCTCGGTGTTGGGATAACCAATCCATCCCAATGACAACGTCGAAACTACCCAAGACAATAGGAATAAGATCAATAGAGAAGGTCTGGTTAGCGAGAATAAGCTGGCAACCCTTGACTACGTGTGAGGCTTCCAAACTCTTACCATTAGCTAGCTCTACAGTGTGCTTGTCGCTCAGGGGTGTAGGTATACGCTTAAGCATCTTACTAACTTCTAGTGACACATAGCTAGTATCGGCACCCGAATCAAATAAGACTGTAACATAAAAGTCGTCGAGAAGGAACTTACCCGTCACCACGTTGGGATCATTCCTTGCTTCACCTTGACCAATCACGAACACTCGTCCCCTAGCACCATTTTTGTTGTTGTTCCCATTGTTACCATTCCCCTGATTGTTGTTGTTGTTGTTCTGGTTCAGTTGGGGACAATCTTTCTTGAAATGGCCTTCAGCTCCACACTGAAAGCACCCTTTGTTGTTACCCTGTTGCTGTCGCTGGTTCTGCTGAGGTTGCTGACGATTCTGATTGGCGGGATATGCGCTCCTGCAATCCTTTGCAACATGGCCAGGCTTGTTGCATCGATGACAGTTGCCCCTGGTGCATGGCCCACTGTGATGTAGGTTGCAACGATTGCACTTGGGGTGATTTCCTTTGTACCCACCATGACTTTGACCACCAGACGACTGCTGACTGGGGCTCTTGTGATCGTCCGTCTTTCTCTGCTGAGACTGAGATTGCACAGAAGTTGAACCCCTGCTTGAAGTTCCATCCCATTTCCGTTTATCCCCACTAGAAGTACCAGAAGTAGTTGCAGCACCTATTCGCTTCGGTAACTTGTTCTGCTCCACCGCCTGATCAGTGAGACGGTGAGCCAACTGTACGACCTGTTGGATAGTAGTCAAGTTCGCTGAAGTCACATGACTTTGGATCTCTGGCACCAAGCCCTTGAGATAGAGTTCAATTCGCTTATATGGAGGGTCCACCATAGTAGGACACAACAAGGCAAGCTCATGCGATCTCTTAGTGTATGCCTCAATCTCTGACCCCGACATCTTAAGATTGTAGAACTCATCTTCCAGCGTGTGGATGTCGTCACGACTGCAGTATTCCTCCCTGATCATTTCCTTGAAGTTTTCCCATGGGGTGGCGTTGGCGGCAACCAACCCTAACATCTGCACTTGAGCATTCCACCACGTGAGGGCCAAACCCTCGAGAGTACCAGTAGCATACTTTACCCTGCGCGCTTCAGGGCATTCACACATTTCGAACACAGACTCCAGTTTCTCAAACCAGTGTAGGAGACCTACTGCTCCTTCAGTGCCGCTAAAAGTAGTGGGTCGACAGTCCATAAAGGTCTTAAATGTGCACACCGGTGCCTGAGCATACTGACCTAAGGTAGGTGAAAGAAAAGACAGAGTTTAACACAAAGGTTGGTTCACGAGAGTAGGATCCAAATGACCCTAGAACAATTTCGGGCTGCAGGATATACCTCCCGCGTGTGCAGCTGCGAGCGCTGCGGCAACTCGCTCGTTGATCAAAGCCGTCAACTGGGCTTGTGTCATGTTAACGCGTCCAGACATGGTTCTTCATAATAAGAGTAATACGTGTGAGAGAGGTTCGCGAAAGTACGATAGTAGGACAGAGTAAGTACACACGTGTTCAAACAACAGTAGTTATACTAATCAAGCATACCATGAGCAATGTACTATGTAACTAACAAGTAGGCAATATACACACATCATATTACCTAGAACGTCGAGCCTTGCATGAGGAGTGAAGTGTCGTTGTGGACCGTTGAGCACTAAACCGGTTATAGTCTGGTTTTAACAAAAACGTTTCTCCTTTATTAAAACCAAGTTCACTATAACCAATGGCTCTGATACCAATCTGTCACACCCCCAAAATCCCACCTGCGGAGTATTACCGCTTGGAGGCGTGACTGACCAGGATCCAGCCACCAATCATACTGAACAAGCATATAATGATCATAAAAGTTTAACCAATACGATTGGTGTTTCAAAACAAACAAGTTAAGTTGCAAGCGGAAGCATAAGTTTAAAGTTATAACATAAGTTCCAAAAGTTTCAAGTTTAACATAGTCTTGTAGCAATCCCTGTCCCACAACGATCCTCCTCCATGCAAGCTCCAGCTGAGTACCTATGGTCCTGCAAAGCATGTAGTAACGAGTCAACAACTAGTTGAGTGAGTTCACGGGTGGGCGTTTGTTTTAGTTATTCCGAAAACAGTTTCCTTTAACTGGCATCCTGCCGTGGGGGTTACCCCATAGTTTTAAAAACGTGACATGTTCATTCCCAGTTACTCCGGCACTCCGGCCGTGGGGGCTACCCCATGATAGTTATCAGGCATTTCGGCCGTGGGGGCTACCCCATGCGTACACTAGACTCGTTACCATATCGACTGCTGACTGTAGTCATGTTTATGTGCCCTGAAAACATCAATGTCTATCATCATTGACGTGCCCCAGATCCATTAGTTCACGCCCGTCCTCTGCGGCACGGTGTGAGGCTTGTCAGACCTAAATAGCGCTATCTAACTAATGACCCGCTCGCCATTGGCCCGGCGATTAGTCGATACAAAAAGGAGGGACTTCGTGATAGAGTTTTAGTCTAGTACGTTTATCCGTCCATCCGGACGAGGAATCACATTCCTGAACCACTGACGTCCTACTCAAGGAGGACGAGGAATCCACGTTCCTTAACCCCGTTCCCGACCTAGGGAATCCCATGCTTTGTAGAGGGTGTGAACTCACCTTGGTTTGCTCGGCAGTTAATCACAGAAAGTCAATCAAGTCGCAAGTAGTCAATAACGTCCTAACACGGATATCACGTATAATCAGATTCGAACCAAGTAGTGCACAAATGTGCAACACGTATGGCAAACACGGGTAATAATCATGGCAACATGTTTAACATACACAGTTCACAGTTATCATTCAAACACAGCCCAAAGTCTAAGTGTAAGGCCCAAACAGTTGGGCTCGTGATAACAGACTCAAATAACATATCAACAGTAGCACAGAAGTCCATAAACTCGGCCCACTAACTTAGGCCCAAAGTGTGGTCTCGAGTCGCAACCGGACTCGCAAGCATGGTCTCGAGTCATGCTGTGTGTTGATCTCAGGTGGTTGCGAGTCGCAACCGGTGTCGCAACCATGGTTTCGGCTTGTCATGCTGAGGTCTCGAGTCGCAACGGGACTCGTAACCTGTGGTCTCGGCTTGTCCTGTTATGGTTGCGAGTCGCAACCGCGTGGTCTCGAGTCATCACGCTGTGGTTGCGAGTCGCAACCGGGTGATTGCGAGTCGGTAGCAGTCGTTTTCATGTTCACGTGTTGATGCAGATATGGTCAGCCAAATTGTACAATATAATCAGGCCCAAATCAGGAAATAACCAATAGCATTCCACTAACAGTTTTCCTAATCAGGCTATTAGTCAAAGATGGATCAAAATCACAAGGGTTTTCAATCTTCAACTATCATTCAAAGTGTTCTTCAAATATTCAAACACATATTCATCAAGTTCATAACATAAACCATTTTCATTCAACCATATTATGCATTTTCGGACAAGAGTTATAATCCCAAACTAGATATCAATACTCATCTTGCTAGCAACACATTTTTAACTAAGCTTTGCCACTATCATAAACTAGTCCGATTTCATGAACATCAACATAAGTGGTTCAAACTTCATTTAAACACAAAATATCACAACTCTACATGCCATATATCCGAAATGAAGGTATGTTATCCGATTATTAACATTGTACATACAATATCATCATTTGTTAACAAGTAGCAAATCATTTCTCATGTATAAACAATCTAACCTTCAAACCCTAGACATAACATGAACACACTAACATTCAACAAAACATCGAGAACACTAACCGGTTATGGGTTTCGAGGGTGTGTGAAAAAGCTTCCAACCGGGTGTGTGTGTGAGCCGATCCAAGTCCAAAGATCCGAGAATGATGAAGTGTTTGTGTTCTAGAGTTTAGGTGAGAGAGAAGTAGGAGAGTGTGTGTGTTGTGATGTTCAACAAAGTGGTAACAAATAACTAAGGGTGGTTTATATAGGCTAGTTCAAGTGTGTGCACCCTTAGTGGGTTTCGAATGGGTTTACGGCCCAATGGCCCAACCGGCCAAAGGTTCTCGGCCCAAGTTCACTCGAGACCTCATGGTCTCGAGTCGGGTTCCTTATTCTCGGTCGGGTTCTTTGTTTTCGGGTTAGGTTCTCGGTTCACGTAAAACATGTACACACATAAATATATACAAATGCACACATACAAAGCACATAAAAGTTCACGCTATCATTAAGTTCAATTGGTTAACTAATCACGTAACGTACAAGCAAGTCATATCACGACACCACGAAAGGTTCTAGATTTCGAGTTGTCACATCATCCCCAAGTTGAAAGAAATTTCGTCCCGAAATTTGATGGCACTCACTGAGGAAGCTAGTTAGGTTGCAAGGTTTTCCCGGTTATCCTGGGGTGTCACAATTCGAGGATTAGCTAACGAACGAGCTATCGACAAAGGGAAGTCCAATGGGAGAAGGTTCCTGAAACGGCATATCAAACGCAATACGGCCATTGCAACTTAGCACACCATGACCATTGAGTTAATTAACACATCGGCAGCTGCATGGATCACATGAATCGACTATGCTTATTGACAACGTGTTAAATCATTTCCAAGAGAAAGGAACATCATAGACGACATCTGAATCATATTTTAGGGCTCCTAAGGGAGGAGCCATTACGTGCGAAGTCTTGTTTAGTTTAACATCTAGATTCGAGAGATGCATTATGATCATGTAACCAACGAAGTGGGAATACACGTGGATCTTGCCAGGAGATCGTGCAGTTTAAAAACCTCTTTAGCACAGCAGGGTGCTGTGTTCGCGGAAGACAAAGTAGGAGAACGTTTTTTTTAGCTTTTGGAATTCAACTCTACAATGCATTGAGCACCGTCTTTACCTGAGGGTGCGGGAGACTTAGTGGTATACCATGACGGTTCGAATCAGAGTCCAATGACGCCGCTGGATGGAACTTTGGAATGAGTGCGACTGCGACACCTGAACGTGCACGAGCTATGCAGCTCTCTATCGACTTTAACCCACCCGATCAGACTCGCTCTGTCCAAACTGGAGAACTAAAGGAAGAGGATTTTCAAGTTGAAACCATGCGGGGCATAGAGAAGCAATCTTTGGCAGGTCGGAAGATATTCACTACCTCCTGGAACGAATGTAGATCTCATTATACGACAACTGTAGGGAATTTATGTTGACCAAAGCACACCGGTCTCGATATTCTAGTCAGCTGGGTTTGATGAGAGATATTAGGATCTATAAACCTTATACTGGTGGTCGGGCATGAAGGCCCACCTGGCAATGTATGTGAATGATGTTTGACTTGTGGGAACGTAAAGGTGGAGTAGCAGCAACCAGAAGCATCGAAACGGAGATAATAACACTTGGGTGATCGTTGATTACCTTACGTAACCAGCGCACTTTATTGCAATCAAGGACATTGACGAGTCGTCACAGTTTGAGAATGTTCCTCTGGGAGAGGCAGCTTTTAGGCACGAGGTGCCAACTCTTGTTACCTCTGATTTTGAACTACATTCGATTTATGACAGGCAATACGCAACACCCTCGACTCATGTCTAGACATGAACATTGTTTATCACCGTTGGACAAATGGTCAGAACAAACGAACCATCCACACACTCGAAGACATGCTGCGAGCATGTGTGAGATTGACTTTAGGAAGAATAGAAGGACGTTTACCTTTAGTTGAGCTCTATCATAGCAATCACCATTCTTGTATTCAGACAGCTCTGTTTGAGGCAGTGCATGGACATTTATGCTAATCTCCTTGTTGAATTAATGTGGGTGACAACCTAATCGCAGGTCCAGGACTTGTATTCGAAATTCTTGTGAAGATTGTTTGGATCGGAAATTGTTTGGCGGACGCGAGTGGCCGTCAGGAAAGCTATTAAATGTAGGAAGCACTAGGAGTTCGATGTAGGCAAACGTGTCATGATCGAAAGTCTCACCCTGGGAGGGTGCGGTATGCTATAGAAAACGTGGCAAGTTTAGTTTACGATGCGTTGGGACATCCGGATTTCTGGAACAAATCGGTGACATGGCTCACAAATTCGAGTTAACTGATGAATTGGGTAACGTTCTCGGTGACATTTATGCCTCAAATCTAAAGAAGTGTTTGTCCGACGGAAAACTAGTAATACCCTTACTAGCATCCAAGGTTAACGACAGGTTGCGGTTATCGAGAAAGCTATCGAAGGCATGGCCCAGGAAGTCAAGGTTAGCTATCTTAGTCGGAATTCAACCGTGAGAGTCCGTTGGGACTCCAGACGGGGATCGGAGTTTGCGTGGGAGCGCAATCACCGGGGTAAACCCTAGTATCCTCAGTTGTTCGAACGATTGAATTAACTACTGCTGTTATTGGCGAATTTCGGGACGAAATTCCCTTTCAAGTTGGGGATGGTGTGGCACCTAAGGAAAACCTACAGCAATCTTGATTATCACTTCACTTCTTTGTGCTTACTTGTCAAATTTCGGGACGAAATTTCTTTCAAGTTGGGGATGATGTGACAACCCGAGCTTTCGAGGTTAGTGTTATCTGACTTCATGATCCTCTTATTTTGTATCGACTTGTTTCTTGTGCCTGATAGGGAGCATCATTACTTGTGAGTTATGTTTTCTTTTTAGTTGCAACTTATTTGAGTTAAATGCATTAAATTCATGGGTTGGGTTACACGAGGATGGGTTTTACTAAAGGCCCAGACATTTGGCCCAAACTCTTGGACCAAGCAAGTATTAAATACATTGTTCATGTCACTTGAACCTCTTTAACTCTCGGCCCAAAGCAGTTAGCCCAAATCAAGCCCAACCTTGTTACTCTTGTTGCATTCGGCAATGTATATGTACGTATACATAACCCTAGAGACTAACCCCACAAAATTGGCGACGACAATTCTTGCTCTTCGACAGGCCCTCTCTTCAAAGCAACCCTCTTCTCGAACCAATTCACCCTTTACAATCTTCGGGTAAGTGCGATAGTACTTGTTGTGATTGTGATTAATCATAGCCGAATTGTTGTTATGTGATCACTTGTTCAGATTGCTCGTATGTGATGAATTTGATCAGATCCATTGTTGTTGGTTAGTAAATAAATTGGTAAATCGGTTAAGTATAATACATCGTTTGATCTTAGTGTACATGGAATAGGGTGCACATACATGAAGTCTTGGTGAATAAATCATATGTTACAGCTTTTTAATGGACACATGAAATTAGATATTAAATGGTTAGGAGATGTGGACTTGATTATATGTTAAACTTTTGTGATCGGTGATACACAAACTGTTTTGGGGGCTAATGATCTAATCGGGTAATCTACAAAGATTGTTTGGGGCGGCGCATGTTATTGGGCTGATGACAAATAATAGATTAGTGATTAACATTAAAAACATGCTGAAGTAATGGCCTCATATAACTGATATCATGAATCCTTCTATGATGTTGTATGTTGTTGAAATCTGTTACATAAAGAACAAGATTGGCGTGATGATAAGTACCTTTAGAATATTTGTGGCATGATAATTATAAGGGATAGTGGATATTGTGGTCCAATTACAATAAAGATTTGATTGTATGATTGTCAGCCATGTGTTGGACCGAAGCATTAAATTAGTCAGTTGCTGTTGGACCTATGATGATATGATAAGATGTGATAACCATGTTAGTGCCATAATGATATTTGAGTTTCATATAAATCGAAGAAAGTAAACAATGATATAAATTGATTGGCCATGTGATCATGATTTTGGGCATAGGGTAATAGAGATATATTTTGAATTGTAGTACAACCAATTCTCATAAAATAAGGCTATCACACTTAGGAAAACGGGTCGGAAACCATCAGACTTTGACATTGGACTCGAACATTAACTCAGGAATAACGTGTGGGTCGTGTAAGTCTTGGCCCAATTTCACACTATTGGTAATTAGTCGAGCACACACAAACCGGGCCACACTCTTGTGTGGGCCTGGGATGAAATTTGTTTGGGTCACGGGTCAGACGACCCCGGGCCGCACAGTTTACTGAATGACCAACCCTGTTGGGCCTCTAGTCAACTGGGCCGCACACCTACTTGAGTAACGTACTAAACTGCTAAGTGTTAAAGTAAGACACGAGATGGGAATGTGAACTTTATGGGATTCGAATGCCTGTTATGTGACTATGTGACAACCTGTGTGCTATATGTAATTTGTTGCATGAGTATTTTGAAGGAATAAGAAACTAATCATATTTGGTAACCACGGTAGGGTTTGGTTGACCAACTTGGACGGGTAAAGTAACATAATCTACCGAGCAATCTAAGGTGAGTTCACTGCACTTTTCTAAGCATGCGTCCCGGTGGTTTGGGACATCTGGTAAACGTTTCTAAAGGGAATACTGGGTAAACTGTTTATTTGGGATGTTGGTTATTGAACACAGTATAAATCATGTAAGACCCCATACATCTACCGTGTTGCTGAAGAAGCAACGAGGTATTTAGTTGATAGCGCTATTAGGTTTGGCACCCTCACACCGGGCCGAAAGGACGGGCGTGAACTAATTACCTGGACCTCATGACCAATGCCTAGTTAGAGGCATTGGGGTTGGGCATTCACATCGTGTACATATAAGACCCCTTACATATATTCAAGGTTGTTTGATACCTTGACCTCATGACCAATGCCTAAATGGAGGCATTGGGGTTGGGCATTCACATCTAGTCGCCACATACGGTAATCGAGTAATAACAACATCAAAACAAAACATTGAACTGTTTTAAACACACAACTGGTAACTAAACGCGTTAACAAAACTTTGAACTCACCAGCGTCGTCTGACACACTTGTCTGCATGCTTGCAGGTTTATAGGGTTATATCTTGTGGAACTTGCTGTCTGGAAGGCTGGAGTGGTCATGGGTCGAGAAACAAAGAATCTCCATACAAGCTTAATGGTTTATGTACACATGGTTTATGAAATACTTGAAAGTTTATTTAAATACATTTATGAGTTCAATGTGATTGGTGGCTTGGATCCTGGTACGTCACACGCCTCGCGGGGGTTTCCGCATGTGGTATTTTGGGGGTGTGACATTAGGATTGTACCTCGACGAATACCAAAAAATCGCACGATGGATACGACCAACGTCTCTAATAGTAAGCTTGTTCACAAGTTCTAAGTCACCACAAGATCTACATACGAAATGAAACTAATCAAATCTGTTTAACCAAAACGTGAATCAGCAGAACAGGGTGACAACATGCAATGTCGGTGGTGACGGCTCGGCTGGGTAGCAGCGGTGTGGTGGGGTCGACGGTCGCCCCCACGAGATCCACACGTGAAATGAATCAAATTTGTTTAACTGAAATGCAAATCAGCACAACGGGGCGACAACTCGACTGGGTAGCGTCGGTGTGGTGGGGTCGGCAGTCGCGAGGGTGAGAAATTCATGTTTCTTTGAGAAAAAGCTGTAATTAGGGTTTTAAGTTTAACCTCATATTTAAAGAACCCATAATTATACTTTAGTCCATACACAATTAACTTTCCTTCCAAGTAATTAGCCTTTGACTAATCAATTTTATCAAGTCAACCCTTTTAACTTTGTTCTTTTTTTTAACGGCCAACAAAAAACTTTATTCATTAGCAAGCGGCTACACCAAATATACATAATACACTAAATATGATACACAAAAAAAGAAAAAAACAAAACAGTCCAGCACAGATACCCACTATTACATCAACTAAAAACGTCGAAAGTCTTCCATTTTTCCGGAGTTAAACCAACTTCCTTTGAACGATTTTTAACCCATAAATAGCTCATAGCCTTTATTTCCTCCAAAATGCTCGTAACTGTCGGACATATACCATTGAAGATCATTTTATTTCATTCCGACCATATGCTCCACACCGTTACTTGAACGATAGCATTTAAAGCCTTCTTCTTCTTCTTCTTCTTCTTCTTACTGGAGACAGAAACATTCAAATGCAAATCCGAAATGTCCTTTAAACTGAATGCAAAAAATGTGGAATTTTGCACCACTGAGAAACAATAGACCAAACTGTTTGAGCAAAGAAACAAGACACAAACGAGTGATCACTCGTCTTAGTATAATCTCCACATAATGCACACATATCCGAGTTAACCTGGATGTTTATGGCCTGAAGTGCAGCCCTGGTAGGTAACGTTCCTTCTCCGCTCGCCACGTGACAAAACCCACTTTTTTCGGGACCCAACTATTCCACACAAACTTGTAACCGGGCTCCGACCTATCGTGCACGCTGAGGATGTCTTTGATGCTTCTAACCGTGAATTCAACCGATTGGTGTAAACCCCATTTTACAGGGTCTAAATTAGAAGACATCGACACGGATGATAGGATGGCCATCAAGTTCAAAAACTCCTCTGCTTCTTGCCCTTGCTGAACCTGTCTGGCCCAATCCCAACTGAACAGTCGAGATCCTCCAACCCACAATAATCGCTCAGAAACTTTACATAATTTGTTTTTTTCAATTCCAAACAAACTAGGAAACCTTATATACAATGGTTCATTTCCTAGTCATAAGTCAAGCCGGAAAAATGTGTTTTCACCATTACCCACCGAGACCCGAATTGCCTTATAAAGGTCAATGCCCTTATGATATTTATAATTTGTTTCCATTGCCCTGGAATAGATATCTTTGCTGGAATTGTCGACCATGACCTTGAATTGTGATGAATCGCCCAAATGACTCTCCTCCATAGACCTTTTTCCTGTACTTTAAAGCGCCACCACCATTTTGCCAACATGGCTAAATTTGCGTCCATTAATGATCCAAACCCAAGCCCACAATATTCAATTGGAGCAATAACTTTATCCCATGCAATCCAATTCATTTTTGCTTTTTCCTCAGATCCTCCCCAAAAGAAGACCCTTCTCAATCTATCCAGACTATCAATAACTTGGACCGTTGCTTTATATAAGGAGAAAAAATATGTTGGCAAAGAATTAAGAACCGCTTTCAACAATGTGACTCTCCCACCATAAGATATTTGCTTTGCCTTCCAAATCGCTAACCGATTCCTGAATATATCGATAACAGGTTTCCAGTTTTTTGCAAGGTTCATATTTGCTCCCACCACCAAACCCAAGTGCTTAAAAGGGAGATTCCCACTTTTGCACCCAAGAAAGTTCGCCATAACATCAAAATTTTGTTGGTTTATCCCCACTCCAAATACACTACACTTGGCGAGGTTAACTTTCAACCCTGACGCCAAATAAAAACACCTTAGAATACGTCTTAGGTTACTCATATTTTCTTTCGACCATTCGTCAAGGAAAATGACATCGTCGGCATATAAAATATGAGATAACATAGGTCCGTTTGAAGTACAATTGAGACCTTTATATAAACCAAACTCTCACTAATTATTATCTAATAATTAATCATCGTTTATATCAAATAACTGTTATTGCTCGTTAATTTAAAAGCACTAGTAAAACGTTTTGACTTTATTTTATTCCTAATAAAATAACCTCTTTAATTTATTATCTAAATGATACACTAATATTCGTTTAATTTATTAAAAAACACCAATAATTTTCGCAATTTAATTGTTTGGTAAACAATTAATATATCCTAGTATTTCACCAAATACTTGTTCTCTATAATTAATATGCTCGTATGATACATAATGTTTAACAACGAGTTAACGTAACCCGCACGTTGCAGCGGGAAGCTGTGTATAGTTTCTCATTTGCTACTGTTTCTCATTTGCTACCGTGTTTGCGGTCAAGATCACAAAATCAAATTGAGTAGACAACAAAATTTGGCGACATCTTGATACTCTTTTTGATTTGACGTGTTTGAGGTCGGAACCAAAAAATCAACTGCTGCCAATGACACAATCAAATACCCCTTAATTGTTTATTTCAATTTCTTGAATATTGTTTAGAATACAACACTGTAACCTTTGATCGGTTTCCATTTTTTATTACTCGACATCTTTTTTTTAAATGAAAAAAGAACATTTGTAAACTGTAAATAAGATAAAAAAAACTAAACAAAAAATCGAAAGAAGAAAACACTTATATTTTAATTGAAAATTTCAATAACAAAATATTTAACTTCAAGGATTGTTTAAAATTCGAATAAGAGGAAAGGTTTAACTTGTATAATTCTAGTATTCTACCAAAAGGATTAATATGATTTTTTTTTTTTTTTGGAAGTCCTTCGACCTTTTGTCTTTCAATTTTATCTTTCTTCTCCAAAGCTTCCATAGCTTCCAAACAAAAAAAACTCAAACCCATTGGCCGCTTTTATAATTCTATAAAATAGGAACTAACAAACATTAACATTAACAAAATAATATAGTGAGGATGTTGAGAAATAGGAATGTGCCCTAACGTTGCTTAAAAAAATTGGGCTAATTTTACTCTTATAAGCTTAAAACGGGGCTGTCTCTGAAAATTCTCGAAAATCTTAGGGCCTGAGGCGAATAGAACATACGGGCCCATAAAATGTAATTTTTTTTTTAAATGTATATAGAAAAGCTTAAAATATCAGAAAATGAATTAAAACTAATAGACAATATCATTTGACAAAATTAGGCCATTAATGCTATTTGCATTAATGAATGAATAACAAACAAATAAACATAAAAAAAAATCAACTAAATTGGAATTTAAGTGGATGTAAAGATTGGAACCCGTGACCTCTAGTTGTCGAAACAACATATCAACCACCAAGCCACTTTATGCTTTCTTTAGATCGAGCGCGTATATATCCCAATACATATACATATTAAAAAAAAAAAATTCAGGACCTTGTACGTTTTTGACCCTAAGCCGGTGCCCACCCAACCTTGCTTAGGGCCGACCCTATTCCCGTGCCACCCCTGGCATGGCTATGAATCTGCCACTGTATAACCGGATCACTGGCAACACCAATTCCCTGTCGGAGGAGCATGAATCCTTTTAAAGCGTCATGACCAACCCTTTATTTGTGTCTCTTGGATTAAACAAACATCTATATGCAATACTAATACTTCACATTGAGCAAATATCATTTTTTATCAAAAAATAAAAAAAAAAAAACAGCGGGGATATGAATAGACAAACATGCATTAACCATAATATTAAGAACATGGAACAACCATGCTCTTTGTTGTACCGGGAACAATTGTATCTACAACATGCATAATTAAAATCACGTACACATCATTTACTAAATCATCTTCATACATATTGATAATGAAAACATTATTATTATTTTAAAACAAAGAACTATAAACATGATCACCATTATGTACACAACATAAAACTCGATGAACAGAAGAAAAACCGTAAATCACCATTGCAACAAAGAATAATTTAGACGATTTGATATTAATCACACGAATTTCTACATCGTCAATTTAGAAAAGGTTCGTCATCTTTCTTGGTGTAAAAATCGATGAAAAAAAAAAAGCGAAATCTATGAAGAGTTACGCGGACGGTTGTGTATCCCGCTTATATATAAATGTCATTCAACGTATTTGAGAGGTACGCCTGCCATGGCGGTTTTTATGACGGTTGATGGTAGGTGCGGTCGTCCGATGATACCTTACTACAATCAAAACTTTGGGTTTCATGTCGTCGTGGCTTTACTAAAATCTACTTACTTATTGTTCGCATGGTGGTTACAATCTACTCGATCAAAATATATGGAAGGAAGCGATGATATAGGCAGAAAGGAAGGTGTTACTTTAAAGTTGATAAAGCGACGTGATGGTTGGCCGGTTCGGTGATATGGACGAAAGGAAAGGCAGGAGGGAAGGTGTTAAAAGCAACCGACGTATTGTTTAATTGTACATATAACTAGGGGGAATACCCATGCGATGCACGACATGCATAATAGTTATTGTTTTTTCCTGGAACGATGACTGATATAGATAGTGCGTGACACGGTACGAAAGTGCGAATATAGTATAGATTTTTAAAACAAAAACCTGGTTTTTTTTTAAGTTAGCCGTTTGACCATGGTTATTTTGACCAAAGTCCACTCCTCATTCGGCACTTTGTGGTAGCACCACCAGTCAAAAAAGGCCCAAAACACTCGAGGGTACAGTGTTCCCCCACGTTTTTAAGACGCTTTGAGAGAGGTTTGCGCCCCACCACATGTGGTCTCACAAAACTTCAAATCTATGGACGTGTGGTTTCTCAATCCTCTTCAAAAGACGTCACAGTTTTCAAATTTTTTTATTTTTTCTTTTTCATTGTGTTTTAAATGGTGTAAAATAGATGTTATATATATATATATATATATATACATATTATACTACATACACATATACATATAAATTTAGTTTTAACATCTAAAAGTCAAATTGCAGGTTTTGTTCCCTTTTATAGATCAGAAAGCAGTTTATAAACCAACAAAATTAACAAATCCTAACAGTTCTTCAAGTGTTTAGTTATATAATCTATATATTTATTTACTAAAATTTATTACAATTAACCCAATACTTAATAAATAGGGTATGCAGGATTTAAAAAGTGTTATCTGGACACGTATGTCACTCCAGCTTGCCAATCTTGTGTACCGACTCCAGGGTAACATTTTCAGATGCCTGCAACACATCTGGTTATAAAAGTAAAAAATAAACAAAAATGATGTTTTAGATTTTTACCCTGATCTCAAACTTAATGTAGTTGTTTAGTCCATTTAATTAAATTTTATTTTTAGTTGACGCATAGGTACAATGTAATCCTCTATTTGTGACAATTGTCATTGTGCTTATAGTCATGTGATGTTGTTTTAATACCCGTTAACCAACTCGTTTCGCCTCTATTTCTCAGTTATTTAAAGAAGCAACATATACATCAGAAGTAAATTTCTAAAGATAATGGTGAACCGTCAATGGTACAATAAACTTACCTCAAGACTACCATTTGCTAAACTGGTAGTGTATCTCAGAGTCCAGAAATCCCGTGCTAGAGCTATTTCAATTAATATATGGAGAAAAGGAAGAGCCGCATTGATTAAACATGATCATAAAGGCTCGTACTATTTCATTAAAGTTAATTGTAATATTAAGTATTAGTTATCTAATAACCAATCAATCCTTTAAGGTGAATTGTTATGAAAAGTCTATAAACCCTAACTTAAACATTAATATATGGAGAAAAGGAAGAGGCTCATTGATTAAACATGGTCATAAAGGCTGGTACTATTTCATTAAAGTTAATTGTAATGCATTTAAAGCAACCATAAATTTTGATTTTAAATATAAGATATATCTAAACTTAGAAATTGTTTACTGAAAGTTGAAGTTGAAATAAATCATATTCAGATAATTATTTTTTATATGCAAATTCAAACAGACCTATCAAAATATGTAGGAAAACTCCATGCAAGTCTAACTCCGTCACGCTTAAATTCATGTAACCTGAATGCGGTTCATTACTTATTTAACCCATTTATTTAAATAGGCAGGCGAGTGGTAATCGGCTTGGTGGGTTGTAAAACTGTGTTAATTTTACCAGCATGGTGGAAGTCAATATTCTACCAGTATCATTACATCCAACTTTTTAAAAGTAAACAAATGGTTTGATAATATGAAAACTATTTCAAATGAATATTAATAATGTACAAATTTAAACGAACATTCAAATGAAAATAAAGAATGGTTACAAACGAACGCAAATAAGAGAGAGGACAGACATAAACGAAAGTCAATCATCGAAGATAAATGAACGAAAATAAACGAACATAACATTGAACCTCCAATTCGTTTACGGGTTGCACCTACTTCTGTTTAAAGCAAGATGTATAGATTATGCAACGTACCTTAAACACACGTGTGTGTGTGTATGTGAATATATGTTTTTAACTTGATCCGCATAAATAGTTTTGAGCCAATAGAAAGCGAACCGGGGACTAAAAAAAATGGAACCCAACTAAAAGCGAAAACCAAGGAAACTGAAACCAAACCTAAACGAACCAAAAAACAAAACCAGACCGAAATGAACCTATACAAACTGAATAATTTTACCGAAACAAATAAGCTGAGACAAATAATGTTGCTGAAATGAAAACTGAACCTGAACCAAAAACAAATAAAGCGAATCTAACCGGAAAGGAAACTAAATTTACACAAAACTAAAAAAAAACTGAAAACGGAACAAAAAACGTAAAAGATCTAACCGAAACGAACTCAAAAAACTTAGATCGAAACAAAACAATTCCTGGAAAAGATCAAAACCAAAACGATGCAACTAATGAGATGTCGTACGGAGGCGAAACTAATGAGATGTCGTACGGAGGCGAAACCGAAACCTCTGGCGGAGGATTTAAAGCTTTTCCGGCGAACCTCCGATGACTCGCCTTCTCTTTCTTCTGGTTAGGTTTACGGCCGCGACAGTTAACCTGTTCACTACTG
Source organism: Helianthus annuus (assembly GCF_002127325.2). Classification (NCBI taxonomy): domain Eukaryota; kingdom Viridiplantae; phylum Streptophyta; class Magnoliopsida; order Asterales; family Asteraceae; genus Helianthus; species Helianthus annuus. The sequence continues at coordinate 51,190,083 of NC_035444.2, forward strand.
GTAAAGTTTTCTTCAATAGCTTCAATTACTTGATGAATTAGCTCTCGGTTAACAGACGTGTCCCACCGGAACCAGTAGTTCGTGTAATAATCGAAGCAATCGCAGTCGAATACCGGAGATTTGTGTGCGGCCGGAGCTTTCTTCTTATTGTTATTATCAGATGATCTAGGGTTTGTGGAATTATTTTTGTGGAATTATTTTTGACACAAATGATTAAAGTAATGTAACTTGTGATTATTAAACTGGAATTGTTTTTGACCCAAATGATTAAAGTAATGTAACTTGTGATTATTAAGTAAATTAAATGAAATTAATAGGATTCTTATAGGCTGGTGCATTTAAAAGGAATTTTTACATATATCCCCTTATTAAAAACCCTTATTACATATTTGTCCAATCTTTAAAATCAATTACATATTTCCCCCTTTCTTTATGAAATTACCCTTTTTCTTAATTTCTTATCTCTTAACTTCAAAATCAATCTAGTCAATACTCTATATGTTGTGATAAAATCTTTAAAATATTTCTTTGAAAAAAAAAACGGTCATACCCATATTATAAAACAAGTGACCTTTTTACATATCTAGTTACTGGTTAAGTTTAAGTTTACATATTTTTTACAACCGACCCATTATACATTTAAATTTTAGTTAACTACACTAACAATTTACGTTAAAATATTGATTATCTAAAATATCTTATATAAAAAAACATATTGTTATACAATATACGTTTGTTTTATTCAAGTCGTAATCAATTTTTCTTTAGCCTAAATCTTAGTTCGATCATCAACATTTTAATTGTTTTGAAGCAGGAGCTAAATTTCCATTTTTTTGTGTAATGCTATTTCAGAAATCTAATTGTCATGTTTTAAACATTCAAAATAATATTGAAAAAACTGTTTTACAGCAAAAGTAAATTTTTAAACCATGGTCGCATGACTGTTTTCTTTAAAAAAATAATGCTTAAGAGCTATGACGTATTATATATAAGCAAAACTTTCAATTTCACATAACAGAGGCAGAAGCTTATAAAAAAGGAGAATTGGTCTGTAATAATCCCACCTAGACCTTATTGGCCATTAATAATCCCACCTTAGAATATTCCCCCCACCAGTCCCACCTTTCACCTATTTTTCCTACAATGGTCCCCCGTTAAAAAAACTTAACGGAGTTAAGCTTTTTTCCAAATTACAAACAGATTTTTTAGGGCTTTTGATTAGAACGACAATACGAGTCCATTGATGTAAAACTTGCCTCGAAACAGTGTCCAAATGATGAAAACGACGGTTCAATTCGGGTGTTTAAATTTCCAATTAACCAAAATCAAGTCACTTGGAGCACCATTTCGAAGTAAGTTTTACATCAATGGACTCGTATCATTGTTCTGATCAAAAGCCCTAAAAAATCTGTTTGTAATTTGGAAAAAAGCTTAACTCCGTTAAGTTTTTTTAACGGGGGACCATTGTAGGAAAAATAGGTGAAAGGTGGGACTGGTGGGGGGAATATTGTAAGGTGGGATTATTAATGGCCAATAAGGTCTAGGTGGGATTATTATAGGCCAATTCCCCTATAAAAAAATAGGCAGGACTTATAAAAAATGAATTCATATCATTAGGTTAATATCTTATTTGTAAACAATTATATTACACATTAAATCATAAAATATGTAAGTAATGGTATTAGAAAGGGGAAAAATGTAATAATCATTTAATAAGTTCATTAAGGGTAAAATAGTAATTCAATAGGAGTGATTTTAATAAAATGGGTAAATATGTAATATGTATGGTTTAAAAGGGGGAAATATGTAATTGATTTTATGGGTTGGGTATATATGTAATAAATGATCTTAGGAGGGGGATATATGTAAATGACCTCATTTAAAACAACCATAAATTTTGGTTTTAAAATAGAACATATAACTAAACTTTAGAATATATATTTTACAGCAAAAGTAAATTTTTAAACCATGGTCGCATGACTGTTTTCTTTGAAAAAAAATAATGCTTAAGAGTTATGACGTATTATATATAAGCAAAACTTTCAATTTTCACATAACAGAGGCAGAAGCTTATAAAAAAATAGGCAGGACTTATAAAAAATGAATTCATATCATTAGGTTAATATCTTATTTGTAAACAATTATATTACACATTAAATCATAAAATATGTAAGTAATGGTATTAGAAAGGGGAAAAATGTAATAATCATTTAATAAGTTCATTAAGGGTAAAATAGTAATTCAATAGGAGTGATTTTAATAAAATGGGTAAATATGTAATATGTATGGTTTAAAAGGGGGAAATATGTAATTGATTTTATGGGTTGGGTATATATGTAATAAATGATCTTAGGAGGGGGATATATGTAAATGACCTCATTTAAAACAACCATAAATTTTGGTTTTAAAATAGAACATATAACTAAACTTTAGAATATATATAGATTAAAAATAAGGTGGCATTTAACCGACATATATCACACCGCTTCATTTTCTTAATTAAGGCAACATTTATAAATTGAAGCATTGTAATTCCAACGGACGAAAGTTAGTGATACGTCCCGTCAATAACTTTTCGAATCGACATGATTTTTAAACTAAAGGATTCAACCAAGTTGTTTTTTCAGTATAAGATCTATTACTTATATTAAAACAAAACAATTTTGGCCACTTGGCATTTGCTTAAACTACTAATAGCCACGTGTCTTCCTATCAATCCACGCTTATTGTGTTTAGGCGCTAAAACGAAAAGCCTCTAAACCCTAATTTCAATTTCAACTCTCTGCCTCTTCACACGCTTCTTTTATTCCTTCCTTTTCTCTCAACTATATCATTCAACTTGGATTCTATCTTCATAGCTGCCACTTCTTTTTGGATTTGAACAACTTTTTTGCTTGATTTTTCATTAGAATCAGTTCTTGGAATCGGTGGCTCTGGGTTCTTGATCGTCGTTTCATCTTCTTAGGTCAGGGTTTCTCCTTCTTTTTGAATTATTGTTTCATCTCCTCAGGTGTTAGCGTTTCTTCTAAACGGCAGGATTTAGGGTTTAGTTTAAGTAATCAGTTGAATTACAATTATGTATCAGGTATGATGTATATGTTTAGGTTTGTGAAAAGTGGAACAAATTGTTAGGTTTGCGATTCACATTCGGATCCAACAGGTAGTGTCTAACCCTAAACTTGATTGGCCTTTCCTCAACGTTAAGATTTTGATTGTGTTTTATTTTTGTTTTTCTCTGTTGTTTGGGTCTGTTAGCTGCTTGCTAAGGGCCGTTCTTGGTTTTAATAAAGCTCCACTTTGGTGTTGAGTTTTTATTTTCTGTTGTATTCTTGAAGACTCAATTCAATCTGCAGTTGGACATAATTTGAATAAGAAAAAGTATACATCAAGTATACTAGATGTGTAGGTAGAATGCACCTATGGAAAAGTATACAAAGCCAGAGAGAAAGCCACCGGCAAAATTGTTGCTCTCAAGAAAACTAAACTTCATGAAGACGAAGAAGGCATTCCGCCTGTTACGCTCAGAGAGATCTCGATCCTGCGGATGCTCTTACGTGATCCTCATGTGGTTAAGTATGTCTTTCAATATCATTTGAATCTACAATTCCTTATTATGATGAAAAGTTAGGGTTTATGTGTTCTTTTAGCGATTAATTGAGTATATAGTTTCAAATTTACGCTTATTTTGCAATGATTTAAGCTTCAATTTGTTTAATTACCGATTTTTTGTTTGTATATTCGTGATTAAATCGAAGAGGTCAGATTTAGGGTTTTGATGAGTATATTAGTTCGTTTTGCCAGATTTATGCTTCTATTTCGTGATTATTTATGCTTCAGTTTGTCTGTATAATGATTATTTGTTTGTATTTTTGTAATCAAATAGAAGAGGTCCATTTCACGTTTTTGTTTGAGGTGAAGAGGTCAGATTTATGCTTCAGTTTGACTATATACTGGTGCTGAAACTTTGGTAAACTTTCTAATCCTTTTAGTTGATGTTTAACCCAATTTTTAGATCATTTGTTCTGTTTTAAGAAGAAGTGTTTCTACGTTCAAATACTTAAACTGGACTATTAATATGCCCAGGAGTCATGGATTACTATTGCAAGTGGTTAACTTGGTATTTTATTTAATAATGTTAATAGAAGAATAGCAACTTTAAACCACTATAATTGTGAACATGGTTATTAACTTAAAATCATTGTTTAAATCTTGAATATTTAGCTTTGTGAAACAGATCCATTTGGCGTGGGGGCTCAGTTGCTACCTTTATGTTCGGTATTGCATCTACTACTTTTCAAGGTCAAACATGGACAGGTTTTTTCAGTCAACGTTATTCTTTTGCTATAATTTACTATTTTGCTATATGATAGATTACTTCAATCTTTTTTGCGTGGTTTGTTATTTTGTTTTCTATTCATCTGAGATTATTTAATGTGTTGAAAACTCTGATTAAGGGCTTGGATTTGCAATAAACGGATTGATGAACTAATGTGTCGAAACTATGATTTTGTTTTTTCAATCGATTTTATCAGGTATCTTCGTCATCAACACCTTTAATTTCATTGATATACGCATCGTTTGGTTATTTATTATATTTTTTTGTCTATTGCAGAATCCTTTTGGAGTCATGGAGAAGATGTCCCATTGAAAGATGTATGTCTATTACAGTAGCTTGCTAATATCTCTGTTATCCGGTATAAAATATATACTTTATAGTGTAACTTATATTATATAACAAGTATAATATAATAGTGCACTATAAAACCATAAAGTGCATTGATTAAAACATGGCAAAACTTTTCCTTTTTGGTCATTTTTATCGAACCATTTTTATTTTAACTATAAAAAGAATTAAATTATCTATTTGACCTATTTATACTAACAAAGATATTAAAATCTTTATCGAAGGCATTACTGATTTGTTGAGCTTGAACATGCTATAAACCCGAACTTGCTATTCTATCCTAAAAGATGCCCCCATCCAAGGTAATATTTTGCAACTTTTGGGAATGTAACGCTAAATCTATAAATCCATATTAACGCTGAGAATTCAAGTTTCCATATTTCTTTATAATCATCTTCCAAAATATGATTGAGTTCCCATGTTTAACGATGATTGATCGCATAAGCCCTAAATCTATAAATCCATATGTATTCTGGGGTTTCTTCACATCGATTCTGGGTTAGGGTTTTAATCCATGAATATGGTTTTCTTTTACCTTCACACACAGAGCTCTATTCGTTGTAAGCAGCTTCAATCAACACCACTATATTTGTTAATTTACCTTTTGTTGCATTTTTTTGTTTACTTTTATTCTTAGGGTTTCCTGAATATTTGTTCTAGGTTTCGTGTTTGGCTGAATTCAAGAAGTTGGAGAGACTAGACCTCACCTTCAATAATCTGTTGTCACACGAGGTAATTTATAATTAGTTTATTGAAAATTTATTTGGGTCTTCATGTTTATGAACATGAAACTGTTTATGTCTTACTGATTGTTGAAGGTCAGGTATCAAATGATCCTAAATCAGTTTAAAAAACCTAACCCTAATCTATAACTAATTCGTATAATTTGTGTTTTTCTTATTTAAACTAGACTGGATTTGTGAGATTATACATCCGACTGATGTTTGAATTGTTGTTGTAGATTAATGGATGTTCAAGCAAAGAAGAAGGCGCTGTATCGTGCTAAATTGAAAGCACAAAACCAGGACAAACGTATTGATTCTCCTCTTGCAAGGTATACTTATTTTCATTATTTTTAAATTAAATGATCTGGAACCGGAAATAGTTTTTTTTTTTTTTGAAGAAAATTATAAATAGGGCATGGTATAAGCAGGTTAATCATTGTTTTTCATGAATTTGATAGGTTAACTATTTGAGGTGTGGCAGTGAATCGACCTTTTCATAGTTGTTGATGTTGGAGGTTAATGGTCAAACCGCAACATCTTATTGGCTGCACTTATCGGCCTGTTGGAATTTAATGGTCAACGGATGTCAAACAAGTCCTGCAAGTAAGCTAAGCTTCCACAAATATCATCATTTGTTTATGAAAATTTAAGCGTTTTTATTGATGACCACGCGTTTCCATGGTCCTCATGTTTGATGACCACGTGTTGAACAAATCCAGCCAAAAGATTAGATCCGATAGTTAGAATAATGGCGGCGGTTAGCGTTTCTTCAAGCTATTGATAGCGGCTGTTGTTGTTGCAATTCGGAGAAGAATCAACCACTAATCCAGGTTAAAAATAACTTTACAATTTGCTATAATAATTTTGGTATTTATCAGTTTTAAAAATGTATATTGATTTTTTTGTATGTATTCTAATACAGTTTGTACTTTCGTATCTTGCTAAGATGTTTCCTGGTGAAGGTTAGTTTTTGTTTTACAATGTTCATCTCTATGATGTCATTAATACTGATTGCCATACTAGAGATTTTTGTCACTAAATAGATTCACATGTTAGCAATTGTGTAGACTTTGACTTTAAAGGTCAATCAAGCTACTTTTTAGATACAAATATGATATGAATTTTGTTAGACATCAGTTTGTAGTTTGTACTCATGCATCCTAGAATAGGATCCACATAATATTTTTGTTAGGATGCAATCAGATAGGAGGGTATAGTGGATTGGGTAACGGGTCAAACACGGTTGTGTTACAAAAAGTCATTTTAGAGAAATATTTTTGAAAGTTTTTTAGACCAACGAGTTTCGTTCACAAATTTGGGTATTGATTTCGAGTGGAATAGTTGGTGTCCAATCAAGATTAATTTCTTGGTTTGGAGGCTGATTCAAGACCGGATTCCTACTGCGGTCGCTCTTGAAAGAAGAAATGTTTATTTGCCTTGCACCCTGTGTAAGCTATGCAATGAAGACGAAGAAACGACACTCCATACAAATATGTGTACAAAGATTTAAAAACAATATAAAGCAAGATTAGCTATTGATATAAAGGAAAGAAAGGATATCAAAGTCTTAAAGATGTCTTACCCAAGCAAATCATGCTTTTCATTGCCATTAAATTTAATGCACTCTATCCTGATATGTATTTTGTGAGACTGAAAGGGATCATAATATTGTTGGACTAATCATGTTTGTTTTGCATATGAAACGAGTTGGTGCAAAAGGAAACTTCGCGTACAAGGGTCTACAATTCGAATTTGGTTGAGTCTTTGAGGTAGTTTTAATTAATCGATTTGGTTTGCCTTATTTCTGAAATTTAATTCTAACGTTTAGTTGTAAAATATCTTAACACCGAAAATGGGACCCCAATAAAAAAAATTCTAGGTCCGCCACTGGTTGGATGTTTAATTGCCTGTTGAGAAGAGAAAACCTGCTCTCAATTGTATACAAGAACGTGGTGGGTTCATGTAGGGCAAAAACAGGCGCCTAATATATAATGTATTATATAATGTTCAATTTCATTGATTAACTATATTTATATATTTATGATTTATGTATTTACATTGTTTAACCTGTGTAGAACACGGGATTGTAACTAATCCTAACGTTAAACTAATCCTAACGTGTAAAATTGGTATGTTTTCAGGGTAAACAGCTGGCGGAGTTGCTCGATGAAGATCCATCTTTGGTGTCAAAGAGACAAGAAATAGCCAAACACTTGAAATGTAAAAGGCATCAAACGATGAGATCAATGCAGTAGCATGAGTACCATATCCCTAATAAACACAGGTCTCACAAAAGGTGATCCAGGTTCTTTTCTAACTAAATATAAATAACACGTTTGCACCACCTTAAGTGCTTATTTCTAATTGTTTTTATATTATAAATGGTGTTTCAGGTTCACATACGGAGAAGCGAAAATTATTACGTTGATCAGCGCATTAATTTCCGGGGTGTTAATAAGCATGGGCCTTATGTTTGTATTTTGGGGAAAACGGATAAAGAATTTCGTGCCATGTGAAATAATGTTGACAAGTAAGTTATATTAATCACATAATCAGTTTGAGTTAATTTAGATTTTAAACAGTTTATAAAAGATTCGATAACAACGGAATGCGTCAAATGCAGCATATTGGTTAAACATGTCACGAGAGTGTAAAGCGTGCAAATTTCTAAATCATGTTATTAGTAGATTACTATAAAAATGTATAATGCATTAATTACATATGAAAAAACTTATAAACGGATTCTTTTCTGGTCACCCCAACCTGACCCTATCCATACCAAAAATGACCCGTTTTGACATGAGCCGAGGTATACAATGCACATAACTGCATAGTATACTTGCTATGGGTACAATCTGTTTGTAACGTAAACATTTTGACAGCCTTCATGAGTTCATTCTGTGATAATGTTTTTTTGTCGATGAATTAAGGGTATTTAGACATTTAATAGTTTCCATTCTCGTTTTGAGCAACTTGCAGGAACATCCAGTGTAGTTGCTTCCGTGGTAACCCAGCAACATGATTCTTGAAAATTCGAACGGGTCAGGAGCGTCGAAACAGAGGAAAATAATTGTATATGGGGTATTCCTCAAAACATGTTGGAGAATTTAGCAATGCAGAAAATATAAAGTGTTTAAAGGAGTGGCTACTTTAGTTAGCAAGGTGGTGGAGGAAGTAAATGAAACATCGTATGCTTGGATCCAGCACATGTCAAAGATTATGAGTATTTCGTGGAGTGATTGGCGCAACTTTAATTTATCGTTTAATGTCATTTTTTTGTATTCTTTTTGTGATGTAACTCTGCTAGACTATGTTTTGTTCTTGCTGTTCGGGTCTCCCTTTGCTCCTTGCTAAGTGGATGTGTTTGGCTGGATTAATAAAGGTTTTCTTTGTTGTTTTTCTTTTACTTTTAAATATTAACTTCTATTGTAACCTTAATTACGACATTGTATTAGTTATTAATTATAAATTCCAAAAATTCTAGGTACGTTATTGTGGTAAAATTAGAGCTATCTAACCAAATATTTTAGCTATTACATTATTTCTCTCATTGTAGTTTACTAATTTATTATTACTTCAACGGTTATTTAATTCAAACGATTACTTCAATAAATTAAACTTATTCATTTGTGTTTTACTCCACCCGCGAACCTCGCGGGTTCTTAAACTAGTAATATAATAAAATAAAAAGATGTGAGTAAAATAAATTAAAGGGTGTTACTTTTAAACAAATAGGACATAACTTAAGTTGCTAACTGTATAAGGGTATAATTAAACATCATTATTTGTTTGTCGTCCAAAGTGTAACTCAATGGATCGTACCTTAATAGTAATGTAAAATAATCGATAATTCATAATTGGACATCCAATTCCAACAGGCTCAACATTTCAAAATTACTTTTAATCAATTTCTTTATGTCATGCTTGAAAAGAACATTTTTAACACATTTTATGGCATCTGTTTTTGTATTTTTTTAACCTTTGCAGCATGTATTTCTCATGATAATAATACTTTAAAACATATATTCATTTGCTTGTAATATTATAACAAATTTTAGATGTTTGGTATAAGATACTTAAGCTAATTTTTTGAACTTATTGCTTTGTTTCCTAGTTTGAACGCTGTCCACGAAGGAGAAGAAACAATCTTGAAGTTCAATTACCTGTTAAAAGGTTGAAAACCATTCTTTGATTTTCGGTCGGTAAGTTACACGCTTTTTGTTTTGAGTTCTACTTTATATGTAGGTAAGTTTTCATTGATATGTATTTGCTTTATTTACAACTACAATATGTAGATGACAATTACCCTATATCAGTGGCGAAGCTTGACGCGAATGACGGGGGTTGAAAATATATGTACCAAAAGATTTCTATAGAACCGTGGGTTTGAAAACGTACATACCCAAAAATTTCTATACGAAAACTACATACTCTCCACTACTGAGTGAAAAGTTCGGGGGGTCGGGCGCCCCCTTCTGCCCATTATGTACTTCCCCACTGCACTGTATGTCAAATATTTTCTACAGTACCTAATAAATTATTTGATGCTTTGTTAGTTGTACGCTCACTCTCATGATTATTAACAGTACCTTTTAGAGAGTGTTAATAAATTTATATTTATTTATTTATATATGATAAAATTTAAAGTCAATGAACAGTGATTCATAATTCTTTATTTATTATGTGATTTTTTATTATATTAAACAATATTTAATATTCATTTATTAGACTATGGGGTATGGTGTGAGCGTTGGGGTGTGGGTTGGGTACAAATGCCCAAGTCACCATCTCGGGTGGGCTTGGGTTTCGGTGTGGCCTCTTGGGCGGGAGTTTCAGTCCGGGCGTTGGGCATGCCTAGCGGTCCTCCATGGCCGACTCTCATTGGCTGGGTTGGTTAGGCCATAGCGACTAGGTTTAAATTTTATAAAATAACCGTTTGGCTGGCCAAACGGTTCACCGAAGTCACTATAAAACCCCCCCAACCCCACCGCATGTCCACATCGCTACTCCAAACCTTCACTCTACCTACCCGAACCCGCTACCCACACTTGATACCGACACAATGCAATGAAGGGCCGCCAACCCAGTGAGACCCGTTATTGGCTGGAAGCTTTCGCTAGCTACCGACACAACGTGGGGAACGACCGGCACAATTTAAACACGTGCCAACACAAGTGGCGCGAGCTACGACCGAAGCTCGACCGTTTTAAAGCCTACTACGATAGCGTCCCGGGCGGTGATATAAGTCATGAAGACCGGGTAGCGGTGACCAACATCCAGTTCCGGGGCAAGGAGCGGAAGCCGTTTGACAAGCTCGCCCTGTTCGAAATCTACCTAACGCTTTAGGCTTCTTTTTATTTTGTAATCCTTTTTTTTGTAGAATTTTGTAATTTTTAGGAACTTTTAATAATAATTTTAGGCTTTTTTTTTAATTCTGTGTGTATTTTTTAATTTTAGGTTTTTTTTTATAAATTTTTTTTATAAAACTGGCCAACCCACGCGGGCTAGCCATGCCCCGCCATACCGACCCAACACGTCACTTACCAGTGGGGGGCTCGAAGTCCACGTGTCAACCCATGCCCCAAACCCTCGCCCCACCATACCACACGGTCGAAAACACCAATGCCTTTCGCGTAACGCGCGTCATTAAAAAACACTAGTTAAAAATAAAATCGACTAATCTCATGTTTTTATAATCAATTTGACCCTCCGATTGCAAACACTTACGAAAAGATGGCTTAGATTTTAGAACCCGACATACACAATGGAATCATAGACATCAAGTCAAATCCAATCTATGAAATAGTTTGGATAACCGTGCATAAGGATCAATAAAAACTCAAGCGAACCCCTGGCATATGTTGGATAAGACCTTGGCAGCTTGGCTACCACAAACACTCAAACCTCTCGTATAAAATAAAATAATAGAAAAACTTTGCTGCTAAAAGTATATAGTATTTGAGATAGAAGACGGAATACTTTCTTACTTTATTGACAAGCCTTAAATAGGCATACAAACTACTCCAACGGACTAAAGGACTTATTCAAAACCTATTCTAAACAAGCTACTAGTTCTCCCTAAGACCCGGACAAACAAAAGACTCAATCAAACAAACAACTTATTCAAACTAACGTGCATGGACTCACTTATCACATGCAAGATTGTTAGTTGACCCATTAAACTAAACACACTGCTGACCCAAATCCAACTCCTGACCCGTTTCTAGCCTCGTAACCCGACTTGACCAGTATCCGTCGACCCGAAATAACCCGCAACATCAAGATTACCCAACATTCACCCCGTAATCTTGATATGGGTTCTTTCTCCTTGCTACTTGCTTGCATTCGTTCTTTATTTTCTTGTCTTGCTATAACCAGAATCGGTTTCTTGCTATACTTGCTAACTTGCTTGAATTCGAACCCGTACTTACTCGCTTCGAACACTCTTGCTGAATTTCTATATGAACCATAGTGGTTCGGTCTTGCTACTTGCTACGCGCCACACATGACTCGGTTCTTGACTTCTTTCTACACGAACCAGTTTTCTTCCTCTTGCTTCCTGACTTGCTTCAATGAATCATAGGCTACTTGCTACCTGCTTTGTTTTCATGCTTTCCGAATCACAAAGATTCGATCATTTTCTTTCTTTACGAACAAACACGTGTCCGTTTCTTTCTTTCTTTCGGTTGTCGAATTTGCTTTCTTCTTTCTCGTCGACACCCATTCTTCATTTCTTGTGGTTTGCTACTTTCTTACTTTCATGCAACACCACCGGTCTCTTTCTTTCTTTCTTACTTACGAGGCCTTCTTTCTTGCTAAACGACGCCGGCCTCTTTCTTCTTTCTTGGGGCGCCTCTTCTTTCTTTCTTTCTTTCTTTCTTTCTTTCTTTCTTTCTTTCTTTCTTTCTTTCTTTCTTTCTTTCTTTCTTTCTTTCTTTCACGTACTAGGCTGTTACACACCACCGAAACAAAACTTGTTTGCCGCCTGCGATCAACAAATACTTGCTGGACGTTTTTCTTTCTGCAACGAACATAAATACACATCTTACCCGATTCGTTCTTGCCCATTTTGTGCAATCACCCTGCCAATTAAACCTTACTGTAGAAACTTACTTCTTGGCCGTTGTGCATCACAAAAAATCAACCCGAACACTTGCTGCGATGATCTGCCTTCACGTACTTTCTAATTATCAACTTGCCTACTTGCTTCTTTTCAACATGCTTGTTTCTTTCTTCTGCCGATCATAAAACCATGATCAGACCGCTGATGCTTTCTTTCTCCGTCATGAAAACGACCGTTCTACACCCTACTGTTTAGAGGGTTGCTTCCCCTTTCCCGAACATTACTCTCAAAACAACCTCCTTCTTCAACCTTGCTCTTATACCAAATGTTGGATAAGACCTTGGCTATCACAAACACTCAAACCTCTGGTATAAAAGAAAATAATAGAAAAACTTTGCTTGTAAAGTATATAGTATTTCAGATAGAAGACAAAATACTTTCTTACTTTATTGACAAGCCTTAAATATGCATACAAACTACTGCAACGGACTAAAGGACTTATTCAAAACCTATTCTAAACAAACTACTAGTTCTCCCTTATACCCGGACAAACTAAAGACTCGGTCAAACAAACAACTTATTCAAATTCACGTGCATGGACTCAATTATCACATGCAAGATTGTTAGTTGACCCATTAAACTAAACACACTGCTGACCCAAATCCAACTCCTGACCCGTTTCTAGCCTCGTAACCCGACTTGACCCGTATCCGTTGACCCGAAATAACCCCCATCATCAAGATTACCCAAGAGCATATAACCATAGTTTTTACAAACAATCAATCAAATAATAATAATAAGTGAACTCAACTATAAAACAATTGAACTCAGTTATAAAACAATGGGTGCTCCTTTTGTCCCACCACTAGTAAACAAATACACACTTAAATTAAAGTATAATTACTACCAATTTTTCTAATGGGATGACAGTCATACCTTCTTACCCATTGATTAAATACACCCATTGGGTTTTTTTTTAATTTTTTTTTCGTTTGGATTTTTTTAATTTTTTTTCCACAATTTTGTTTTGTGTAGTACACTAGTGCCAGAGAGTTATTAACTGTACATATTTTTCTTTTCTTAAAAGTATACCTAATAATTCTAAAATATACTATAATCGTACATCCACAACAATTTTTAGACTCGATCCAGAAGTAAACTTTTTTTTTTTTTTTTTTCATCTATACTGATAGTTAAGGTCTCAATGATGCAAATATTTTGAAAGATCCATGTCATTTGTTTTAAACATGTTATTTTATGAAAATTGCTGTGTTTTTGGTATAGAAATATATAAATATACTTAAATGATCCAACTAAATTTTATTTAAACATGTTACTTTTATAAAATCTATATATATATATATATTAGTTTTAAGGAAACCCAAACAAAGGATTGTGTATTATTCATATAAATAGACATCTTTTTTTCTCACTTACATCCATTTAAGCAATTCAATTGATAAATTGAGTCTCAATGGAAAGCTTACTAAAAACTACCATTCTATCTCGGGTGAACTCCTTAAAAATGCAATGCTAACCTTGTTCTATGAGAATTGTGTATATCAAGAAGAAAATAAAGACTTAATTAAAGGTATTGGAACATCTTCGTCACATAAATAAGTGCTTGCTAACGAGCATACGGTTGTGTTATCATGTAATCATCAGCCGATGACACAGATTTGACTTCGATTTGGATCTCTCCTGTGAAAAAAGCAGGTTGCTTAGGTTGAGGCAACACACCCTCACTAACCAGCATCAGAACCACCGACAACATTGTTGGTCTATCTTCTGCATGATGCTGCACGCATAGCAGTGCTACATGTATTGATCTTAGCACTTCAGAGACCACACATGAAGCCTGTAAAGATCCACTCATCAATTCAGTGGACCTCCCTTCTTTAAAGAGTCTCCATGCCTACGTACATCAAACCAAATCACATTTAAAGCAATTCGACAAAATAATAACTAAATTCTGGTCACCACTTCACTTACATGACCAAGAAGGTTATCGTTGTGGTCTCCATGAGTGAATTCTCTGTTTTTCTTACCGCTTATTATCTCCAACACTAGAACACCAAAACTAAATACATCTGATTTTATAGAGAAACGACCATGTACTGCGTACTCTGGAGAAATGTAACCACTACACAAAGATTAAACATCATAAACTTATAGATTAGTATTACAGTTTCTCTTTTTGTGATAAAGTATTAAAGTTTAGGAGGATTCTTACTATGTTCCTACCACTTTCTTTGTCTTCGCAGTGGTATCGTGTCCTACAAAGTTTCTAGCAAGGCCAAAGTCGGATATTTTTGGATTCATGTCATAGTCTAACAATATGTTACCGGCCTTTAAATCTCTGTGGATTATTTGAAGGCGGGAATCTTGATGTAGATAGAGAATACCTCGAGCCATCCCATGTATTATATTAAATCGTTGGGACCAGTCAAGCATCAAACTTCTGGTTTCATCTGTCAAATGTGACTGCTATGTCATATGCTATTAGAATGCCTTAAAGTAAAATACTATGTGAAAAATAAAGAAAGAGTCAAACCAAAGAGAAAAAAGTCCAAGCTTTTGTTAGGCATGTATTCATAAATCAAAATCAATTCTTTTTTATAAATGCAATATCCAAGAAGCTTCACAAGATTCCGGTGTTGTAGCTTTGCAATACAAATGACTTCATTCTTGAACTCATCAAGCCCTTGTTGAGATGATTCTGAGAGCCGCTTCACGGCTATTTCTCTTCGATCATCCAACACACCCTAAACGATTTGGAACAAAATTATGATAGTGACAAGCAATGAATTCTATTTTAAGAGTACATAATACTTACCTTGTAAACAGGACCAAAGCCGCCTTCTCCAATCTTATTTGAGACACTGAAGTTATCTGTTGCCCTGGCTACTTCAAATAGGCTGAAAAATTGTAAATCGTCAAGATGATCTATCTCAACCCTTCTATTCTTTTTATCAAGTAGATACCTGTTTCCTACAAATATAATATCCTATAAACATGCAAAAGTGTCAACATTTAGTTAATTGCTCCTTTGTGTTACCTCGTCCTTTGTGGCGCCATTGATTTATTTTTCTACAGGCATATGCCACTACGAAGATAAGTGACAAAGCCGTTGAAGTTAAAAGCAACGCTATAATAATACTTTTCCGTATGTTGAAATTGTACTGGGAGTCCATAAGTCCTTTATTTGGAAATAAAAATAGTTCAGCCTTAACCATATAAGCTAAAAATATAAAATAAAAAAAAATCAAATATTACAAAAACAAATATACCTTCTAACTCAGTGGCGTCGATTCTTATGTAAATATCTTGATCTGAATCATACTCTCTGGTGTCCAAAAGATCATGAAACCAGAGCAAACATCCACTTCCTCCATTTCTGATATCTACACTTGCATAACCTGTACAAGAGCAGTTCTTTTTGCAGGCCATCTCACATTCGTCAAGGGTCATGCTCACATTATACCACGACCTTCCAGTATCTGGTACCTTAACTCCTGCAACTTTCCAGAACCCATCACCATTCCCACAATTTAAAGGCGTTTTGCGTGTACACCCACTTACCCAGTCAGATGCCTGCCATTCTTCTAGATTTTTTGGTTCAAAACCTTTCATACATGTACAAGGTGGATGCTTGTTAATGCTACATATCCCATTAGGACCACATAGTGAAAAACGATCACAAGTATCAACGAAAGTTTCTGCATACACAATCCAATCTTTTATTCGCTCAATCCACTGCAAAATCTGTGTCTTGCCATCCCATGTCAAAACTATCCTTTGAACAACTGAACTTTGAAGTTCAAATTTATAATAGATTTCCTTCTCATTAAGGGAAAAATCTGTGGAGTAAATCGGATTTCCTTTTTCATCAGGAAAGCCACTAAAGCCAAGACCATTCCACGGTCCAAGTCTTCTTGTTATAACATCACCCTTCCGTCCGTAAGTTTGTGGAAATCCGGTTGCGTCTAATTTATCACTATACTCACCTACAGAAGGATCATCAGGACTCTTCCAAGATGACATGAACCGCAGCAGCCCTGTCACTAAATCCTTCCCGAATTTCATTCCTGCTATATATGTGTCACCTGGATAGTCGAAACTTTGCCAAATAATTTTATTTGTATGCCATACAACAAGATTTCCATTACTTAAAAGCTGCGCCACCACTACCGAATTATTACCATGAACAAATACCGTTGAATTGGATGACCAGACCATCGGGTTGCCGCCACTGACAATCACCAGGTTTCCCAGTCTGTTAAGTTTGAGCATGCCTGACTTATCTGCAATTGGTGTATTCCTGTTAGCAACCCATACAACAGTACCATATGATATCTTCTTGAACCATATACCCACATAACGATTCTTGGACTTCCCGGGACTAAAAAAGCCCAATTCAAACATTCCACCTTCAGAAACAAGGGAATTGCCATCTCGGATTTCATGATTTGCAGATATGGTGTCTAGTGCAATGCAGTATGATTGAACCAAGATGAAAGCGATAAAAAAGAATAATTGTACGGATTGGACCTCCATTGATGATCTCGAGCCAAAATATTAGTGTTTTTATAACCCGACATTCAGAATTTATTAATGCGTCAACTTGTTGAAAGATTAGCGTCTGAAGTCCATTAGTTCACCAACTAAGACTTTATTTTTCTAGAAGGATGACCGTTTCTCAATAATAAACTTTATATGCAGTTTCACACTCTATTTCCACAAAAGGGCATTTTTAATGTAAATAAATTGTAGCTTATTTTAGTAATTATTTATTTTTAGAAATAACTTATAAGGCTAGAGGGTGTGGTATAAAGTCCTTACGGCTTTATCACGCTACATTACCGTCATCTTAACGCTATATCACATAGGGGGTTTTAAAGCTCATTCCTTTAACGTGCATGCAATTGTTTAAAGCCATCATCATCATTACCTAATTATTAATTTTTATTATATTTTGTATTTGGCATTTTTAATGTAAATAAATTATAGCTTATTTTAGTAATTATTTCTTTTTAGAAGTAACCTATAAGGCTAGAGAGTGTGGTATAAAGCCCTTACGGCTTTATCACGCTACATAACCGCCATCTTAACGCTATGTCACATAGGGGGTTTTAAAGCTCATTCCTTTAACGTGCATTCAATGGTTTAAAGCCATCATCATCATTACCTAATTATTAATTTTTATTATATTTTGTATTTTTTAGTTTATATGCCAGTTTTCTTTGAAACAAATTTAAAAAAAAACAGAATTTCAATAAAATAAATAAAACATTACAAACTACTTAAAAAATTTAAAAAACTACAAAGTTACTTAAAAAAGAGTTAATTACTGTTTTCGTCCCTGTGGTTTGTTAAAAATCACTATTTCAGTCCATTAGTTTAAAAATTGCGATTTCAGTCCTTGTGGTTTCACTTTCGTAACCAATTCAGTCCACCTCGTAACCATTTCAGTCCTTGTACTTTACAGAATAATGGATTGAAATGGCTACGAAAGTGAAACCACAGGGACTGAAATGGTTACGAATGTGAAATCATAGGGACTGAAATCACAATTTTTAAACTAATGGACTGAAATAGTGATTTTTAACAAACCACATGGACGAAAACAGTAATTAACTCTACTCCTTAAAAAATAACCTACTTGAAAATAAAAAACAACTACATATATTTGGTTGGGATTTTTATCTTACGAGCCTCTAAAATGACTCCTTCCTCCTCCGGTAAGTTGGAAAAGTCTTTCTCACGAAACTTCATATCTTTCTGGATTTGTTTCTCCATTCTAAATTCATGCTCCTTTTCCTTCATCGAGGGAAGCCGGCTGAGTCTATCGTCGAACTCGTCCAACCTTGATGGGCCATCCGATGGCGTTGAAGAAGACGTGTCTTGTGCTCGTGCAGCTGCCTTACTTTTATCCCCACCCTTCAGTCGTGGCAGCTCTTGTGGTTCTTCAAAATTGAGATCATCCAACTCATCGTTTAGGTTAATAGTATTACGAGCATCGGACGCGGATGGTTCGCTAGTCGATGTTGATTTGGACCGTTTTGACCAATGGGTTGTTTGGTCAAATGTTGGTGCAAGATGCCACTTTGGAGATTTGTATAGAAGCTCCCATGAACGTAACATGGTAAACGCATAGCCATGATACATTTTATATTCGTTGGCAGTCATAATGTCCACGTCGTATGAACTGTTTCTTCTTGTATGATTGTTGACGAGACTATTGTGTATGTTGTTGAAGTTGTTAATCTTGTTATGCATTGCAGTCCACTTGCCCGAAAATGAGTCGGCCGGAAAAATGGCGGGTACGTTTTGGGTTTGGGGAAAATGGTAGTGGGGAATAGTATTCATAGAAACCAGGAATCGGTGGCGTAGTCGGATGAGGGGATGTTGGCGTGGTAGGTGGCATCAGATAATACCCAACTTCACCTGTTTGCGGGTCTCTTCGGTATCGTTCTTCTTGCTCGTTGTTTGCTAAATTACCCCAAAACGGATTGTTGGGATCCCACGGGTTTGATTGTTAGGAAACATTGTGTGAATATGATAAAGTTTGTAAAGTTTTTATATGGAGAATGGATGGATATTTGAGTAAAGTAGGTAGGATATTTATAGTGTTAAATTTATAAAGCAAAACTTTCTTTTTTAATAATCGACCATTGCCAACGGTCATATTTGACCAAGATTCTCGAACAAAGCAAATTAACCAGCGTTACTTGGCTAGCGGAGCAACGATGGCGCTCCCCCTTTGGTGCGTAGAGGATGGGTTGGGAACGCTAAAGGGCGCTAACGATGATGATGTGGCCAGGGGCGGTATACCACACCCCCTGGCCTAAGAAGGTTAACATCGCACGTTTCTCCTCAATCTATATAATTTAACTCAAAAACACAACTTTCTTTAAAATTTGTTTATTTTATAAAAACCTCAAAATTTGTTTATTTTATTAAAACCTCAGAAGTCCCTTTCTCTATTTTTATTTTTATCTACTCACAAATATTTATTCTATTAATTTTTCTCTTTCAGATACAACCATCAACAAATATAGAGGCTTAAATTTGAGCCTTTAAAAACCTCAAATTCATTTCATCAACCACCCATGTTTGTTATGCAGGAATGAGAGGCGTAATGGAATGAACTATTGTGAGAGAATGAAACAAAATATGTTTGAAGCTAATGGAATCATCCATTACATGAGACATCCCATTCCTTATAAAAACCTCAAATTCATTTCATCAACCACCCATGTTTTTTTTTTCATTATGTTCCCTCTCCCACCCTTCATCACCACCACCCGCCACCATCACCGTCACTACCCGCCGGCATCGCCACCGCCACTACCTGCCCCTAACCACTGACGTTGCCACCTTCGTGGTTGTCACCACACACCAACACCGACCAACGCCGCCAAACTCTGTCACTGACCACCGGCGCTACCGCCCACCGCCGACCACAACCACCACTCGCCACCGCCACTGAGCACTTCCACCCACCGCCGCCGCTAACCACTGACACCGTCGCCACTGCCCACCGGTATCACACCCTCAAAATCCACAAGCAGAGTATCACCGCGAGGTGTGTGACTGACCAGGATCATACCACTAATCATACTGAACGTTAAGTGAACTAAAGTAAAACAATCACAATCCAAACGTTTAGTGTTTATGAAAACAACATCCCAAACCAAGTTTAAGAGTTAGCGGAAGCATAAAGTTCAAAACCCATTAATAGTTCAAAAGCATAATGTTTAAGATTAGGAACCCAACAGCTGGTTCCTGGACACACTGCCCACTCCTCGTGCAAGCTCCAGCCATGTACCTAACGACCTGCAAAGCATGCAGTAGAGTGTCAACATAAAGTTGGCGAGTTCACAGTTGGTTGTACGTTTTGTTGTTGTTCCAAAAACCATAAGTTGTTTAGTTCCTTGTTCTTTATAAAAACATGCCATGGGGAGCTACCCCATTGTTTTAAACCACTAGACCCGTACCATATCGACTACTGAGTGAAGTTATGTTGAGTGCCCCAAGTCAATGTCTATCATCATTGACTAAGTGCCCAAGCATATTAGTCCACTCCCGTCCTCTGTGGCATGGTGTGAGGCTTGTCAGATCTAATAGCGTTATTTAACTAAGACTCTGTTCGCCATTGGCCCGGTGATTAAGTTGATATAAAATGAGTGGGGACTTTAAGATAGAGTTGTTGTCTAGCATGATTAAGACATGTATTATAAGGGTTGTCGTCTTTCCCAAGGAGGACGGTAGTAGGTATTCTACCTAAGGAGAATACGCAGGTTGTATCCCACCCAAGGGGGATAGTTGTTGCTTGACCCATTCCGCATCCCACCCAAGGGGAACTGTTGTTGTTTAACCCATTCCTAAACCACCGGGAATTACATGCTTTTAAGAAAAATGTGAACTCACCTTAGATTAGCTCAGCAGATAAATGGTCACTTGAGCTAATGTGGTCAACCACGTCCTATTATGGTTACCATATAAGTCAGGTTCATACTCAAATGATACACATATGGTTTTACACGTATACTAATAGGTTGCATACAACCAAGGTTAACAACATACACATCACATGTCCAATAGTAGTGTATAAGTGCATGTATTTGTTCTACACATATCTAGCACTTTGCATATAAACAGAGATCATAGCTTACACGCCTAACATAACAGTTAGCATCTACGTTCACAACGGGGGTCTACAAGTTTACTTGTTAAGTGTATGGCCCGCTAACTAGGCCTAGTTGAAGTGTGCGAGTCCAAACATTGTGCGGCCCAACAGTTAAATGTCGAGACTATGAGGTCTCGAGTCTAGACTAGAGATCTTGAGTCGAGATCATGTGGTCTCGAGCTGTAGTCCAGACGGTTTTGAGTCGAGACTAAGGGGGTTTCGGGTCATGCATTACTAGTCGAGACCATGAGGTTTCGAGTCAGGTCTCGAGTCGCAACCGGACTGGCAATCGCTGGTCTCGAGTCGTGTTGTTTTGGTGAAGGTGTGGTCTCGAGTCGGAACCATGAGGTCTCGACTCGCAACCTCAGTCGAAATCCTTAAAGATGTAATTGATTTCCTTTTTAATTGCCCTTTATTCTCGTAACAACAGTTATCAAATTTAACATGTTTCGATCGGATCAAAAGGCAATCATTTAACACAATAGCACATTCATATAATCCATATTTATCGTCCAATCATGAACAAAGATCAATCAACATACAAAACATTTTAATCGAGACATTAAAACAGTTATTTCGAACATTATCGTGCAACCATAGTTCTTGTGTAACATCATGCCAACAATACAACACATCTTATACTCGAATATTGTCAATCCATTAACATGTAATCGGCCCTAGATCAACATCAACATCATACCATCCTTTCTAACAGTTTTGTTATCACATTTTCCTAATCGTCAAACGAGACAGTTTCATCACCCATAATAATATTGTAATCAAACACTTATTTCAGGTTTATAAGCACAATTTCATTAATGATTCTACTAGCATGAAACCCTAAGTAATTACATAAGATCATAACAATCACATCATCAAGTATCATAACAAACAAACAAAGATGGAACACTAACCGTGATGTCGAATGAGTTGGTTTGGTTGATGCAAGGGCTTCGAATGAGAGGGGGGCTACAACGGTTGCACTTAAGGTGGTTTCCCTTGTATCCACCCTAACTTTGATTGGTAGCACAATGCTGGTTGGGACTCTTGTAGTCATCGGTCCTTCACTGCTGAGACTGAGCTGGCTGAGTAAAGCTTGAACCCTTGCTCGAGTTTCCATCCCACTTACGCTTGTTGTCACTTGGAGCATCAGTGGTAGCGCTAATCCGTTTAGGAAGTCTGTTATGCTAAACTGCCTGGTCAGTGAGGCGATGTGATAGTCGTATGATCTGCTGGATCGTAGGGAGGTTCGCTGCAATTACCAAGCTCTGAATATCCGGTACTAAACCTTTGATGTAGAACTCAATGCGCTTGTAAGCAGGATTCGCCATGTTGGGACACAAGGCAGCCAAATCACTCGACCTTTTCCTGCAGGCTTCAATCTCTAACCCTGTCATCTTGAGGTTGTAAAACTCCACTTCCAACTTGTGGATGTCATCCCGATGACAGTACTCTTCTTTGATCAATTCCTTGCAGTCGTTCCATGGGGTGGCATTAGTAGCTGCCAGCCCTAACATTTGCAATTGTGCGTTCCACCAAGAGAGCGCACTACCTTCGAGTGTTCCAGTTGCAAACTTCACCCTATTGGCTACAGGTCATTCACACATCTCAAAGACGGATTCGATCTTCTCAAACCAGTGGAGGCGACCTACAGCTCCTTTGGTACCACTAAAGGAACTAGGCCGACAGTTCATGAAAGTCTTGAACGTACATGCTCGAGGCTGAGTAGGTTGACCTGTCGCGTGAGAAAGAAGGGGTAAGGTTAAGAATGATAGAGGATCACGAGAGTAGGATCTAAACATCCTAGGATAGGCCGAAATGGTAGGTTTTACCTCCTGGTTGGGCTGCTGCTAAAGCCTCAACCCATTTATTGATTAGGGCCGTCAGTTGAGACTGAGTCAAGTTGAGGCATCCACTCATGATCTTCACATCTAGAAAACATAAGTGAGAACGGCGACGTAAAGGTGTGAAAAGTATGAGATGACAGAAGAGAGTGAGCACATAAGGTTTCAGGAAAAACAGTTGAATGTCAAAGAGAGCACATTAGGGCTAATAGGCAACATGCTACTACGTTAACTAGGCATACCACGAGCAACACACCATGCAAATGTAAACTAGCGAGTGGGCAATATAAACATAAACCATACTACCTATAATGTTGAGCCTTGCACGTGGAGCGAAGTGTCGTTGTGGATCGTTGAGCACTGAGCAGGTTATAGTCTGTTTTTTGTCAAAAAGATTTTCCCCTTTTTAAAACCAAGTTCACTATAACCAATAGCTCTGATACCAATCTATCACACCCTCAAAATCCACAAGCGGATTATCACCGCGAGGCGTGTGACTAACCATGATTATACCACTAACCATACTGAACGGTAAGTAAACTAAAGTAAAACCATCACAATCCAAACGTTTAGTGTTTATGAAACAACATCCCAAACCAAGTTTAAGAGTTAGCGGAAGCATAAAGTTCAAAACCCATTAATAGTTCAAAAGCATAATGTTTAAGATTAGGAACCCAATAGTTGGTTCCTTGCCACACCGCTCACTCCTTGTGTAAGCTCCAGCCATGTACCTAGCGACCTGCAAAGCATGGAGTAGAGTGTCAACATAAAGTTGGCGAGTTCACAGTTGGTTGTCGGTTTTGTTGTTCCAAAAACCATAAGTTGTTTAGTTCCTTGTTCTTTTATAAAAAACATGCCATGGGGAGCTAACTCATTGTTTTAAACCACTAGACCCGTACCATATCGACTACTGACCGAAGTTATGTTGAGCGCCCCAAGTCAATGTCTATTATCATTGACTAAGTGCCCAAGTATATTAGTCCACTCCCGTCCTCAGCGGCACGGTGTCAGGCTTGTCACACCTAATATCGCTATTTAACTAATAACCCGTTCACCATTGGCCCGACGATTAAGTCGATATAAAATGAGTGGGGACTTTAAGATAGAGTTGTTGTCTAGTATGCTTAAGACATGTGTTATAACGGTTGTCGTCCTTCCCAAGGAGGACAGTAGTACGTATTCTACCCAAGGAGAATACGCCGGTTGTATCCTACCCAAGGGGGATAGTTGTTGTTTGACCCATTCCGCATTCCACCCAAGGGGGACCGTTGTTGTTTAACTCATTCCAAAACCACCGGGAATTACATGCTTTTAAGACAAGTGTGAACTCACCTTAGATTAGCTCGGCAGATATATGGTGACTTGAGCTAATGTAGTCAACCACGTCCTATTATGGTTACCATATAAGTCAGGTTCATATTCAAAGTATACACGTATGGTTTTACACGTATACTAACAGGTTGCATACAAGCAAGGTTAACAACATACACATAACATGTCCAACAGTAGTGTATAAATGCACATATTTGTTCTACACGTATCTAGCACTTTGCATATAAACAGAGATCATAGCTTACACGCCTAACATAACAGTTAGCATCTACGTTCACAACGAGGGTTTACAAGTGTACTGGTTAAGTGTATGGCCCACTAACTAGGCCCATTTAAAGTGTGCGAGTCTAAACATTGTGCGGTCCAATAGTTAAATGTCAAGATTATGGGGTCTCGAGTTGTAGTCCAGACGGTCTCGAGTCGAGACTAAGAGGGTTTCGGGTCGTGCATTACTAGTCGAGACCATGAGGTCTCGAGTCAGGTCTCGAGTCGCAACCGGACTCGCAATCGCTGTCTCGAGTTCTCTTGCTTTGGTGAAGGTGTGGTCTCGAGTCGGAACCATGACGTCTCGACTCGCAACCTCAGTCGAAATCCTTGAAGATGTAACTGGTTTCCTTTTTAATTGCCCTTTATTCTCGTAACAGCAGTTATCAAATTTAACATGTTTCCATCGGATCAAATGGCAATCATTTAACAAAATAGCACATTCATACAATGCCTAATTATCATCCAATCATGAACAAAGATCAATCAACATACAAAACATTCTAATCGAGACATTAAAATAGTTATTTCGAACATTATCGTTCAACCCTAGTTCTTGTGTAACATCATGCCAACAATACAACACATCTTATTGTCACACCCCAATATTTCCACGTATTACCGGTGGGCCCGGTGGGGAGTATCATGACGTAGTTGATATCATCATAGTCAAACAACACAAATTTAAATGCACAGCGAAAGCAAAAAATAGATTTATTTCAAATGAATAAATTGTAATATTAAGTATCACAAAATAGTTGAAACAAATCCACAGGCGGATCGAAAGAAAAAGGAAATTGTTCAATAGACTTTAACATCTAGAGCTTGCAAGACTTGATTATTGATGCCTGGAGTAACCAGCCTATTACATATAGTACATGCACTTAGCCTTTTTGGAAAATACGTCAGTTTACACTAGTAAATACAACTTAACTGACTCATTTTGAAAATGTTTAAAAATTTATTTGAATGCACTTAGGCAAAAATATCTTTTATAACTTGGGACAAGTATTTAAAAATAATATTGTATACATT
Source organism: Helianthus annuus (assembly GCF_002127325.2). Taxonomy (NCBI): domain Eukaryota; kingdom Viridiplantae; phylum Streptophyta; class Magnoliopsida; order Asterales; family Asteraceae; genus Helianthus; species Helianthus annuus. Next base: position 51,215,722 of record NC_035444.2, read on the forward strand.
TTTACGTATTTGTCGTCCGTCAGGGCCGGTTTGTAGGGCCGAACAAGATTAACTGACACACCACAGGTATAATACCCACAAGGTTAATTCCTTTAAATAGATTACTAGTTTTTACATAATGCAACTGTCAGGTGTACGCCTACACCCCGTGCTTAGGTCGTGGCCATTTCTTTGAATGATGCCAAGGATATCTAGGACATGGTCATTTAACCCCCAAGGGCCATACACCAAATAATACAGATTAAAACGAGTTATGTAAATACATTAATCACAATCCGATTTAAATTACTGCATACCCGACCAAGCGGTATTATTATAATACCGTATCCCAAGCCCGTATAGGGAAAATAAGATAAGAGTATTTACCTGAGCAAAGTATAAATCAAATACAGCAAGTGCACGTAGCTTTTACTGGGCTCCTAATCTGGAACGAAGGTTTTTAATAACCTATTAGAATCCTAACGGGTTTTTAGTTAAGCATAGACTTAGACCGGTTAGTTTTCCAAAGGAGGACACGGTTCAAACGCATGATAAAGCGAAGACCGGTTCAGATTGTGGTTTTGACCCGACAAGATTAGACAGTTGTTTAATATGGGTAAACTAAACACATTCTGGATTTTGAGATGAAAACGATAAGGTTTGACCCGTTTCGGCTAAATTATGCAAACTAGTCACTGAGCCGATCCAAACGCGAAAATGCGTAACGGGTAACCAAATGAGTCATATGCAGGTTCCTAAGTTAATATGCCTTAAATATGTTGTGACATCAGTAAGATATCTTCTATTATGCCCCAAATGAATTTTAACTTAAATTATGCCCCGTAAGGGCATTTTGGTCATTTAAAAGGTTATAAAAGAGTTTAAATATAAATCTGAGTTTCGGTTCTGATGTAATCAGTAAAAATACTTAATTTACTAACTTATATCAGTAGGGTATAACCTATATGTGAAATTTATCATTTCTAACCAAAATATGCTCCGAAGGGGCATTTTGGTAATTTCACCTAAGGTTTAAAGGTCAAATCTGGAAATCTGAGTTTAAAACTTTTGCTTACTGCTAAATTATAGAAATTTACTTAAAACTTTAGTAGGTATCAAGTCTTACTTATCTAAAATGATTTTAATACAAACTATGCGCTTAAAACGCGTAAAAAGGCGATTTTAAGCGATTTTCGGGTTTTATAAGAAAAGCTAATATTTTTAATATACCAGAAGACTTAAATATTCTATTTATCATATTGGATCAGTAGAAAAAGGTTTGGTACCAAAAGTATTTGTAAAACTTATTTTATAGCCTAAAAGGGCAAAACCAACAACTAACGAATTAAGCTTAGAACTCTATGTTATGCTCAGCCTAAAAATAAATAAAAATCTTCAAATATCCCAAATATTATTTTATATCAGTAGGTAAAATGTTTGGTATCAAAAATCGGGTTTAGATAGGCTATATGCTAATTACGCCAGTTAATTACTAAAAAGCTTTCTAATTACGCTAATGAGCATAGCTCTTATTCTAGACCTCAAACTGATGTCAAATTTTAGGTACAAGTTTATTAATCAGTAACTAAGGTTTCTACTCTTTTACATTTTCAAAGATCACGTTTTAAGGTCATATGGGCATAATAGTCAACATTTAAGCAATTAACGGAAACATGCATGTGAATCGGATAACTAATGAACCAAGTTGTATAATCACAGAGGGTTATACTACCATGAAACCTGGTCCTAAATAATATCTAAGGCATTTCTAAACTTTGCTCAAATGGGTCAGAACTGAAAGTCAGAGCAAAAGTCTTCTTTTGCGATACTCGGTTCCGAACCGAGTCCTTCTTTGTTTCTTCTGTTCCCCCTTTTGCTATATTAGAGTTTTTGATAAGGCAATGATGAGTTCGAAGTTCTGATTAAATATTGTTGAATATGGCACCTTGGCTTGGCAGGGTTAAAGGATGATAGATCTTCATCTGCAACCTCCCTTGCAGCCATGGTGCTTTCGTTTTTGTGTAAACTCTGAGGCTGACTGTAGCATCTTTCCGACGAGCGAAGGGAATTCCAATAGCGTTAGGTAACTCTACACACTTAGAAATCTTCTCTTGCACAATTACTTAGTTATGAGGTATCCATTGTCTTGCAGAGTCTTGTGGATCTTGCTGGCAGTGAGCGTGCATCTCAAACGTATGTTGCAAGTGCCCGATTGAAGGAAGGCAGCCATATAAATAGAAGCCTACTCACATTGGTGTTTCAACTTTTGATTTGGTTAAGTCTTTTGTTAAAGGTTGTGTTTGTTTCTAAATTCAGTTGATATGTTAATGTAATTAGTGAACTTTTAGTGTTTCTAGGGTTAGTAAGGTTTAATATCTAGAAATTAGTGTTTTAGTTTTTGATTTGTTAATTAGTGCTTTTGTTTAAGGGAGAGTTTGTTGATTCATTGTTGTTTCTGTGCTTTTTATTTTTGTTGTACCTGTACAAGGGCCTTTTAGCAGCTTGCTAAAGGCTTTTTCTTTGTTTGGCTTGGTTTAATGAAGTCTCGTTTGGCCAGTAAAAAAAATGTATTAATCCCAGCCATTTAGCGAAATAAGGTTATCTTACCAACAAATTAACAACATATGCCATGTTTCAATGTTTATGATCTTTTCAATGTTTCTACTTCTATATCTTAATTAAATGCCAAAGTTATACAGTAACTCTACATTTTCAGCAATTTCATATTCTTTTATTTAAATAAAGCACAATTACATGGCCGTTTCTTAATGTGTACAGTTTCTTTAATTTTGTTGTATAAATAACATATTGACTTGACTTTCGTAGTAGGTTAGAAGGCAGCTTGGATTTTAGTAGGTGAAATGTTCAGGTACACAGTGTTTTTAAAAGTTATTAAGTTAGTGTATGTTGCAAGGTAGATGTTTGAAAGAATTATCTTTCTAGATTTGTTTTGTTTATTCATGTTGCAAGCTATATTATTTTGGAAAGGATATCTGAAGGAAACTATTATGGAACTGTTAGGTTTATAAAGTAAATAAAACAACCAGCGTACTATTGATGTAAGTAAAAATTATACGGATTTGACTATTCGGACCAATGTTAACAAACGATCTCTCTTTTTTTAGGTTGTGGCTGCTCTTGGAACAAAGTATTTTGAGAACCTTCTTCCTGACATTATACGTAATTGTTCTCATCCAAAGGCACCTGTGCGTGATGGTAAGTATCATTTTCTGTTGACATTTTGAGATAAAACACATCATAATGGACTCATATATAAGTGGGTCAAAGTTGCTAATTATAATCCTTTTTTTGTTGTAACCTTGGTTTTAAATTGCGTGATGCGCTCCGATGCGTTTCGTCTAAAAATCTGATGCGTGATGCGTGAAGCGCGATGCGAGCGCATCACGTATGTGATGCGCTCTTTAGAAAAAATATCCAAAATTATTGTTGATTGGATTATTTTAAATTATTTTTGAGTATATACATCAAAGTTGGTATAGCAATATAAAGTATAAACAATTAAAATTGGTACAAAGGGTTCTTCGACAATGACAGCTCTTGGATTTAAAAATAAGAACGTGTTATTTTTATTTTATTTTTATACAAATCATGGTTTAAAAGTGCTTTTCTCTTGCTTTTCTCTTTGTATGCCATTGTATCACATGTATGCTTATATAAATAACTTTATTTTTGTGAGTACAAGCAAATAACATACTTATGTAGCTACTAGCTGCTTGGATTTATTTTTCTTGGAATGGAGCACATCGTTCCACAGGTTTGTCTCATTATTTTGAAATTCCAGTTATCAATTTTGCCTATTCTATTTTGTTTTTTTTTTTTTTGTAATTAGATTTCTTAATATTTGCATTACTTATGTTGGTTGTGTAGATATTCGTTTAATAGGATAGTGATGATGAAGGTAAATTTGGCCATGATGAAAATATCACACGTAACTGGAGTGTATCAAATGTTGTTGTTGCAAATTGGACTGTGGCTATGCGCTCTTGATCCTGAGATCTTGGAATGACAAATTGCATCATTTTTGTACCAGATCCAGCTAATGTAAGTCTTCTGTCACTTTCCGTTTATATTAACATTTGAATTGGGCATTTCAATAAGGGGTTGTTTCGATTGACCCTTTCAACAAGGGGTTGTTTCAATTGACCCTTTCAAAAAGTCTTTACGATGTTCGATTAAGCTATTCCTGTCCAATATGGTTGACTTTTACGATACAAAAAAAATGTGCATTTCAACCCAAGCTCGTTTTCACTGCATAAAAATGGTCGCTTTTAACATCAGTTGGAAGTTTAAATCATTTAGTAAATAATGCATCAGTTTTGGTTTTGCTTTATCTCAAATCAATTAAAATGATCAAATTAATTTATCAAATTTTATTATGTAACGGTTTGAATTCAGGATTCTATTAAGGGAGATTAGAGGATGGCCTCGATTTGCCTACGTGTCATGTTCTTAGCTATTAAGGGAGATTAGAGGATGACTTCTGTTGAAGAAGAAACCAGTCAGAGTGTGTTGGCTTTCAACTTGGAGGGGTCAGTGACGTTGTCGAGGGTTGTCAGGAAATGCTAAGTGATAGCATTTCCTGACAACCCTCGACAATGTCACCGACCCCTCCTAAAAATTCCATCAAAACTCTCTCACTGGTTTCTTCTACACCAGAGGGTTTCTTTTTATTACCTGAACCTGTATCATCTCAACTGTGTTGACTGACCCTGTATGTGTTGTTACATAAAGATTCAATTATTATTTTTTTGATTTTGAAAATTGATCGGTTCAGTTTTGATCACCTTGGATGCTTTTGTATCTGAGGCTATGATGGCGAGATCTGGCGTGTTGTTGCAACATGCCCTAATCGTTGTCGGCTGTCGTTCGCGGCTATTCTAGGTAGCTTTGGGCGTAATCGATGTTTGGTTGATGATAATTATATTGATGTCACCTAAGGGATATTCAGTCAATGATGTTGATGAGATGCTTCTCACCTGAGACTAAAACTATGATGAAGCAAACGTCTGCCCGAATATAAGCGAGGTCTGACATTTTCAAATCATTTGTATTACTTTAGCAAATCATTTAGTGTTGACTGTGTTGATGAATAAAAATGAATTCAAAGTGCACTTTTCTTGTGCTTTCAACATGAGGCTATGATGATTTTGCAAACTGTGTGAAAACTGAATGAAGATAGCATTATGGTATGGCAAGGTTGTAGGATGGCAGTTGTTCATGCAACCTCTCTTGCAGTTATGGTGTTGTCATCTTTATGCACAATCTGAGCCTGACAGTCTGACAATATAAATGTTTTGCAACTTTACCATGAATAGAGAAGAAAGAGAGAGTTGGAAGGAGATATGATTAGTTCTGAGTGCATTAAATGGCCAAAACAACTCCCTATGCATTTCAAATTTTGGCTCCTAAAAAAACAGATTATTACCTAAAGCTGTATCATCTGAATTTTGAACTGTTTTGATTGAACCTGTATGTGTTGTTATATTAAGATTCAATTAGGATTTTTTTATATTGAATATTGATCGGTTCAGTTTTGTTCACCTTAGATGCTTTTGTCACTTGAGGCTTTGATGGCGAGATCTGGCGTGTTGTTGCAACATGCCCTAAACGTTGTCGGCTACCGTTCGCGGCTGTTCTAGGTAGGGTTGGGTGTAATCGATGTTTGGTTGATGATAATTAGATCGATGTTACCTAAGGTATATTTAGTCAATGATGTTGATGAGATGCTTCTCACCTGAGTCTAAAACTATGATGAGGAAACGTCTGCCCGAAAATACGCGAGGTCTGACATTTTCAAATCATTTGTATTACTTTAGCAAATCATTTAGTGTTGTCTATGATGATGAATAAAAGTGAATGCAAAGTGCATTATGGTGACATTTTCTTGTCCTTTGAACATGAGGCTATGATGATTTTGTAGATCTGAGTAAAAATTGAATGAAGATAGCATTATGGTATGGCAAGGTCGTAGGATGGCAGTTGTTCATGCAACCTCTCTTGCAGCCATGGTGTTGTCATCTTTATGCACAATCTGAGCCTGGCATTCTGACAATATAAATATTTTGCTTGCAACTTCACCATGAATGACCTTCGCTGACGCTGTGAGGACGCCGGTAAGATTTTCAATTTTTCGTTTGTAGATTGGCCATATAAGTTGACGTTTAGACCTGATTCCTGTGTTTTGTTTTACATGTGGTCGTGTGGCTCTGGTGATTTTACAAACAGTTATTGGTTAATTAGATCCATTGCATGTGATGTTACTACCGAGGTACTGTTATTATATACAATATTGTTTTGATTAAATTGTATTTATAATATGATCAGAATGGACTATGTGGCATATCTTAGAGGCTGACCCGTAAGAAAAGTAAGGTCATCTTGTGAGAGATGACCTCATTTTGCTTACGTGTCAAATTCTTAGCTATGTCACATAGTCCTTGCTGATGTCATAATTCCGATTTAATCAAAATAATATTGTATAAAATGATTTTGTAGATTAAAGTGTCCTTTCAAGATGAGTCTATGTTGTTTTCCAAGAATTCTATGGCTGGCGCTGCTCCCAGAGTGATGACATATCTATCTATACTATCTATTAAGCGAGCTTATGTGACAACCATCAAATTTGCATGCATCCGTACAATTAATTAATATTGATTTATGCTTAATGACTGTTTAATCATAACTGATGACTTAAACTGTTTTCTGATTTCTGTATCATACATACATGTGCATCACATATTACATACTATCACATCATTTCACATACAGACTGTAGTGACATACTTGATGCACAAAGCACAGTTAGCACAATTAACAGATAAGACAGAAATATGCCGACGAGGTTCAGTACATAGACAGACAGTGTTTTGAGACCCAGTATGGGCCAGGGACAAGGTACTACACTAGTATGGTGAGTAGGGAAGTGAGAACCATAAAACCAAGTCACTAGGTGATAGATAAAGTGCCAGGAAGTGCCTAAAACTCACTTTAAGTGCAGAATTCTGCATTTTTTTTAGCAAAATTCAGCATTTTAATATGCTAGTAACATGCAGAAAATTTGCTAAATGGTCCTGAATGTTTTCCTAAGTGTTGGGAATTAATTGTTTTACAAAAGGTTACATAAAAGACACTATTCGGAATAACTTGACACTTTAACGGAACGGTATCTAACCGAACAACCGTACATTACCCGTGACACTAAATTTTTGTCAGAAACATTGTTTTATTATTTTTGAACTATTTATGGTTCCCGAATACCCCAACACATTATATAACATATCATACACACATAACACTAGATTTACACTTAACCTCCTAACCATTTAACAACTTACCATCAAAAATTTACAATTTACCCCCCCCCCCATCAAACTTACGGCCCGATGTGGGGTGGCCCCACTCAAGATTTTTCTAAGTCTTCACACAATCTTAATAGATCTTGCTTGGATTACTTGGAGATCTTGCTTAGATATTTGAAGATTCATTTGGATTTTACTTGGATACTAAATAGTTCAAAAATAATAAAACAATGTTTCTGACACCATTCTTTAAAAATTTGGGGTGTGGGTCCGCCACCACTACCACCATTACTCCATTATCAAGCTTGTTTCATGGACTAGAAGGTGATTGAAAGAGCATGTAGCTTGTGGATCATCAAGGAGCTTTCAACACTTGCTTTTACACACCATCTTCATCATCTTTTGTTCTTGAGTTCTTCCCTAGCTTTAAGCTAGTTGTAAGATTTCTTTAAACTCTTGTTTACTTCATGTTTTAGTGGCTAAAGAATATATTATGATGAAATCATATGAACACTAAAAGAACACAAACATAAATCTTGAACATAAAGCTTTACATAAAGATCATGAGATGAAATATGATGATACATCTGAGTTAAATAAACGATAACCTGCTGTAAATGACTTATGATCTGATGTTAATCGTTATTAGAAAGTATGGTGAACGTATGTGTGCATTTTAGTGGCATTTAAGCTATAAACAGCATGCTGAGAAACATTTACAGCCAACTTCAGTTGGCTGTAAATGGACCGTTATAAATCGAAAATTTGATTTTCTGAAGTCTAAATAATGTATTTTCGAAAAACAAATCAAATGGAACTGGAATCATATTTATTTGAGGTCGTTTGCTATTTTTAAAGGAGCTTTTTTCACAGCAGCAAAAGTTGTGTTTTTACTGCAGAAAATGTGTGTTTTGTTTTTCATCATAACTTGAAATCTGTGTAGAATTAGCTCATGAAATTTATACTATAGATGACCACTGATGTCGTTGTAATTCTCCCACTGGAATTTCATCAATCGGACTTACGATGAATTTAAAATGAATTATTCTGTGGACTACAGTCAGAAAGTGACAAATCTGATTTTAGTCCGGTAAATGATTTTTTATAAAATACGGGTAATGAATTGGATCCCCATATTTTTACACACTAATATTTGGATCGTTTAAACCATTCTTTAAAAATTTGGGAATTTTTGGAGTAAGTTAACTATTCCCGAAAACAACCCAGGTTTGAATATTAAAGCTGAAACGACATAAGTAATATTTTGCGTGTCTAAATGTCAGGTAGGTTACCTGAGAACGATCTAACGTGTTATATGTCAAAGAAAATGATATGCTATTTAGCATGGACACCTCCATTTACAAAGGAAACTATGGCAAAATTTTCTGAAAATTTAAACTCATAGTAAATATTTTCTAGACAATTGTTTACTAGTATATTTTAGTCTATGTTTTTCAAACATAAACCTCGCCATAATTTTTGTAACAAAATACAAAGTATCGGAGATTGGTTTTATACATGAAAATGGTTAAATATATATTTAGAATAAATATTTTACACTAAGACACTTGTATGAATATTTGTTATTTTGTGGAATAGTTATATTGTTTAAGGGTAAAATAATATAATTTACAAATTACCATGACAATTACAACTCCAAAATAATACAAAAAATACAAGGAGTAAATATTTAAGTTACACACTTGTCATTGTGAAACCGAACGCGAAAATGTAACATATGAAATATTCCGGAAGACACCGTTACAATATATTTTTTGGTAAATACTAGTTTGGAAACGAAAGAAGTGAAAATATGATTTTTGTACATATTACCAAACATATCATATTTTCGACAAAGAGAAAATACATTATTTTTGGGGCAAAATAAGTTTATATATATTTTCTAAAGTGGGACTTGAAAATATAAGTGTTTTGGAAATATATATTGAGAATATATTGACGTATTTTTATTTGGAATAATACACCGGAATACGACGCCAATACATGGCAAGATATACCAATGCAAGAATACGAATATACAAGTATGAGATACTCCCATCCTTGGGAAGGAAATGCGAATAACAATACTTAAGAAGTATTATTACAAATATATTAAAAACACTTTAAAAACGTAACTCAAACGCACTAGTCAATACTAAGACAAGGCACGACCCGCTCGTCTAACAGACCATAGTACGCATGTAGGTAGTCGTGCGTTCTAGAGGAAGCTTCGAGTTACGAGCATAGAAGACGCAATACTGTGAGTTCATGTCCCCCTTTTCTTTTAACTGTTTTCAGTTTTATACTTCCGGGGGTGGAATGCATGTTACAATTATTACAGACATTTTATACATGGTATGGTTAGCTTAAGGAGGGTTTACTACTAGATCATGTGAATGGGTAGGGCGATTAAGGCCATCAATCCTCGTTGTAGGACCGAGGGGCATGAGTGATAGATCTATTTGGGTGTAGCGAGCCCCACTCCTGAGTCCGCTGAGTGGACCATGTGGTGACTATGTCTTACAGCCGGAAGCCCGGTGCGAAATCTGCTAGGTTTGAGTCTTCCTGCATCACTTCACACATACCATTGGCTTTGCAACCCAGTGGTGATCTCTTTTTCCTTATTGCTACATACCAGGGACTTATGTACATACTTACAATGTTTTCAAAGGCTTATACATACACACAAACAAACACATGAACTCGCTCAATTTTTGTTGTTTTTTTCAAACTACATGTATTTCATGGAATTTATAAGTGGATCTGGCGGGCGTTGGGAGTTTTTAAGCAGAATATAGTTGTCATCCATGGTCTTTGATTTGGTTAATGTGTCTTATTCCTGGATGGGACACGTTATCCAAACCTTGGTGTTATTCAATATCTTTTGACGTGTCCTTATGAACTCATAAACAATTTGTACAATTTGTAAAACTTGAATTTGAAATCTACGATTTAATCAATGTTGTTATGTATTAAACAAAATTGATGGATGGCAAATCTATGGTTTATCATGTAGTTGTTTTTCGTGGTTAAATGCAATGATAACAAGTAAGTCACACCATAATCACGCTACCGCAAAAGTCAGGGTGTGACAGCTTGGTATCAGAGCTTCAATCGTAGCGAACTAGGATTCTTTCTCGAGTCTAGACTACGATCATTAGGGCTCTCACGAAAATGCTTTTCACAACATGTATTCATTGCCATCACAAAACGTCCAGATCCAGGGAACAAACATTTTTACAAACAAAAGGCACAAATACACACTTCAAAATTTATGTTTGTAATTCAGTCTTAGAGACTGAGGGAGTTCAGTCTTAGAGACTGAGGGAGTTCAGTCTTAGAGACTAGGGGAGTTCAACCTTAGAGGCTGGGGAGGTTCAGTCTTAGAGACTGAGGGGTTCAATCTTAGAGGCTGGGGAGGTTCAGTCTTAGAGACTGAGGGGTTCAATCTTAGAGATTAGGGAGGTTCAGTCTTAGAGGCTGGGGAAAAATTTAGTCTTAGAGACTGGGAGGTTTGGTCTTAGAGACCCGGGATTTAGTCTTAGAGACTGGGAGGTTTGGTCTTAGAGACCAGGGATTTAGTCTTAGAGACTGGGACGTTTGGTCTTAGATACCTAGGATTTAGTCCTAGAAACTGGGGAAGTTGGTCTTAGAGAAAAGGGAGTTGGTCTTAGAGACCTGGGAGTTAGTCTGAGAGACTAGGGAGTTCATTCTAAGAGACTGGGTGGGATAGTTTGGGGAAGACTAGGATGATTACTTGCTTACATTGTTATCACATACATGCTTAGTTGCTGATTATTGATAAACGTGCATATGTGGAAACTGTTTGCATACGCTAACTGATAGTGATTACTATGGAAATACATACTATGACTACCATGTACCGATACACATGTCGCCTTGATCAAAAAGCGGGTTGTCAAACATTGATGACCCTATGACCGCCGCCACAAATAATGAGACTGCACTTGCGCCGGAGATATTTACGTCAGACACTGAGAGTGATCCTGATACGCTGAACAAGGGCAAGGACGACTTACAACAGTCCGCGCTACCAGATTTTGGGGATGATTTATCCTTGCTAAAGGCTTCTCTGACAAGAATCCTCCTGTTACTCTTGTTCCGGCCCATGACCACTTCCTCACTGGTCATTCTGATAGTGAACACACCATCGCTCCGATCCTTGACAATACGCCTCATGTGGACTTTTCCTTCCAAAGGGTGGCTACTCGACGAATAGTAGATGACGTTGACATGACTATTGATGGTCCTCCTGACGACATCCATGGTGATGGAAAGTTAGACGAGAACGTTAGTACAAATTTCACATCTGAGACCTCTGTTATCAGGTTGTCCTTTGCGCCTAGAATACACTCGATTTCAGACTCCTTTGAGTGTGTGACATTTACAACCTTATAGATGGCCGGATTACAACTTTCTACTACTGACACGGACGAAGACGTCATTATGACTGCTGCACTTTCACTTGCTCGAGGCACCACACAGTTACACGACCCAGAGACTGCCTCTGAGCTAGCTTCTGCACCTTTGTGGGACAGGTTGATGTTGCACCTGCTGATCCTGCACCCTTGCTTGATTATAACCATGTTTCTTTTGGTATACCGGACATTACACCCCTTATATCTGACCCACTACCTGTGCCAGATGATCTCCTTATCGGTCGAGACGTTTGTTCGTGCACCTTCACCGCTGATATCGCTCCTATGAAGACTGACGTCCATTGCACTGACATGCCTATCGCTTCCTTTTAAAACATACCCGCACCCCGGGAAGGTACTCCAGGTCAGCACCCGCATAACGATCCTCTGCTACAGCAGCATTTTCCCCGACCTCACAGGCCGCACTGTTTGCTACTTTCACCTCTACATCGCTGGATGAGCCATTTCGATGGTTCTTATCATACACTACGCTAATGTTAGACCCTTACACTATAGAGGCTACACTAGGGATGAATTGCTCCCATAACATCAGCTACACTTTGAGAAAAAGGAGTCGCAGAATGTTGGAGCTTGAGCTGACACCACGTCCTCCACCTTGTCTATTGCCAGCATACTTTGATCCTGCACACTTATCAAGAGCGGCAGAACAGATAATTACTTCGACGTGTACACAAGCCCGAGGAGGAAGTCCACGCATGTTAACAGTTTACTATTCTTTCCTCCTCCACCTCAGACCCCGGTATAGTGGTTGCTGGATTATGCGAATTGCATTACATTTGGGGTAAAGGCACTAATGATAAGCCAGGATTGTGGAGACTTTTAAAGACCACTTCAGACTATGTGATTTTGATACACTGATATACTTGTTGGGCAAGGGTAGGGTGACCCTGTGTCCCTCTGGATGTGATACATTTTGAAAGACGATACAATTGTGGTCGGAGAATAATGAGAGCCCAATCATCATAAAACATGCGACAACACTTTGTGGACAATGACCAACGAAAGCTCAGTCGCTATGTCTTTGTTAAGCACGATTGTTGATCCATATATGTGTGCTGTAATTATAATACTACGTGCTTGCTTACTATGCTCTCATTAAACAAAATTACCAAATTACTTGGTTATGCTATGATTATGCTATTTCTTGATTGGTTGATATAAAATACATGTATGTACATATGACCTCGAAACAACTATATGCATCCCCTGAACCAGTATAACTCGACCTAACCAATCTTCTTCTTAGAAGGTGTCGATACAAGGGAACGTCGATGCCAACAACCCTTCGCCAACATTAACGGCACAACTACAAGAACGCATCTCACAGGCCATTGCACAGCTCGAGGCCCTTCACTCCGAACACAGCGAAGGCTGCACCTAAAAGCAGTTCTTAGACCACAAACCCCAAGAATTCGACGGCACCGGGGGTGCCTTAGCCTCCGTGCGCTGGGTTGAGAAAACAGATTCTGTCTAACGATTGAGCAAATGTGCCCCAGAACATCAGGTCACGTACGTAGCTGAACTATTCGTAGATGGGGCTCTGTCATTGTGGAACCTTCATGTTCAGACAATGGGCGAGACCGCTGCATATGCTTTGACGTGGGATGAACTGAAAGAACTGATGCGTAAGAGATATTGCTCGAGGGCAGAAGTCCAGAAGTTGGAAACTGAACTGTGGAACTTGAAAATGGAAGGACCAAAGATAGCTGAGTATGTGCAGAGATTTAACGATTTATCACAAGTTGCTACGCTCCAGGTGGAACCAGAGTTTAAGAGAATTGAACGTTTCATAGGGGGATTCGCACCTCAGATTCTAAGCCTGGTAACAACGTCTAAACCTTCAACGTTCACCGAGACTATCGACATAAGCGTGGCACTCACTGAAGAAGCGGTTAGACTAGGAATATTTTCCAGTATGGAAGAGAAAGAGGAGACGCCTGTAGAGTCATCTGGAGATAACAAGAGAAAGCTCGCAAATTTCAAAAAGATTACTCGGGCGAGTAACAAGAAGAAGGCCAAAAAGGGAAAAGACTACATGGGTATCCTACCCAAAATGTGATAACTGTGGCAAGAGGGGGCATCCTAAGGAAACTTGTAGGCAAGTCACTGAACGTAGAAATGGAGGCCAAGATGGCAACAAGATTTATGTAGAAAACAACGACAACGACAAAGGTAGGACGAGTGACAAACAGAAACGTGCTCAAGGTTTTCTTAACTGTGGGAGCAACAAGCATTTCAGAAAATACTGCCCTAAGAAGAATCAGGCACAAGGATAAAAGCTCAGTAGCAGAGCTAGGGGAGCACACCAGGAATCCAAGCGTGGATATCGATACGTCCCATATTACTCGACGTTATGCATCTGTGCTGCTAGATACTGTTGCAAATTTTAGCTTCACATCTCTAGAGTTTGAGGGTATACTTGGTTTAGTAGAAAGTAAGTAGATAACCCGCACCTGTAGTCGATGCACCATAGCGACTTACATACTCGGAGATGCAAGGATTGTCAGAGTAACCTCAGTAGTTGATGGAGAAGGAAGATAACAGACCAAGTTCCCATTTTGGGTAACCCTAGCTCTGCTCGTCAAGAAGAAGAACGTGATTTTCAAATGAGCATCAACTACTAGGAGTCAAACGAGCTAACCCACGAGGGTCGGTGACTCTTGCTAAGGATTAACGAATTATTTACTTAACTAACTGTGGGGATCCAACTACTATTTCACGACTGATCGATGATCAAGTGTCATTAGCTGTGAATTCGGGAATAAAGTATCCTGGGAAATTGTGGGACAATAATTTGTTTTTAAACATACACAAAAATGGTGTTTCCTATCCAATGCACAAAACAGATTTACACAGAATACGAAACCTTAAGGATCTAGAAAACATATACTTAGGACCTTTGGGAACCCAGGTCCAAACTCGTAAAGGTTGTTATTTAGCAACCATATCTGTTAACCCAATCAAACACCATTACCCTGACATATATACCATTTCAGTTAACAAAACAGAAAGTACTTAAATTTCTTTTGTTGAAATCTTCACTTTTGCTTCTAGCAAGTAGATGTTTGCATCTCTACTCCCCTGAATGGTAGTTGCATTACATCAATTTTCTCCGCTGAGAGCGAACACTCATTTGCTTCGAACACTTGGTCATTTATCCATTTTAGCAAACACTCATTGTTTCATTACTTGAAAAATCATATGTTACGCATGCACCATCTGCTACGCATAGGGTTTCATTTCAAACGCTTCATTGAAGTTCGAATATTATGTTGCTAAATCTAATCACTGGTTTGTGATTCGAATGACCTACATTATTGAAATTTTTGGCTCTTTTGCTATCAAGTCAACACACTCTCTTGAAACTTCTTTTATTTCAAGTTACATTCATGGTTTATTTTTACCATGCCGAGATTTCGTTGTTGATACATACGTTTATTGTCGGGTTACGCCGAAACTAAGTTCAAATGCTTGAACTTATCCATTTCACATGTTTGATCTGAGACGCCATGTGATGTATTGAGAACGTCACATTCAAATTTTCTTGCAAAGGTTCTCTCATTTCGAGTCGTAGTAGACGTGGTTGGACTACGACTCCACTAAATCGTTTGATTAGTTTCAATACCTTGCGGTGGTACCTTCACAGAATTGAATCTTGCACTAATTGGATTACTCACTTCATACACGGATTTAGTTGTCTATGTCACACCCCTTTCTGCGGCGGAAGCACGAGGTGTGATCATGAAAGGTTCTCATTGCATACGAAAGGTAAACATACTACATGCTCGTAAAAACTACTTCAAATACCAAACATTTCATAATTTGAAAACATAATTTAGCGTCTACATCGCGAGGTAGCATAAAACATTGTCTTAAAAGTTTACAACTTTATTTAAAGATAAACATAAGCGACATCCACAAGCATGAGTAAGGTCGCGCGCACATCCACTTCTAGTTACCTAAAATACATGTGAGTTTTGGAAAAACGTCAACATAATGTTGGTGTGAATTCATGCAGTTCTTGTATTAAACGTTAGTATACTTTATACAAAAACATGGTACGTATTTTGTTTAAATCACGTATTCATGTATAAATCAAGTATTTCTATATGTATCAAGTGTTAATGGGTTGCAAAGCCATTAACATGTGACACGTCATAGGAAGCCACCAAACCATAGGCATTTTTCTGTAGTCGATTCACGACTGAGACACAAAAACACTACTTGGTTCTAGTTGTCACCAAGAGTGGGGCTGCCCTGGAACCCATTAGATCTAACCTTTTGTTCTGCGGTCTAAGTATGTACACGATTAATGATGCTTATGGTACCCTATTCGTGACACGATTTCTCGTATCAATCCTTGGCACTAGTTTTCACCAAGAGTACTTCTCGTTTTAGTACGCATCATACCATTTTGTAAATATTGAAGTATTTGTAACATGTATTCCACCCCCGTAGTTATAAACCAAAAACAGTTAAAGAAAAGGGGGAGCATGAACTCACAACTTTGCGTTCCTTGCGTCGTAAACTTCACCGGATTTGCTTATAGAGCGTCGTGACCTAAACGTGTTTTATTATTGTTAGTCACTAGTCTTGTATCGTACAAGCACAAGTCACTATATTTTATATATGTACTATTGTGTTAAAAATATTTTATTTTTAACTAAGTATTGTACTTATATTATTTTCTCAAAAATTAATTTAAGTATTTTGTATTTTGCACTTTGCACCCGAATTATGTATCTTTGTTCAAAACTTCATTTTATGTCCATAACTTGTCCAAGTTATTTATTCTATCAACCAATATATTTTCACAAATATATTTTCTTGTATTTTGCCTAAGCATGTTGTGTGTGTAGTTTTGTATTTTCACTTCTTACGGGTGTTTAGTGTATGTTCAAGTCCTAATACACTAGCACGTATAATTCATACTACATACACCTAGCACAAAATTTGGTGACAAAATAATATATATCTTCTTCAAAAATATACATACTTAATGTCGATTTTTCAACCTTGACGAAATCATCGTTTCTTAACTCAAAAATTGGGGAAACCTTGCTAAATACCTCGGTATACATTTTTAGGAGACAAGTTCCTCAGAACTTATATTTTTGTAAATGTCAAAATTTATAGAATTTTCGACAGAGTTTCCCGTAAAAATGGAGGTTTCCCATGTTTTCAAAACATGTGTTTATTTTCTTTTAAAATCAACAACAATATCAACAACACAATCCTTATTTACCAACCTTGTCAAAACAAGTATATACCACAAACTTATGAACTTGAAAGTTTGCAAAAATATGTAATAAGTTACTAACATGTTTAGTAGGTCTTGTTATCTTTAAAAATAAGTTTAGTTTCTTAGAAACTTTATTTTTAAAGTAAGTGCATTTTCACATCTTCTAGACTTATTTTCCAAAAATATTTCTTTGTGGGATTTTTTTGTTACACAAGTGTTTATACACTTGTTTACTTACTAAAAATGATTTTAGTTCACACAAGATCCGGATTTTTAACAATCTAGTATTTTCCACTTGGTTCTACCGAAAAAACCACTTGTAGATCTTTAGATCCACAAGTTTACAACTTCATTTTACAAGAAAAATTATGTTTATTCAAGTTTCAAGTTCATGGTGGATGGTTTCATCATCTTTCACATTTCTAACACTAACATACTACTAGTTCATGTTCTTGAACGATCTAGTATGTCTAGATGATGATCCATCCCACTTTTAGTAACAAACAACATCAAACATTCACAACTATACAAGATTTACATGATTTACACACATATCTTCTCTTTATCCACCTTGTTCATCTTATGTTCAAGACTTTAAGTTATGTTCTTTAGTGTTCTAAATTTTTAACCATTAAATCATCTATTAACCACCATAAACAAGATCAAGATGATGATTAGAAACACTTACTACTAGCACAAGGCTAGGGAAGAAACAAGATGTAAATGTGGTGGATAAAAGAAATCTAGAGTGGTTCTTGCACTTTCGAGAGAACCGGGCTTGTTTGTATAGCTCCTTGCACCTTCAGATGAATGAGGAATGATTGAACAATGGTTGAAAGTGGGTGTATGATGGTGGTGGGGTGGCGGCCCTAGGTGGTTACGGAGGAGAGGAAATGAGTTGGATGATGTTGTGTTTATGAAAGAGATTGGTTACCCCTAAGTCTTATTTATAATCCAATTTCACTAATGTCTAATGTGTAGTGTGTTGTTTAGATACCCAACATCTAGGATTAAAATAATCAAAGGAGGACAAGGGGCGGGTCACCCCTTGTGACAGTCATTTTGAGGGGGGGGGGTATGGGGTTGGGTTGTAATGATCTAGTTACAAGTTAGTTATGTTTGAAATGTTTAGTTAGTGCGTTGTTGTGTGTAGTTTAATATAGAGTCTGTTAGGGTGTTCAGGGTCCCTAACTAGCTCAGAAAAAAAAACAATGTGTATTGACAATATTTTTGTGTCCGGCTAAAGTCCGGTTGTTCGGTTAGATACCGGTTCGTTAAAGTGCTAAGTTGCGCCGGTTAGTGTCTTTTAAGTACCCTTTTGTAACACTTTCAATCCCCGGCACTTAGGGAAGTATTCCGGATGATAAAATGTAAATTTTGCATAATATTTTGATGTTAAAAAACTGTTTTGAGCTGAATTTATTAAAATTATGTACTTAAAGTGCGTTTCAGGTGCTTTTTGGTGCTTATTTTAGCTTCTGGAATGTCTATATATTAACCCTTGTTTGTACCCTTGGGTTTTAATGTATTCTTGTCGTTGGACCTACACCTGGGCCCTAATTTCTAATGTCTGACTGCTTTATGCAGTTCTGTTGACACAGTTTGTCTTACTGGTGAGTTTACTAGTATTTCTGATGCAACGCAGTTCATTAATGTATAAAGTAATTCTTGTAGTATAAAACGTGCATGAATTCACAAGTATAATATGAAATCAGACAATGCTAACATTTAAGCACATAATTGCAGTCATTAAATAATAATTAAAGTGTACGGAAATTACCGGTTTGGTGCCATTTGTCACAGTCTCCCCCCGTTAAAAGAATTCCGTCCTGAAATTTAGGCCGAACTAGCTCTGGCAGGAGTCTTCTTGAACAGGTGGGGATACTTTTCTTTGAACTGGTCTTCACGTTCCCATGTGTACTCGGGTCCGTGTTTAGAGTTCCAACGTACTTTGACAAGTTTGACACTGCTCCTTCTTGTCTTGTTGACTTTCCAGTCGGTAACCTCAACGGGTTGTTCTGTAAATCGGAGGGTGTCGTCAATATGCACTTAATCCGCAGGGATGATCACGTTTCCTTGTGTTGAACTCTTCTTGAGGTTGGATACATGGAACGTATCATATACTCCATTAAGCTCTTCCGATAATTCCAACTTGTATGCTACGGTACCAATTCTTTCTAAGATCTTGAATGTTCTGATGTATCGTGGATTCAGCTTTCCACGTTTTCCGAATCGCACTAGGCCCTTCCAGTGTGAGACTTTTAGCAAAACTTTGTCTCCCACCTAAACTCTAATGGTTTTCGTCTTCAATCCGCGTAGCTCTTTTGTCGATCCTGAGCCTCCTTAATGCGTTCTCGGATTTGCGTAATCTTGTCGGTTGTCTCTTGTACAAGTTCAGGACCAACCATACGCTTATCTCCAGCGTCTGCCCAACATAAGGGCGATCGGCACTTGTGGCCATACAGAGCTTCGAACGGTGCGGCTTTTATGCTCGTATGATAACTGTTATTGTAGGAAAACTCAACCAAAGGTAGGTGAGTATCCTAGCTGTCGCCTAGATCCATGGCGCATGCGCGGAGCATATCTTCTAATGTTTGTATAGTCCGTTCGCTCTGGTCGTCTGTTTGTGGATGGAATGCAATGCTTAGATCCAGTTGAGATCCAAAGGCTTCCTGAAAGGATCGCCAGATTCTTGAGACAAAGCGTCCATCTCTGTCTGAAATAATCGAGATAGGCACTCCATGACACGTCACAATTTCTTTTAGGTATATTTCAGCGAGCTTTCCAGTGCTATCCTTCTCGCGGATTGGTAGGAAATGCGCAGACTTCATTAGCCGATCGACTATCACCCATCTCATATCGTGCCCTCTCGGGGTCTTGGGCAATTTCGTTATGAAGTCCATCGAGATTTGCTCCCACTTCCACATGGGAATCTCGGGTTGTTGTAGTAGGCCGGACGGTTTCTGATATTCAGCCATAACCTTAGCACATGTTAGGCATTTTCCAACATAAACAGCAACGTCGCTCTTGAGTCTCGGCCACCAATAGTATTCCTTCAAGTCTTGATACATCTTGTCCGATCCTGGATGGATCGAGTATCTCGATTTATGCGCTTCAACAAGGACGACTTCTCGAATGCCGCCATAGAGCGGAACCCAAATACGCTTCTTAAAGTATAAGGCTCCCTCTTCATTTGGCACCATGTATTTTAACACACCCCGGAGGTATTCAGCTTTACGGTTTTCCGTCTTAAGGGCTTCTTGTTGTGCGTCACGAATACGTGAAGTGAGGTTTGTTCGAATAGTCATTTCCAATGCTCGAACCCTTAGGTCTTAACCCTTTCTTTTCGGCTTAGCGCGTCTGCTACAACGTTTGCCTTTCTAGGATGGTACTTAATCTCACAGTCGTAATCATTTAGTAGCTCGACCCATCGCCGCTGGCGCATATTCAATTCCTTCTGATCAAGTATGTGCTGTAGGCTTTTGTGATCTGTGAAGATTGTACATCGAGTACCATATAAATAGGGTCGCCAGATCTTCAAGGCGAATACCACCGTGCCGAGTTCCAAGTCGTGTGTGGTATAGTTTCTTTCATGTATCTTCAGTTGTCTTGAAGCGTAAGCGATGACCTTCTGGCGTTGCATGAGCACGCAACCCAAACCTTGGCGCGAAGCGTCGCAGTATACCACGAAGTCCTCAGTGCCTTCGGGTAATGATAGTATTGGTGCATCGCATAGCTTGTTTTTGAGTAGTTGGAAGGCTTCTTCCTGCTTTTCACCCTAGTCATACTTCTTGTCTTTCTGTGTAAGGGTAGTCAGCGGTTGAGCTATCTTTGAGAAATTCTCAATAAACCTTCGATAATATCCAGCTAAGCCCAAAAATTGACGAACTTCAGTTGGGGTTTTGGGGGCTTCCCAATTCTTTATGGCTTCAATTTGGATGGGTCTACATGAATGCCCTTCTTGTTCACAACGTGGCCCAAAAATTGTACTTCGCGAATCCAGAATTCGCATTTCGAGAACTTTGCATAAAGTTTTTCTTTCTTCAGTAGTTCTAGAATGGTTCTGAGGTGTTGCTCGTGCTCTTCTTTCGTTCGCGAGTAAATCAGAATATCATCGATAAATACAATCACAAATTTATCGAGATATGGTTTGCATACGCGGTTCATCAGATCCATAAACACTGATGGCGCGTTCGTCAGCCCGAACGACATCACAAGAAACTCATAATGCCCATTGCGTGTTCTGAATGCAGTCTTTGGTACGCTTTCCTCTTGTATCCTTAGCTGATGGTATCCAGATCGAAGATCGATCTTGGAATAGTAGCTTGATCCTTGCAACTGATCAAATAAGTCATCAATCCTCGGTAGTGGGTACCGATTTTTGATAGTGAGCTTTTTCAGTTCTCTGTAATCGATATACATCCGCAGAGTTCCATCTTTTTTCTTCACGAACAATACTGGAGCTCCCTAGGGCGAGAAGCTTGGCCTTATGAATCCTTAATCCAAAAACTCCTGAAGTTGTGTAGATAATTCTTGCATTTCGGATGGTGCAAGCCGATAGGGTGCCTTGGCTACAGGAGCGGCTCCTGGAACCAAGTCTATACGAAATTTGACTTGTCGTTGCGGAGGTAGTCCTGGCAGATCTTCGGGAAAAACATCAGGGAATTCCTTCACCACAGGAATGTCTACGAGTTTTGGCTCCTCAGCCTTCTTATCTATAACGTGAGCTAGGAAAGCAACACATCCTTTCCTTAAGCACTTCTGTGCCTTTAGGCAACTGATGATTCGTAGAGGTGTGTCTCGTCTTTCTCCGGGTACAATGAGAGTTTCATCATTCGCCAAAGGGATGCGAATGGTCTTCTCATGACAAATAACTTCAGCCTTGTTCTTGGACAACCAGTCCAAACGGACTACTACATCGAAGCTACCCAATTGAATAGGTAAGAGGTCGATGCTAAATCTTCGTTCACCAAGTTCTAGTGTGCAACCTCTAACAACTTCGCCCGATTCAACAAGTTTACCATTGGCTAGTTCTATGGAGTAAGGAATATCCAATCTACTAGACTCTATCCCAAGCATATGTTTAAATTCCACAGACATGAAACTATAAACGACACCAGTGTCAAATAATATGGATACAAAGTGATTGTTAATGAGAAACGTACCGGTGACCACGTTAGGGTCCTCGCGTGCGTCCCTTGCTCCAATCATAAATGCTCGAGCCTGAGCGTTATTTCTCTTCGGGTAGTCTTTCATGAAATGTTCATTGCTTACACAACTGAAGCATCCTTGGTTTCGTCCAGCTTCATTCCCAACCTGGTTACCATTGCCATTACCGTTCCCACCGTTGTTTCCAGCACCAGTGCGGTTCCCATTTCCATTTATGTTTCCCATACCCCAACAGTCTTCAGTGCGGTGACCCAATTTTCCACATTTGTCGTACTTTGGAACGCGACAAGCTCCTTCGTGATGACGCTTGCACCGATTGCATTTGGGCAGGGTGCCCAGGTATCCCTTAGCTGGAGCGTCATTCATCGCAGCTCTGAGAATGAATCCTAGTTCACTACAATCGCAGCTCTGATACCAATCTGTCACACCCTTTTCTGCGGCGGAAGCACGAGGTGTGATCATGAGAGGTTCTCATTGTAAACGAAAGGTAAACATACTACATGCTCGTAAAAATAACTTCAAATACCAAACATTTCATAATTTGAAAACATAATTTAGAGTTTACATCGCGAGGTAGCATAAAACATTGTCTTAAAAGTTTACAACTTTATTTAAAGATAAACATAAGCGACATCCACAAGCATGAGTAAGGTCGCGCGCACATCCACTTCTACTTACCTGAAATACATGTGAGTTTTGGAAAAACGTCAACATAATGTTGGAGTGAATGCATGCAGTTCTTATATTGAACGTTAGGATACTTTATACGAAAAACATGGTATGTATTTTGTTTAAATCACGTATTCATGTATAAATCAAGTATTTCTATATGTATCAAGTGTTAATGGGTTGCAAAGCCATTAACATGTGACACGTCATAGGAAGTCACCAAACCATAGGCATTTTTCTGTAGTCGATTCACAACTGAGACACAAAAACACTACTTGGTTCTAGTTGTCACCAAGAGTGGGGCTGCCCTAGAACCCATTAGATCTAACCTTTTGTTCTGCGGTCTAAGTATGTACACGAATAATGGTGCTTATGGTACCCTATTCGTGACACGATTTCTCGTATCAATCCTTGGCACTAGTTTTCACCAAGAGTACTTCTCGTTTTAGTACGCATCATACCATTTTGTAAATATTGAAGTATTTGTAACGTGTATTCCACCCCCGCAGTTATAAACCAAAAACAGTTAAAGAAAAGGGGGGGCATGAACTCACAACTTTGTGTTCCTTGCGTCGTAAACTTCACCGGATTTGCTTATAGAGCGTCATGACCTAAACGTGTTTTATTATTGTTAGTCACTAGTCTTGTATCGTACAAGCACAAGTCACTATATTTTATATATGTACTATTGTGTTAAAAATATTTTATTTTTAACTAAGTATTGTACTTATATTATTTTCTCAAAAATTAATTTAAGTATTTTGTATTTTGCACTTTGCACCCGAATTATGTATCTTTGTTCAAAACTTCATTTTATGTCCATAACTTGTCCAAGTTATTTATTCTATCAACCAATATATTTTCTTGTATTTTGCCTAAGCATGTTGTATGTGTAGTTTTGTATTTTCACTTCTTACGGGTGTTTAGTGTATTTTCAAGTCCTAATACACTAGCACGTATAATTCATACTACATACACCTAGCAAAAAATTTGGTGACAAAATAATATATATCTTCTTCAAAAATATACATACTTAATGTCGATTTTTCAACCTTGACGAAATCATCGTTTCTTAACTCAAAAATTAGGGAAACCTTGGTAAATACCTCGGTATACATTTTTAGGAGATAAGTTCCTCAGAACTTATATTTTTGTAAATGTCAAAATTTATAGAAATTTCGACAGAGTTTCCCCTAAAAATGGAGGTTTTCCATGTTTTCAAAACATGTGTTTATTTTCTTTTAAAATCAACAACAATATCAACAACACAATCCTTATTTACCAACCTTGTCAAAACAAGCATATACCACAAACTTATGAACTTGAAAGTTTGCAAAAATATGTAGTAAGTTACTAACATGTTTCGTAGGTCTTGTTATCTTTAAAAATAAGTTTAGTTTCTTAAAAACTTTATTTTTAAAGGAAGTGCATTTTCACATCTTCTGGTCTTATTTTCCAAAAATAATTCTTTGTGGGATTTTTTTGTTACACAAGTGTTTATACACTTGTTTACTTACTAGAAATGATTTTAGTTCATACAAGATCCGGGTTTTTAACAATCTAGTATTTTCCACTTGGTTCTTTCGAAAAACCACTTGTATATCTTTAGCTCCACAAATTTACAACTTCATTATACAAGAAAAATTATGTTTATTCAAGTTTCAAGTTCATGGTGGATGGTTTCATCATCTTTCACATTTCTAACACTAACATACTACTAGTTCATGTTCTTGAACATGATCTAGTATGTCTAGATGATGATCCATCCCACTTTTAGTAACAAACAACATCAAACATTCACAACTATACAAGATTTACATGATTTACACACATATCTTCTCTTTATCCACCTTGTTCATCTTATGTTCAAGACTTTAAGTTATGTTCTTTAGTGTTCTAAATTTTTAACCATTAAATCATCTATTAACCAACATAAACAAGATCAAGATGATGATTAGAAACACTTACTACTAGCACAAGGCTAGGGAAGAAACAAGATGTAAATGTGGTGGATAAAAGAAATCTAGAGTGGTTCTTGCACTTTCGAGAGCACCGGGCTTGTTTGTATAGCTCCTTGCACCTTCGGATGTATGAGGAATGATTGAACAACGGTTGAAAGTGGGTGTATGATGGTGGTGGGGTGGCGACCGTAGGTGGTTACGGAGGAGAGGAAATGAGTTGGATGTTGTTGTGTTTATGAAAGAGATCGGTTACCCCTAAGTCTCATTTATAATCCAATTTCACTAACGTCCAATGTGTAGTGTGTTGTTTAGATACCCAACATCTAGGATTAAAATAATCAAAGGAGGACAAGGGGTGGGTCACCCCTTGTGACCGTCATTTTGAGGGGGGGGGGTATGGGGTTGGGTTGTAATGATCTAGTTACAAGTTAGTTATGTTTGAAGTGTTTAGTTAGTCTGCTAGTCTACTTGATTTATTTTGGTTTGGATAGCAATACAATCACCGGGGTATACCCTTTTACCCAAAAAAAAGTGTTTAGTTAGTGCATTGTTGTGTGTAGTATAATATAGAGTGTGTTAGGGTGTTCGGGGTCCCTAACTAGCTCAGAAAAAACAAAAACAATGTGTTTGACAATATTTTTGTGTTCCGGGTAAAGTCCGGTTGTTCGGTTAGATACCGGTTCGTTAAAGTGCTAAATTGCACCGGTTAGTGTCTTTTAAGTACCCTTTTGTAACACTTTCAATACCCGACACTTAGGGAAGTATTCTGGATGATAAAATGTAAATTCTGCATAATATTTTGATGTTAAAAACTATTTTGAGCTGAATTTATTAAATTTCTGTACTTAAAGTGCGTTTCGGGTGCTTTTTGGTGCTTATTTTAGCTTCTGGAATGTCTATATATTAACCCTTGTTTGTACCCTTGGGTTTTAATGTATTCTTGTCGTTGGACCTACACCTGGGCCCTAATTTCTAATGTCTGACTGCTTTCTACAGTTCTGTTGACACAGTGTGTCTTACTAGTGAGTATACTAGTATTTCTGACGCAACGCAGTTCATTAATGTATAAAGTAATTCTTGTAGTATAAAACGTGTATGAATTCACAAGTATAATATGAAATCAGACAATGCTGACATTTAAGAACATAATTGCAGTCATTAAATAATAATTAAAGAGTACGGAAATTACCGGTTTGGTGCCAGTTGTCACAGTCTCCCCCCGTTAAAAGAATTTCATCCCGAAATTCAGGCCGAACTAGCTCTGGCAGGAGTCTTCTTGAACAGGTGGGGATACTTTTTTTGAACTGGTCTTCACGTTCCCATGTGTACTCGGGTCCGTGTTTAGAGTTCCAACGTATTTTGACAAGTTTTACACTGCTCCTTCGTGTCTTGTTGACTTTCCAGTCGGTAACCTCAACGGGTTGTTCTGTAAATCGGAGGGTGTCGTCAATATGCACTTAATCCGCAGGGATGATCATGTTTCCTTGTGTTGGACTCTTCTTGAGGTTGGATACATGGAACGTATCATGTACTCCATTAAGCTCTTCCTGTAATTCCAACTTGTATGCTACGGTACCGTCAAATTTCGAGGACGAAATTTTCTTAACGGGGGGAGAATGTGACAACCGTCAAATTTGCATGCATCCGTATAATTAATTAATATTGATTTATGCTTAATGACTGTGTTTAATCACAACTGATGACTTAAACTGTTTTCTGATTTCTGTATTATACATACATGTGCATCACATATTACATAATGTCACATCATTTCACATACAGACTGTAGTGACATACTTGATGCACAAAGCATAGTTGGCACAATTAACGGATAAGACAGGAATATGCTGACGATGTTCAGTACATAGACAAACAGTATTTTGAGACCCAGTATGGGCCAGGGACAAGGTACTACACTAGTATGGTGAGTAGGGAAGTGAGAACCATAAAACTGTGTCACTAGGTGATAGATAAAGTGCCAGGAAGTGCCTAAAACTCACTTTAAGTGCAGAATTCTGCATTTTTCAACAAAATTCAGCATTTTAATATGCTAGTAACATGTAGAAAATTTGCTAAATGGTCCTGAATGCTTTCCTAAGTGTTGGGAATTAATTGTGTTACAAAAGGTTACATAAAAGACACTATTCGGAATAACTTGACACTTTAACGGAACGGTATCTAACCGAACAACCAGACATTACCCGGGACACTAAATTTTTGTCAGAAACATTGTTTTATTATTTTTGAACTATTTATGATTCTCGAATTCCCCAACACATTATATAACATATCATACACACATAACACTAGATTTACACTTAACCTCCTAACCATTTAACAACTTACCATAAAAAATTTACAATTTACCCCCCCCCCCAATCAAACTTACGGCCCCATGTGGGGTGGCCCCACTCAAGATTTTTCTAAATCTTCACAAAATCTTAATAGATCTTGCTTGGATTACTTGGAGATCTTGCTTAGATATTTGAAGATTCATTCGGATTTTACTTGGATACTGATATTCACCAACTTATCATCAAATATTACAACTAACCCCCCCCCCTCCATACCCATTTACGGCCACCATGGGGACCCACACCCCACTCACTAGATCTTCTAATATTTTATTTGATAGCTTTCTTGTGATCTTGAACAAAATATAAGATGATCTCTATATGTATGGTGCTTTAGATTTTTAAATCATTACATATCATTCCTTCACAAGTTCACACTCCACTCCGTCGACTCACTCTCTCCCTCTTGGCCCTCTATACAACCGCCACCACCACCACCTTGTCACCACCATTACTCCATTATCAAGCTTGTTTCATGCACTAGAAGGTGATTGAAGGAGCTTGTAGCTTGTGGATCATCAAGGAGCTTTCATCACTTGCTTTTACACACCATCTTCATCATCTTTTGTTCTTGAGTTCTTCCCTAGCTTTAAGCTAGTTGTAAGACTTCTTTAAACTCTTGTTTACTTCATGTTTTAGTGGCTAAAGAATATATTATGATGAAAGCATATGAACACTAAAAGAACACAAACATAAATCTTGAACATAAAGCTTTAGATAAAGATCATGAGATGAAATATGATGATACATCTGAGTTAAATAAACGATAACCTGCTGTAAATGACTTATGATCTGATGTTAATCGTTATTAGAAAGTATGGTGATCGTATGTGTACATTTTAGTGACATTTAAGCTATAAACAGCATGCTGAGTAACATTTACAGCCAACGTCAGTTGGCTGTAAATGGACCGTTATATATCGAAAAATTGATTTTCAGAAGTCTAAATTATGTATTTTCGAAAAGCGAATCAAATGGCACTCGAATCATATTTTTTTGATGTTGTTTGCTATTTTTAAAGGGGCGTTTTTCACAGCAGCAAAAGCTATGTTTTTACTGCAGAAAATGTGTATTATGTTTTTCGTCATAACTTAAAATCTGTGTAGAATTAGCTCATGAAATTTGTACTATAGATGACCACTGATGTCGTTGTAATTCTCCCACTCGAATTCCATCAATCGGACTTACGATGAATTTTAAATGAATTATTCCGTGGACTGCATTCAAAAAGTGACGAATATGATTTCAGTCCGGTAAATGATTTTTTATAAAATATGGGTAATGAATTGGATCCCGATATTTTTAAACACTAATATTTGGATCGTTTAAACCATTCTGTAAACATTTTGGAATTTTTGGAGTAAGTTAACTATTTTATTCAAATGCCCGAAAACAGCCCAGTTTTGAATATTAAAGCTGAAACGACAAAAGTAGTATTTTGCGTGTCTAAATGTCGGGTAGGTTACCTGAGAACGATCTAACGTGTTATATGTCAAAGAAAATGATATGCTATTTAGCATGGACACCTCCATTTACAAAGGAAACTATGGCAAAATTTTCTGAAAATTTCAACACTTAGTAAATATTTTCTAGACAAGTGTTTACTAGTATATTTTAGACTATATTTTTCAAACATAAACCTCGCCATAATTTTTGTAACAAAATACAAAGTATCGGAGGTTGGTTTTATACCTGAAAATGGTTAAATATATATTTAGAATTTATATTTTACACTAAAACACTTGTATGAATATTTGTTATTTTGTGGAATAGTTATATTATTTTAGGGTAAAATAATATAATTTACAAATTACCATGACAATTACAACTCCAAAATAATACCAAAAATTACAAGGAATAAATATTTAAGTTACACACTTGTCATTGTGAAACCGAACGCGAAAGCATAACTTATGAAATATTCCGGAAGACACCGCTACAATATATTTTTGGTAAATACTAGTTTGGAAATGAAAGAAGTGAAAATATGATTTTTGTACATATTACCAAACATATCATATTTTCGACAAAGAGAAAATACATTATTTTTGGGGCAAAATAAGTTATTATATATTTTCTAAAGTGGGACTTGAAAATATAATTGTTTTAGAAATATATATTGAGAATATATTGACGTACTTTTATTTGGAATAATACACCGGAATATGACGCCAATAAATGGCAAGATATACCAATGCAAGAATACGAATATACAAGTATGAGATACTCCCATCCTTGGGAAGGAAATGCGAATAACAATACTTGAGAAGTATTTTTACAAATATATTAAAAACACTTTAAAAACGTAACTCAAATGCACTAGTCAATACTAAGACAAGGCACGACCCGCTCGTCTAACAGACCATAGTACGCATGTAGGTAATCGTGCGCTCTAGAGGAAGCTTCGAGTTATGAGCATAGAAGACGCAATACTGTGAGTTCATGTCCCCCTTTTCTTTTAACTGTTTTCAGTTTTAAACTTCGGGAGTGGAATACATGTTACAATTATTACAGACATTTTATACATGGTATGGTTAGCTTATGGAGGGTCTACTAGATCATGTGAATGGGTAGGGCGATTAAGGCCATCAATCCTCGTTGTAGGACCGAGGGGCATGAGTGATAGATCTATTTGGGTGTAGCGAGCCCCACTCCTGAGTCCGCTGAGTGGACCATGTGGTGACTATGTCTTACATCCGGAAGCTCGGTGCGAAATCTGCTAGGTTTGAGTCTTCCTGCATCACTTCACACATACCATTGGCTTTGCAACCCAGTGGTGATCTTTTTTTCCTTATTGCTACATACCAGGGACTTACATACATACTTACAATGTTTTCAAAGGCTTATACATACACACAAAAAAAAACACATGAACTCGCTCAACTTTTGTTGATGTTTTTCAAACTACATGTATTTCAGTGAATTTATAAGTGGATATGGCGGGCCTTGGGAGTTTTTAAGCTGTGTTAAAAATAAAGCTGTCATCCATGGTCTTTGATTTGGTTAATGTGTCTTATTCCTTGATGGGACACGTTATCCAAATCTTGGTGTTATTCAATATCTTTTGACGAGTCCTTATGAACTCATAAACAATTTGTAAAACTTGAATTTGAAGTCTACGATTTAATCAATGTTGTTATGTTTTAAACAAAATTGATGGATGGCAAATCTATGGTTTATCATGTAGTTGTTTGTCGTGGTTGAATGCAATGATAACAAGTAAGTCACACCATAATCACGCTTCCGCAAAAGTCAGGGTGTGACAGCTTAGATGATGACATAGAATTGCCTACGTGTCATTATATTAGCTATGCCACATTGGTTTAGCTGATGTCATAATTCCGAATTTTTTATAATATTATGTATATATAATCTGTTTTTTATTTGTTATTAAATTGAAAAAATCATGGGGAGTTGTTTGGCCATTTAATGCACATCAGAAGTAATCAAACTCTCTATTTCTTGAAAAGGGATCGTGTATAATTGTTGTTACATCTATACAAAAAAATGGAGTTTGGTTGGTCTGAGATGCCTATTTATCTGTATGTGATGACGTTGTTAAGTTTTCCAATTTTTCATTTGTAGATTGGTTATATAAATTGACGTTTGTAACCGATTCCTGTGTTTTGTTTTACAGGTGTTTGATTGGCCAGTTTACTGTGAATTTGGTTGAATCATCGTTTGTAAATTGGTTCGTGTGGCCATTGATACACAGTGACGGTTAAGATGTTAAGGTTGAAGCAACTGTCTCCTACAGATCAGGTGGTTACTCTCAATTCTCGATTGTTGTTCAATCAGAAAGATAAGGTACTTTTTCCATCCCTGAAGATGCTCTTGGTATGTTTGTTCTTAGTTTTGATTGGTAATTTCAAGAATTTATAGTTTGATAAAGGTTTCATCTTTTTTGATTCATTTTGTTTGTGGTAATGATTTTTGTTTTGTTGTAGTGTTTGATTTGTTTTTTAATTATTTTGGTTGGCTGATACAGGAGAAATACAGCCAAGAAGCGGAATAACAGTACAATTGACACCACATCACACAGACCAAACAACAATTCTTCAAGAAAAACTGGTTAGTGCATTCAGAAGTTAATAATTTGAATTATGGATTGGTATTATGATGTTTGTAAATTGGTTCAAAGTTGTCAGCTGATGTGTTGAGATTCTTGAATCAGTGAAAATCTGGTGCCATATAATTAAGTACATCTTATACTTCAAGCTTTCTCCATCTGTTTGCAGGCGAATAGGTTGACTCGATGAGGTATGAAAAACAAGATTGATAAATTTAGTGAAAATGTGATTGAAAGATGATAACCCAGTATTTGAGGATCTCGTTCTATAGCCTCGATAAATTCAGGGGTGTTTTCAAATAATGCTTCCTAGATGTTTGAAGACCGACAAATGTCCACAGAAGCAGTACTGTTAACATTTGTCGATCTTTGTTGGTTTTCAAATATCTAGGAACCATTATTTGAGAACACCCTTGCATTTATCGGAGTTGTAGAATGAGATCCTCTACTGTTGGGTTATCATTTTTCAAACCCATTTTCCCTAAATTTATCCATTTTGTTTTTCATGCAGAGATGTAATTTGTTTTTTATTATTTGATTTGGCTGATAATCCATGTTTAAGGATGACTTATGTTTCAGACTATACAAAGATTACCTTTTGGTTATCATAAGGTTAAATTTTAAATTAATTTGGTATCATTCGTTAATAAGCTTAAATTATACTTAAGCCATTAAATTCTTGACGTTAGGTCTCAATGCACCTAATGACAGCAGCCATCATTGAGCCATCACATTCTTTCTGTTTACATTTGAGGTAACGGTTTTACTTAATACCTCTCGAAACTTAGGTTGTTATATATGATTTTTCAATGTGGTTTTGAAACTTACGGGATAGTAATTGTTAATTTCAGGTAGGTTGGGTATTGAGATCAAGAAATTCGGCGCCACTTGTAGATATGGTTTCAAGGTCAATATTTGGCTTGAAACAGTGACAGGGGACTTTTGTTTCTGAATGTTGTGTAGCTCAACTTATGATTTATATGCCTGATGTTGTTGTCAATTCATAACTATAATGCGAATGTGAATTCATTAAATAATTTCACATTCGTCCCCACCTTTTGAAAATAGCAGGTATGCTCCCTATGGTTTATCATTTTGTTACTCGGATAGTCCCTGAGTAAATGTCAGTTAGTTTGGAAATAGCATGTATGCTCCCTATGGTTTGTCATTTTGTTACTCGGATAGTCCCCAAAGTAAATGTTGGGGGACTATCCGAGTAACAAAATGACAAATCATAGGGAGCATACATGCTATTTTCAAAAGGTGGGGACTAAACATGAAAAAACGTGAAACCACAGGGACCATCCGAGCAATTAACTCTAGATGTAACTAAAAACTTTGCACATTATAAACTACTTAGTTTATTTCTATATCAAACATGTACACTAACACATACTGTCTTTAACATTGTTTTATAAAGATATGTAACTAAACACAAAGAATTTAAATAATATATTATAATATATTTTTTAGTATTTGATTCCGATCGTTATTAGAACAAACTCGTGTATTCACACAGGTGTACACCTAGTTACTAATTATAGTAAATAATAATAATAACAAAAAGACAAAAGGGTTTTATGGGCTTTATGAGTACATATGGCTTTATCGAGAAATCAATAATTAGCCCAACCAACTAATCTTTTTTTTCACATTAGTATATCATGAATCGAGATTTTACAGTAATCATAAATGAAATTAACCTCAATGAACTTTGTCCAATAAAACAAGATATAAATAATACACCCAAATCGATTTTCCATGCAAATATGTCACGATGAATATTACGATAATAGGAAATCCAAATAAGCAAATAAATATAAGATGCTAAATTATATAACATTTAGTGAGCAGAAGATGGTAAGGAAATGCTCTTCAAGAAATGCGCAAATACTGTAAGCGCCAGCTTTGGGGTATCCATTGGAACCTCATGACCTGCCCCTTTCACTGTCAAATATGTCATCCCCTCGTATACTTGACTCCATCCACCAACCTGTACTCCGTTATAACAAAATTGTTAAAAAAAAAAAAAAAAAAGAAAGTCTATACTCAAATTTTAGGTCTCCTATTTTCAACTTCTAGACTTGAGGCTAGATATAAGGATCGGCCCAATATTAGTCAAGACTAAAAGTTAGATACTTTAAGTTTACTTTAAGTTAAACAAAAGAGTTGATTTACTTATATAAGAAATTTGATATTTTTTATACAAATGGGTACTATTTAAATCCATAAAGACATCACCATCTTATTCAAATTATTTTACAATTTTATTTAATATTTCATTTCGTTTTTATGCATAACATATAATATCTAATACATTGTATATTACGATATTAAAAATTCATATGCTATTTTGGATGCAACTTGGTTTTCATAAAATTTATATCTGTACATAAAAATAAAATTAAAAAGTGTGTATTTTATTAAATTAAAAAAATAAACAAATTAAGATGGACATGTACCCATTTGTGAAAAACATAAGAAAAACAAAAAAACCCTCATGTCATCTTTCAAATTTACGTATTTATAAAGTTTATTATATTTTTTTTACCCTTTTTTCATCGTATATTTGAAAAGTAAGTAACTTAAGAGAACGAAAACTTTGTATACAATTCATTTAAACCACATGCTATATTATTTGCATACTAAGCTAAAAAAGACTTTAAAACCATGTTTTTATACCTTTTCCTTGTCATACCAGGCATGCCAGTCATCTAGGGTTTTCAATTTCAAAGCTTTGATAGAGTAACGGGTACCCGTCAATGGCAGTACAGCATCGGTGTCACCACTATTTTATTCACAATGTTTCAAAGCACAGAAGAATTACACCAAACGTTAACATTTGTATATAAGTAAATCATAATTTAATCTTTATCTTCGTTAGTTGTCTTTAAAACACGAAAATGATGGTAAATTACCTAAATACCCATATCCGAATACCGGCCTTGATGAGTTCCTTGAAAATTGGAAGCATTGTCCGGGGTGAATCCGTCCAACTTCCCCTAACGATATCGCTGTTTATTGAAATGAAAAATGTTTATTAATACATGTTTAATAAACGATTATGTGATTAGGACGAGAATTCATTACAAAACAATAAACTACTGCGAGGAAATAAATAGATTTAAATCCTTTGGTTATTAATTACTACTTATATTTGTTTTAAAACTTATATTATACAGACCTTAAAAATTTTCGGTAAAATTTACGCTTGAAGGGAAAAAACAAGTGGGAGTTTGTTTAAAATTGAAACAACAAATGATTTAACTAATTTTGTATTCTCATAATTTTTGTGCTTTTGCATAATATATTCACTTATTTGTTTTGAAATCACATACCTGCATGTGATCCAAGAATAAGGCAATCGTGTAACATTAGCATGAAGAGCCTTTTGTACATCTGGCCTGTTCATGTACATTTTTGTATACTTTATAACGCAATTATTGTTCCCTCTAAACATCCATGGCTGAAGCCAAAACAACAAAACCTAAATCAGTAACAACTTAAAAGAAAATCGGTAACATGTATTGCAAGAAAGCGTTACCAAAGGTAGCGTGGTGCCTAGTTCATGACAAGGAGGGTCATAAATCCCATAAAAGTTGATGTCACCGAATTCAGAATAAGCTCGTAGCAAATATTTGTAACAGTCTCCACTTGGAAACAAGAAAGAGTCGTATGGACACGACTCATTTAATATCTGGTACGTGGTGTCAGATATCAACCCATGGTTCCACCAGAACTCGAATGTCCCAATATTATCATAGTAATCGTCGAGTAACGGGTTCCCCAACTGATATAAGAATATGTTTAGAAATAAAATAAAAAAAATAAAGTTCGAAATTAAAAATTGTTCTTTAAGTTAATAAGTATGGATGGCGTTATCCGCAAGTAACTAATTGCGTACCAAGAAACCTTTGAAGTTTATTTCAGGATTCTTGACACCTTTGTTTAATCTGACTATGATCTGAGATAGTTGAGGAACGTAATGACCTGAAATTTAATAGATGTAGATATCAAATGAAACGCCAAAAAGCGACTGAATTTTGACACAATGTAACAAGGTTAGTCACTTCATATGAAATCCAGTCGCTAAAGAGCGTAAGACCAGTGTAATAATAAAATTTAGTTATGCATACCTGCATAACTTTCTCCAGCAATGTAAAATGGTCTATGTTTATATTGAGGAAATCTCAGAAGCCATTTAACTAGAAATGCATAGGCATCTCTCGCTACAAATGTCACAATCACTAAATTAGTCATAGATATTCACAAAATGACCATTTGATTTGTTTGTGAATATTGGTGTATATTTTAGAGTAGTATACTAAAAATTATTAAAAAATGAGGGAAAACCTGTTCTCTGATCGCCAGTGATTTGATCGAAAGAAGTATTTGTATACGAAAAACCAACCCCAGCCGGCGAATCGATGAAAAGCATGTTCGCTTCTGCTTAAAACCATAATTATAACTCTAGAGAACAAAATAAGAAGTGAGCAAATGCATCTGTTATACATGGCTAGAAAAATTACCTTTGCTCCAAGCATATGGATTTAAGGAAAGAGTTTTCCCATCGGGATTCACCCGAAAGGGTCCCACTTCCTCGAAAGCTCCATAGGCTATTGAGGAGCACCCTGGGCCGCCGTTGAGCCAAAGAACAAGAGGTTTTGTCGACGCAGGGCCATCACTGGCCTCGATCAACCAATAGAATAGGGCTCGTCCTAGCTTCTTATCAACCGTAACGTATCCTGAATACTGATTAAATGTCGCATTTGATGGTTGCCCTGGCAAGTTACGGATCTTGTCTTTGAGGCGTTGGTATCGATGTTGGCGGCTAGCGGCCGCAGTAGCCGCTGTGGTGTAGCGGAGGAGGGTGATTAAGGCCAACACAAAAATAAGGGAATAAGCGTGACCTTTCATCACTGCTAAGCCTGGACTTGGCATGTGTTTGGGAATTTGTGAAGTTATATCTTGCATGGAATAAACATCGAGTGTAGCGTAAGATATGAAAGACGTTGCTTAAACAAAATTTAACCTTTTTAACTAATATAAAATACACATTTTATGTTAATATTATTAAACACAATTTAACCTTTTTAGCTAATATAAAATACACATTATATGTTAATATTAAAGCTAAACTTTAAATTATTAACAATATAGAAATATAACCTATACTCAGAACTTTGCTGCATATTTGATTATTTGTTCGTATTAAGATAAGTATTTGTTTAATTGTTCATATAAAGATATGTATACTACTATCTATATATATAGGGATGGTTATCTTGACAACTTTAAATATTGTAGTAACATTTATATTTAAATTATAACAACAAGACAAAATGATTTTCTCATCAATTAATTCATCCCCTTTCTCTAAATTGTTATTAACAATTTTTTTTTTATAAATATGTAAATGATTAAAACTTAGAGATGTGTAAATGGTAAATTTACACATGTATAAATTTTTTATCTATTGATACATGTAAATTTTAAAACGTAATTTTTTTATGTTATTTAATATCAATGATAAGTGTAAAATTTATTTTTGAATTTGAATGCTTTTTGATTAAATTCTTATGGTTATACGAGTTCTTATTCAATCCTCACCCTTCATGTAGTGTGGTACAAAAGTTGATTTGTAATTTTTAAATTTAAAACTCTTAATCAGACTGAATCCGGTCTCTTTTCAAAAAAAAAAAAAAAAAAGACTGAATCCGGTCAAATTTGGCTGGATATTTAACGTATGTAACACAAGCAAAAACAAAATAAAATCGACCTTCAGAAAGAAATATATTTAAAAATATAGATCTCGAGAAAAAGAAAATGCACATTATGCTTGGCACAAGATCCCACCTTCTTTGACTTTATTTAATTTGTGTGTATACAATTATTATTTAGACTATGAGTATAGTCCTCTCTCCCTCGTCTTCACCTCACCACCTTCTTTTTTTTAACGGTAAAAAACGACATACAAATCACCGTGACACCGAACGTTGTGGCCAAAGTCAACTACTCGTCTACCCGACTACCGCCAGCCCCTTGACTCTCCCATATGCATGGAAACCCGACCTCTACCCGTCCGAAGGCACGACAGTGGAATAATCGGTAAAACCTCACCTCTCATCCAAGACGAACTGGCGCCACCCGTATTCGCCCTTTACTTGAATGCCGCAGAAAATAATAGGAAGAGTGGGAGTCGAACCTGGGTGACAAAGAACACCAAGTGTTTCCCCAACCACTCCACCACTACCTCATTTGCGCCTCACCACCTTCTTCTTCCCTTTTCTCTTCAACAAGAAATGGTTCTCCCCCATCCATCCTCATTCAATAATATTAAGAGAGAGAAGCAGTTTCGGGATGAACGAGGAGAATCCCCCGATTTCACCGATGTTGCTCAAATACTATGCTTGGCACAAGATCCCAATTTGCACTAAACTAGTGAAAATTCTTGTGCAATATGCAACGATCGAGAAAATATATATTTGTTATAAAACAAAAGAAATAAAATGTATTTACAATAATATTAAATTTAGATACACAAAAATTAGTACCACATATATAACTATAATATTAACCAAAAAAACCCTTCAATTCTAAAACAGTCTTCGACTGGGGTGGAACCCGAGACCTTCACTATGGAGGTAATACTGATCCGGTAGTGCAAAAATATCGAAAACAACAAAATTAGCTCATATTGAAACAAAAACAATAAAAATTATACATGTACCAGTACCGAGGTTGTTCGATCGGTATTAATTCAGTTTGATACTATACCGTTGCTTGACATAATTTACGATAATAAAAGATAATTTATATTGAATAAAGTTACGTTTTCATTAAGATTTAGACATAACCATTTCTGTAGAAACTTTTAAAAGCTAACAACCCAAGTTATTTTGTTTTCAAAATTAATTTAAACTTAAGAGTATACCTAGATTTTTTTCTAAGTTAATAAACACAAACTGTAAGAGAAAACCAAATTTAACGGACAAATGAAAAATCATTGAAATTGAAAAAAATGAATAACATAAATACTAATGTTATTTGTTTGGCATCCTTATGGAAATGATACGATATTGATCGTGTTGATACCGATACTCTGTATAGTTTATCATATCTTGAATGCAACTCCATTATAAAAAAATAAATAAAAAATAATATGAATATTAACAATAAAAAATGATGTGTTAAGTACCGGCTAGTCCAATGACATCAAAAAATACTTTTACGGAAACCAAAACTGGTTAAAATGACAAATTGAACACAATAGCGACAATTGTTGTACAATTCTAATCCAGTACCTATAGTGAAACAATGCCTAAAAATATCAAAACCGACTCTTATCGAAACTAAAAAACCATAAAAAGATTATAATTACCGGTAGCGATGTTGTTTGGCTCATATCTATTTGGCTCGGTACGATATCAACCAGGTATAGGTTAGAATATCAAAAATTAGTTTACTTTTAAACGAAACTATTGACAAAAAAACATTTCATTTTCACTATAACTTTCATTTTCTATACAACTTAAGTTAATAAAGCAAGTTAGTATATAAGAACACAAGTTATTAGAAAAAGTATAATAACTTAAGTTAAAAACGCAAGTCAGTATATAAGAACGCAAGTTATTAGGAAAAGGTATAATAACCGATAAATAATACGTTATCAAAACCGAAAACCATAAAAATGAGTACTGGCACCGACGTTGATGCCAATGATGTACGGTGGTGTCGGTTTGGTTTGGTACGATAAGGATACTCTATATAGTTTATGATATTCCGTATAAAACTTGGCTTTTAATAAAAATCATACCGGAATATCAACAAAAAGAATTATTTGGTGCCAATACGGAAAATGCCGAAACTGAAAATATATAAGTAAGCACAAAAACCGAACAATGTGTCGATTACAGTGGTACAATATCGGAAGTAAAAAATAGAAAATGATTCGTATCATATCTTAAAACCAAAAAAATAATACCGCTACTAGAAGCGATGCTTTTCAATCGGTATCAACATTGGTTCGGTTTGGTACGATTCCGATACAATATTGGTAAAGTACTGATACTCAGTATAATTAATGATATAAAAAAAATACTTTATTTTAACAATACTATGTATTTAAATATTTTTCGAATATAACTAACACAAGTTATTAGAGAAAATCTAAATTAAATGTTAAATAAAATATTATCGTGTAACACCACAAATTTTGGTGCTTTGAAGCTCTTAAATCTAATTGGTGAGTTTAATATAGTGGTGCACAAAATACCTGGTTTCGGACTTGAGTCACCGTACCCGACCCAAAAGCGGTTCTGACTCCTACCCGGTATGAAGAAGAATCGGCCCCTACTATATTGAACCTTGTAGTTCCTACCCGATTCCTACTATATTTTCAAAAATCGGGTCTTACCCGGTTCCTACCCTACCCAGTTGTACCTGAGTTGAAACCGGTTCCAATGCTAAAAAATGCTAGAACCGATTCTAGTCGTTAACAACAACAATATAGACTTTTTTTTTACATTTTGATCGTTAGAACTGGTTCTTGGCCATGCTAAATCATTATAACTAGCTGTGGGATTTATTGGTTAATTACCCAACTGGAAAACGTGTAAATGAACCCAAAAAAAACCGCAAAATCAAAAACTTACGAAAATGTCTAAAGCTTGGAGTGACAACAAGGAGTATACCTTCGGACTTACTTTTGTACACATTAGTGTCACACCCTGCCAAGGCTTTAGACAAAAGGAAGGAATTGACTACTTTGGTACATATGCTCCTGTAGCAAGAATATCCACTATTAGATTGTTGGTTGCCTTAGCTGTAATACACAATCTTGTGATTCACCAAACGGATATGAAAACCCCTTTCCTGAATGGTGATTTGGATGAGGAGATATATATGAAACAACTAGAGGGTTTTATTATACCTGGCAATGAGCATAATGTGTGTAAACTAGTTAAGTCATTATATGGCTTAAAGCAAGCACCCAAACAATGGCATCAAAAGTTTGATTATGTGATTTTGTATAATGGTTTTGTATTAAACCAAGCGGACAAGTGTGTATATAGCAAATTTGATGATTCTAGGAAAGGAGTAATAATTTGTCTATATGTAGATGACATGTTGATCTTCGGTACAGGCCAGGATCAAGTTGATAAAACAAAGATTTTTTTGTCATCTTGCTTTGACATGAAAGACATGGGGGGGGGGCGGAAGTGATCCTTGGTATAAGGATCAAACGGGAGACAATGGCATATCGATCTCTCAATCTCATTATATTGAGAAGATATTGAAAAAGTTTAATTTTCATGATAGTTCTCCATTTAGCACTCCAATGGATCCTGTTTTTAGGCTCTCACCTAATGAAGGTGTAGCTGTAAGTCAACTTGAATATTCAAGGGCCATTGGATCTCTCATGTATGCCATGATTAGCACCAGACCATATATAGCTTATGCTGTTAGAAAGCTTAGTAGGTATACTAGCAATCCAGGTGCAAGTCATTGGCAAGCAATGAATCGAGTATTTAGGTACTTGAAAGGAACCATGAAATATGGTTTGACTTATACTAGATTTCCTTCAGTTTTAAAAGGTTAATCAGATGCAAGCTGGATTAACAACAAGGAAGATCATTCTTCCACAAGTGGATGGACTTTTCTGCTTGGAGGAGGTGCCATATCTTGGGCATCTAAGAAACAGACTTTCATAATTGATTCGACAATGAAGTCTAGTGTGTAGTATTAGCCGCAGCTGGCAAAGAAGCTCAGTGGCTAAGAAACTTAATTTATGAGATTCTATTGTTGCCTAAACCTATATCACCAATATCTATTAGATGTGATAGTGCTGCTACTTTGGCTAAGGCCTATAGCCAAGTGTATAATGGAAGTCTAGACACTTAGGTGTTAGACACAGCATGATTTGTGAGCTCATCATGCAAGGGGTGATATCGGTGGAGTTTGTGAGAACTCAACAGAATTTAGCCGACCACTTAACCAAAGAGTTATGTAGAGATCTTGTGCACAAGGCGGCTATAGGGATGGGATTAAAGTCCACATGAGATTTCTCATGTTAAGATACCCATTCCCACCTAATATGACGTTATGTGCTAAAATCAATGCGTAAAGCTTAACATCTAGAAATTAGAACACGTTAGTAGCGTCATCCCAAGGTATGTGTTCAGACCTGCAAGTTAAAGGAGGCTGAAGGTTTTCTTCTTAATAGTTTTTTTGAAAAATTGCATATGCAGGTGCAAGAATAAAGAGCTATCTATATGAGCATGAAGTTTAGCCGCTTCAAGAAGCTAGGACTTGGCTTTGATATGCTCATTGAAGGATGGGACACAGGCTAGTAAAAGTAGTGTTAAGAAAGAACATTAGAGTATGTAAACTTGTGTGTATATTATCTTCATGTATTCACTCAATAGAAAGGGTTCAATCCTCAGCGACACGTCTATATTCGAATATTTGGAATGTGTAATATACTAATGTGAAATTCAATCATCACGATATTTCATTTATGCATAAGTTTGATTGTTGTGAATTTGTTTAAGTTAATCAAGGATTACGCTAAAATGGGGGAAGAATGTTAGATATTTTAGTGTAATCGGGATTGACTTGGTTATTATAGGTATGGGAGTGCACGCTTGTTTGAGTTATTATAATTTGAAATGTACGTGTAGAGCCCGTACTCTACGGGGGTTCCAAGGGGGCAACGCCTTTTTGGCGGGGGTCCAAGGGGCAGAGCCCCTGGCTGGGGTTGAGCTGAATAAAACTGCATCAGAAAAATTTATTTTCTGGAAATTGCCAGAGTTTCGAAATATAAAAAATTGGCAGTTTGGTGGCAGTTTTTTGTCTTAAAATTGAGATAATTGCCATTAGGCAGTTAATCACCCCTAACCTCAAATTTCGTAGATAGTTTTTTTATCACAATTCCCTGGTTTAGACGAATTCTCCATACACATACCCAGCTTCAATTTTTCGAAAATCAGAGTTGTATCCGATTAAATTATTCAGGTGAACCATCGAAATAATTTGATCTGAGAGTGATTACACGCCTATCCAATCATCCAGTTTTCTTCTAAAAATTCCCCAACAGAAAATTGGGGGAAGACAATATATAGAGCCATAGGGTAACTGAAAATTTGGTTGTGAAATAAGAACAGGATTATGTGATTATAACTAAATCAAACACATGTGAAAGGGTTTTGAGACGCAAATATGATTGATGAAGATGGTGGTGGTGTTTAAACTTTAAAGTGGTGTGATAGGTGCGGTTATGGTTATGGTTATGGTTATGGCTATGGATGGTCATTATTACGACAAGAGGTGATACTATTTGTGTAGGTGACCGATGACGAGTAACAAGATTAAAAATATAGATTCTTAAAAAAATAGGTTTAGTTGTTCAGGTTAGTGGAACTTTTTGTGATTTAGTTATTATACAAGTTCTTAAAAATAAAATTAGAAAAAACTAGCTTAATCATCTACAACACACTAATCCAAGTGAATTACAATAATCAAATTAAACAGCTAGTAGATACATAAATGTCACACATAACTGGATAATTCATCATTGTGGGCTAATCCCGCAAGTTCATCATCATCTGCAGTTAAACTTGCATAAGATAAAACAGTTTTAACGGCCAATGATGAATTATCCTGCAAGTTCATCATCATCTGCAATCAAAATGTGTAAGTTAAAATCATCAGTTTTAACCAATATTGAATGGTATGTAACAGAAAAGGGACCATTTGTTTAAGGTACAAAATGTTAGAACGGAAAAATAGTTATTTGTAAATAATGGAGCCATTAAGAATACAGTGAAACGTAAAATATAAGGGCACATTCGTAAAATGAAAAAACCGTAGGGGCATTCCGAGAATTGAACTCGGGACCTCTCGCACCCTAAGCGAGAATCATACCACTAGACCAAATGCCCATGTGCTTTAAACTGGTAAGTTGACTTTAAAATTTGATCCACCATTTTTTATATTTCCGAATATAAAATTGAAATATTAAACATTTCAAATTCTGATTGAGAAGTCCGTATATTTACTACAACTAATAATAACTAGTATTCTACCTGGTGCACGTTGCGGCGGTGTCAAAACGTATAATAACTTGAATTTATATCCTCGAATAAAAACGTATTGTATTTTACCAGACTTGTTTCCGAATAAAACTAAGATCAAAACGTATACCAACTAACTGTAACATACATATTTTAGTTGTTTAATTTGGTAGACTAAACGAATTAAACCTTCTTATATTGAGTTACTTTTTTTTTTAACGGCCAACAAAAATTTTATTCAATTCACGAGCTAGACACCAAATATACAATCCGGGTACCAATTCGCATAAAGTATTCATTGGGTAATAAATTCAGCCACCGAATAACATATATGACGAATAACAAAATAAATGACTTAGTTATTGCCAAATGTAAACAATTATTATCACCTATTTATGACTAGCACACATTGTGGGGGTGGGTACTGAGTCAGCATGTTCTGTGTGAGTCCATGCAAGTCAAGGTAGTTTATTGAGTCATTGTAGTTCATGCACAAAGTAGGTCATGATTTCTTGTTTACTTGAGTCAGTTAATATGCTTACTGTTAGTGGGTAGTTCTTTGATTGTCATGGTAGCTTAGTGGGTCCATGTATATATAGTTATAAAACTAGCTTCCTTATTTATCATTAGAGTAAGAATATGATGTTGAATTTCTAAGTAAATCTTCCTCAAATTCATTCTTCAATCATCCTCAAAGTTCTCATGTCCTATCATCTACCCCAAATTGATACATATCATATGGACACTTGAAGCATAACCGATGACGCATTTCGACGAGTATGTATGCAAGAGGTTGGCTCAACACAAGTCGATTATCAAAGAGATGCAAGCTACCATGCAAGCCCTTCTCACCATGGTTCACTAGATCAAGTTATCCCCAAATTAATTAATGTGTTTTCGTGAGTCATGTGGTTCTTCACACATATACTAACAGCCTATCCCACCTTTCAAACAAGTGACACAAGTCTTTGTCGCTCATCTTCCACCTACAAACACCAAACATACTATACCGACATCAGACTTAGCCCCCTCACCCCTCCCTCTACATAACTACCACCATCACCCGCAC
Organism: Helianthus annuus; assembly: GCF_002127325.2. Taxonomy (NCBI): domain Eukaryota; kingdom Viridiplantae; phylum Streptophyta; class Magnoliopsida; order Asterales; family Asteraceae; genus Helianthus; species Helianthus annuus. Next base: position 51,260,087 of record NC_035444.2, read on the forward strand.
CATCATCTAGTGTATATGTTTCCACATCATCTCTGGTTTAGACAACAATTACTACCATCGTAGCACTGCCCTTGACAATTACACTCGCACAATCCACGCTAAACATCACGCCAAAACAAGCACCTTCACCCATACTCATAGCATCACAAAAACTAGGGGTTCGTGGTTCACCCCAGTAATTCTCATCAACAAAGGGTTCTTTATGTTGTCTATCTTTAACTAATTAGGTCATCTATTATACGCATTACTCATCTATCACAGTCGCCTAAGCACAACATCACCATCTCCTCCCATTACTTCACTGAATGCTCACATACGTTCAACAAAATCCAAGCATAGATTTTCATGTGTATCTGTATTTGTAGGTCTCTCTCGGAGGATGAGGTTCAACCTTAACCTTGTTATACTAACCCACTAGCAAGTGCGGAATCCAAGCTAGTGAGCAAACCGGGATGAAACAAGCACAAACACAAACACACAAAGATTCACCGATTAACACCACTTGTATTAATGCAAATGAAAGGTTCCGGTTACAAGCACAATGTTTACAAATCAGCTTTGCAAACTCTCAAAGTATGTGTGTGTGTTCTCACAGCAGGTTCTCTCTCAAAGTGTGTGTGTCTATCGAAGTGTCTACCAAGTCTGCTGTGAACATACACTGCATGGGTATATATACACCCAGCATTGGTTGTCTGTCCGAAGGATCCGATAGATGGTCGAAGGATCATCTATCGATGACAAAGCTGTCGAAGGATCAGCATTCACCTCGAAGGATGATCTATCGAGCATCCATGGAAGGTTCATCGTTTGAGCTCATCGAAGGATAACATTATCCTTCGATGAATCATCCTTCGTGCCAGACAAATTACAACCATATTCAACTGTTTGTCCAAGTCAAACCGGAGGATGGTTGACTTGGTCAAACTTACATGACTAACAAGGACAACGTTTACATCGTGACTGAATACAGACAAAGTACAGACACAAGTGCACCAACAAACTCCCCCTTGGCTGTAGCTTTGTCTCTATCTTCGATGGATGCAGATTTGTCTCGATCTTGATCATCGTTGATCTTCATGTCTTCAAGACTCTGATGTCCTTTCAAGTCTTCAATGTCGGAGGATCTTCAAAGTCTTCACGTCTTGAAAGTAGAGAGTGTATCAACAAACTACCCGTATCATGTAGGAAGTGTGTTGACAAACTCCCTCTTAACATAAGCTCCCCCTTGAGTTATGCTCGTGAAATACTTGATCTTTATGAATGAGATCCTTGAGGTGTTGATGATGGTCCGCGGCAACTCGATCATCTTCATCTTTTGAGTGCCTTCGCGTCGTGTCTTCATTCCGAAGCTTGTCATCGACCATGTTCTCCTAGCCTTTAGAATCTGCACATGCAAGAAATCTAAACGCGTAATGAGAACAACTGCTTGGAATAGTTAGTATAAACAAATGACACACGAATGACCATGTCACAATCAAACACCGTCCGACAGTTTGAAAGTTTAATAAATTTGTCAATTTTAGATTCTAACTTTCAAAATTTGCAAATTTCGACCGTTTATGAAGATTTAGTCAATTTGGTTTTCGTTCAGGTTTCAGGTAACGAAGACTCGAGCTCCAACATCGTACGATCGAAAATAAAATAGAAATAAAATCTTTTTGACTTTTATAAAGTTTATATTAAAGCACACCTAAAATCTTTTTGGTATTTTTAATATTTGAACTGTAAAGACTGAAAGCAGTAAATAAATATATACTGACATTCTTTTTGCGAGTTTCGAGGGTAAGAGAATCATATCAGTGTACGGTCATGCCAAACGCTTCTGTTGTTCAATTAGTTAACATTAAGATAAGCATCCTATAACAATTATCGGTATTGTTGTCCACTTAAGCTCAACTTATCAGATGTAATCATGGAGAGGAGATACGTTAAGGTATGATTTATACTTACCGACCGGTGTTCATCCACATCACGACACATTCCCGTATCAAGGTATGCACGAGGGTTCATCTTACCGGTGAGTATACCGATTATCATCTGTTTGACCGTATATGATGTGAGATTCTCACTTATTTTGATTTGAAAACAAGCCCTATGTGATATAATCACTTATTGATATGGAACTTGATTTTCATATGCATGAGGGCACAGGAGCAAGTCCGTGAACAGGTCAGTACTTCCGTACAGCAGAGAGACGAACTTGACTCCCGGAAAAATGTGATATATTATCACTTATTTGTTTTGGACATGTGATTGTTTATCACTTATTGAGGTCGAATGCAGTATGTAATATGTACACGTATGTATAGTATCATGGAAGATCTAGACTTGCGTCCCCGTTATTTTTCGGTAAAAAATACAACCATGATACCCAGATGATAAGCAGCATAAAGACCGAATATCTCAGAACCTCAGCAATCTATCAAACGAAATTTCGGTACTAAGACCATATGCCAATGAATGGTTCCCACCTGGTCTTCAGTCGATTTAAGTTTATATCACCCTGCACACTTTAAAATGATTGTGAGCCTACCGATACATCTTATATAGAGCTGCTTATCGTTTTTCATTTAAGGTTTAAAGAGGTTTGGATAGACCACTGATGTACTATCATTTTCTCTTTTGCTCGCCAGGAAACTCATTTTTGTTTTTCTATTGTTTTTGTGTTTTTGAAATTTTTCGATGTTTTTGGATTTTCAGATTTTTGGATTTACTCCCCCTAAAATCAACAAACTAAGACAAATTTAAAACACAAAGGTATTTACAAAAATGATTTTCCGATGTTGGTTTTACTCTTGCTTGACCTTAATGCCGTTTACCAATAATAAAAAGTCAAATCTTGATTTGTCAAATGCTTTGGTAAAAAGGTCGGCACGTTGGTCATCGGTGTGGACCTTAACAACATCGATTAGCCTTTTCTCAAAGCAATCACGTATGAAGTGATATTTGATTTCGATGTGTTTGGTCTTTGAGTGCTGCACAGGATTTCTAGTGATCTGTAATGCAGCAGAATTATCAACGTAAATAGGAGTAGTTAGGAATTCAAAACCGTAGTCCCGCAATTGTTGTTGGATCCAAAGAACTTGAGAGCAACAACTTGAGGCAGCAATGTATTCAGCTTCGCATGTTGATGTGGCGACGCATGTCTGCTTCTTGCACTGCCATGTGACTAGGCGATTTCCTAAAAACTGACATCCAGCCGTTGTGGATTTGCCGTCGATTTTGCATCCGCCAAAATCAGAATCACTGAAAGCGACCAATTCAAAGTTATTATCCCTAGGGTACCATAGACCGGTGTCAGGGCAACCCTTCAAATAACGAAAAATCCTTTTTACAGCTGCAAGATGTGAGGCCTTCGGGTTGACTTGATATCTGGCAAGCAGGCACGTTGGGTACATTATATCTGGTCTTGATGCTGTGAGGTAAATAAGAGATCCGATCATTGCGCGGTAATATGAGGGGCTAACAGCTTCACCCTTCAAGTCTGGAGTAATTCCGTGATTTGTCGGCAATGGGGTACCAATGGGCATTGCATCAGACATCTGGAACCGGTTCAAGATGTCACCAACATATTTAGTCTGATGGATGAATATCCCAGACTCAGTTTGTTGTACTTGTAGGCCCAAGAAGAAGGTCATTTCCCCCATAGCACTCATCTCGAATTTATCCTGCATAATGCGCTCGAAATTCCTACACAAGACATCATTAGTAGAACCAAAAATAATATCATCAACGTATACCTGTACCAGAAGAAGATCTCCATCTTGTTCTTTGATGAAAAGAGTACAGTCGATAAGACCTCTTCGAAAACCGTTCTCCAGCAGATAGTGAGATAAGGTTGCATACCAAGCTCGCGGTGCTTGATGAAGACCATAGAGAGCTTTGTTGAGCAACCAAACCCGATCGGGATGGATAGGATCTTCGAAACCTGGAGGCTGTTCGACGTACACCTCTTCTTCAACCACACCATGTAAGAATGCACTTTTCACGTCCATCTGATAAACCTTGAATCCTTTGAAGGACGCATAGGCTAGAAAGATTCGAATTGCTTCGAGACGTGCAACAGGTGCATAGACTTCGTTGTAGTCGATCCCTTCAATCTGACGAAAACCTTGAACGACTAAACGTGCTTTGTTCCGGATAACAACTCCGCGGTCATCCTTTTTGCATTTAAACACCCAACGGGTACCAATCTTCTTGTATCCAGCAGGTTTCTCTACGAGTTTCCAGACACCCAGCTTCTGGAATTGTTGCAGTTCTTCCTGCATTGCTTCAACCCAAAAGTTATCTTTCAAGGCTTCTTTCCAAGTTCTTGGCTCTTCCTGTGAAACATAACACGCGAAAGACCAATCGTTTTGTTGCCCGGATTCTCGAATTGCTGCATACAAGCCTGCATTGTTGTTGTTTCGCAACATGTTTCTTGTTTGAATGCCACTTTGCACATTTCCTATGATGTTTTGTTGAGGATGGGTATTATGAATCCTTGTTTCAGGATTTTCTCGAACTGGAATATTTATACCCAGGTTGTTGAGATTAAGATCAACAACCAAATCAAGGCCCGGAATTGACGAAGAGGATGATGCAGTAGCTTCAGCTGTTCTATGGGTATCCACTGGAGGAGTACCCTCTGAAGTACCATGAACTGCTGTTGTTGGAGCTTCTTGATCTGCATCTAGAAATTCATCATCCTCTGAAGATTCGTTTAATTCGGCAGCATCGTGAAAATCCTCATTGTCGAGAGTATTATTGTTCACCGAAGATGGTTCTTGATTGACAAGAATTGGACGAACCACCGGTGAGACTGTTGCATTGTCACTCTCGAAAAACATCCTTGCCGCAACACTTTCTTCAACGGCTTCAACATTGATCGAATTGAAAAAGTCATCGTACTCAAACATCCAAGGCTGACCAGGACATTTGACTGGCAAAGTGTGCCTTTGTACTCTGACCTCAGACCATTCCTCGACCCTTTTAGTCTCTAGATTCCAGACTCGTAAGTTAGGGGTGGCATACCCAAGAAAGTATCCATCAATTGCTTTTGCCCCAAACTTTCCATTAGGATCGATGATTGTGCATGGAGCTCCAAACGGTTCAAGATAAGACAAATCTGGTTTCCGTTTTTGAAGAAGCTCAAAGCAGGTCTTGTTGTGCCTTTTGACTGTAAGGACTCGGTTCAATGTGTAACATGCAGAGGCCACAGCTTCAGTCCAGAATGGAATGGGCAACTGCGACTCTACCAACATTGTCCTAGCAGTCTCGATCAATGTGCGGTTCTTACGTTCAGCGACGCCATTTTGTTGAGGAGTATAAGCTGCACTAAACTCATGAAGAATACCCTTTGAAGTGCAAAACTCCGCCATGGCATGATTTTTAAATTCAGTACCATTGTCGCTACGTATCCGCCTAACCTTCAACTTATACAAATTCTCAATCTGAATGATCAAGTTTTTGATAATGCCAAAGGTTTCACTCTTGTGTGCCATGAACGCCACCCAAGAAAATCTTGAATAATCATCAGTTATCACGAGGCAGTATTGATCACCCCGAATACTCTTGTGCTTGACAGGACCGAACAAATCCATGTGCAAACGTTCAAGAGGAACTGCCACCGTGTTGATATTCTTAGTAGGGTGCTTCTTCTTTGTTTGCTTTCCTTTCTGGCACGAAACACAGACGTCTTGAAGATGGAAATTTTTGAGAGGAACACCATTCACCAACTCATTTGATACCAAATGATTCATTTTGCGTAAGTGAATGTGACCCATTCGTCTGTGCCAAGAGATAGTGTCTTTTTCTGTGGCTTTGGAAACGAAACAAGTTGCTTGTGCAGACGTAGTAATAGCTTGGCTCATATCAAGGACGTACAAATCATTTATCCTTGGAGCTGACAAGAGAATCCATTCTTTTGGAATTTTGAAGCCCGACTTCAGCACATAGCATCCATTAGCATCAAAGTGTACTGAGAACTGCTTGTCACAGATTTGAGAAACACTAAGAAGATTGTGATCAAGTTGTTGCACAAAGTTGATCTTGTCAAAGCTGACAATCCCGTTGGATATCATTCCTTCACCCGTTATATAACCACCTTTATCTCCAGCAAAAGCAACATAACCTCCTCTAATAGATTTGACGTCGTAGAGAAGCTTCATGTCGCCTGTCATGTGCCTGGATGCCCCACTATCAACAATCCAATGACTACTCATAGTTCCTCCTGGAACACCCTGCACATGAACTCAAATGAATTAGTTGGAGATGGGGACCCAAGCCATTGTGGTCTTGGGTCTTCCATTTTCATCAATGACAATAACTTCTTGTCTTTGATGGTTGGTGAATTGTGATGTTCCCCCTGATTCAGTAACCGATTTTGGTTTCCAGGTCTGTTTTGTTTTACCAGTGTCATTCTTTAAAATTTTAACTTCTTGATTGTCTGAAGTTTTTGAATTGTCTGGTTTTACAGAAACAGCTGTTTTGTTAACCACATCGGTTTTGATCGCCATTTCAATTTTCTTGACCTGTTGGCGTTTCTGTTTCTTTTCCCTTTCTTTTATAAGGCGGGGATCTTGTTTTGCAGAAACAGATCGCTTACGGTCATTTTGGTCACGGGGAGCATCAACTTTTTCTTTTTGCTTATGAAGATATGGACAATTTCTAATTATATGTCCAATTGTTCCACACTCAAAACATGATCTTCGTTCTACAAACCCCGAAGTATCATGTGATCTCTTAGCCGATGATGTTGAACTTTGTGAACCCGAGGTACTAGGCTTTGAACTGTTTTGTTCATTTCTTTTCAAAACAGTAGCTTTCTTGACAAAATCTAAGTTAGATTTATTTTCAAATGTTTCAATTTTGTCCGTTCCCGTCGATTTCACAAAGTTTACATTCTTGTTTTTCTTCTGATTCGGCTTCTTTTGAGTTTGAGCCGGTGATTTTCCTTTTGGCTTGGTGTGATTTTGCTGTTTCTGCACTGTTGGTAATTTCTTGTTGCCATATTGTTTTCGAATTTCGTCCTTTGGAATAGGAGGACACTGTGTAACTGTAACACGTGGTCCTGTCTTTCCCAAAAACTTACTAGTCGAATTCTCAAAGACTTTACTGATTAAGGATTGATTAACATTCTTAATAGGAAAATCTTTGTCTGAATAAATCTTATCATCACCAACAAGAGTGTACAGCAAATTCACACTCTCCGACTCTTCTGTAGATGAGGACTTGATTGCAACAGTCTTAGCAGGTTTGCAGGAGGATCACATAAAATATGATTCTCAAGAGGTATGTCCTCATTTTTAACTACCGCATCAGACTTTGCTGAATCAGTATCATCAGATTCATCATCAGAAGAATTAGCATCCTCAATCACAACTGGAGGATCCTGATTCTGTTAAGCAGTTACAAATGTATCTGCTGACACATCTGAATCTGAGGATACTTCTTTCTGGTATCCGAGTCCTGCTGCAAACTCTTTCACATCTAGAGGCACAGATGGTTCAAAGAACACCCTGTCCTCCTCATCCGGCATGGCATCATAATTATGTCTCACTGGTGGTGGACAATTCTTATAGCCTATGCACGTGACATCCCTTTTCTCCTTTTGGACATCAATGATGTGATCCAACACATAGCTAGAACTCAAATAACTATCTAACTTGAGTTGGATTGCCTCACTTTCCGTTTTTACACAAGCCATTTCTTTTTGCATTGTCTCAAGACGAGAGATATACAAATTAATGTCCGTTTGTTTTCTGGAAACCATTTTAGTTAGTTCGGTTTTATCTTTCTTTAATTTTTCGATTACCGACTTAAATTCCTTTTCATGGTTTTCGTAAAACATGTTGGCTTCAGTGCATTTGGAAAGGTCCACAGTCAATTTCTGATTGTGAATAAAAGTCACATCATACTTTTCTTGCAAAGCTTCATGCTTACTTTGCAAGTCACTCAAATTCTCATTCACTGTAGTATGTTTGTCTTGCAAGTCAAACAAGCTAGCTTGTAAAGCATCATGTTTGCCTTGCAACTCAGACATACTTTTCTCTACATCAGCACATCTAGCACGCAATCTATCACATTCATGACAATTATCAACAGTGGGTTCATCGACACATACCTGACTAGATGAACCGTCGACATTAGCCATAAAGGCCGAATGGAGAGAAGACAAAGAATAAGCAGCTTGATCCACCAAGATAGATCTTCTCTGAGGTTCTGCTGCAGCTTCTCCCAAAAGTTCATCAATATCTGCATCGATTGCTGCATTTGATGTCTCACCCACATGATCATCGCTCGAACTTGAGGATTCTTCATCTGAACTCCTGCTATAACCCGAAGAGTCTTCATCCTCAGAAGATTCACCACCATTGGCGGAAGATTCTCCACCACTGGTGTGAACTACATCCTTTACAACTTGAGCAAAACATGCTGTTCCATCGGGAGCATCACCACCCAACTGAATTGACCAGTCACAACCTTCATCCACCTGAACCGCAAGTGCCCGGTTGGTTTGGTTGTTGACGGGCACAAATGTACGCTCATTGTTTCTGTTCTGCTGGTTGCCTTGATTTCTGAAGGGGTTTTGGTTCCCGTGCTGTGCTGGCTTTGTACATTCCCTTTTAAAGTGACCCCGCTCACCACAGTTGAAGCACTTCACTGCTTGTTTATCGAACCCATACTTGGTGTCTCTCTTACTCTCCAAGCTGGTTCTGCCAGTACTTTCCATCAAATCCTTTGCTCTTCTCACAGCACTAGCAAAGGCCCACTTGATATCCATCAAGTCCATCTCTTCTTTATCAATCTGCCGATAGTCTTCTTGTGTCAGATTAATGTTGCCAATCTGACCTTCTATTAACCCACAGTACGCGCTCACTACAGTGTTAAGCAGCTCCATGTGTTCCTTAGCTACTTCTACACTGACTTTAGAGAAGCTTGAAGTGTCGAGCTGTACTGTACTTGGCTTTGATTGTTGACCAGCAGATGATGTTCCTCCATAACATGCACGTTGTTGTTGAGCAGGAGGAGGAGGAGGTGGTTGTATTGGATTTCCATACATGTCTGTGGTGGGAGGTGGCTTAACAGGAACTTGCACCGGATTGCCATACATATCCGTGCTTGAGACAAACGCCGTTTGGAGTGGAGCATGTGGACTGGTTCTTGCAGACGAAGTACTGGAAGTTCCATAATACATTTCTGGATTTTGTGGCAATGGAACTCTCTTCGCCTTTAATGTTTCCTCCTGATCCTTGTTTTCCAAAAGCTGCACGAAGTCGTTGATATTTGTAGTTCTCAACACTCCGTTATACTTCAGGATTTCCAAGAAACTACTCCATTGGGGAGGCAAAGCATCAGCAAACTTCTTCACCACTTCTGCTTGAGTTGTAGCTACACCAAAATTATTCAACTCAGTAAGCAAATGATAAAACCGGCTTGTCATGTCTCCCAAGGACTCCTTATCCATGCACGTGAAACAGTCAAATTCTTTCTTGAGCAGATCATGACGCAATTGACGTGTTGCTTCATTCCCTACTCCTCTGGTTTTCAACCCGTCCCACAACTTCTTAGTTGTCTTGAAACTGACAAACTGGTGGTAGATATCCTTGCTCAACGCCTGAGTGAGAATGGCGTATGCTTTCTTTTCCAGATCATACGTTTTCTTTTGATCTTCAGGAAGATCGGCAAACGTAGCAGTATCTGAAGCAGCAACTTCTATAGCTTGATCGAAATCTGTGGTGAAACTTATCCACAGTTCGGTGTTTTGACCAAGAACGTATGTACGGAATCTATCAACCCAGCCCGGATATTCATTTAAATGCATCAACTTCGGAGGTCGATTCAAACTTCCGGTTTCACTTTCGCTCAATAAGATGCTTTGGATGCTCGGAGTTTGATTCGATACTAATGCCCATTGACTTGACGATATGGCATTTGCTTGTGAAGATGTAGACACCGGAGACTCGGCCCATGAAGGTGATAGGCTTGTACATGTGTACTTTCCACTATCGGGAGCCGGTGTACCCCACCATGAGGGAGTGGAACCTGAACTTGTATATTTTCCACTGTCTGGAGCCGGATTCCACCAATTCGGATTCATGATTTATAAGAAAAATAAATGCTAAATGAATATTCCGAAAGATCACACACAGCCGAAAGATCCTGGTTCGAAAGATCTGAAAAACAGAAACTTGTTAACAATAAACAGACCACAAACGAAAGATCAACACTTGTTCGAATGATCAACAGTGTTCGAAAGATCACTGTTGACTTTCGAGCAATGGTTTTGAAAGATTCAAAATTTCGAAAGATTCACACTTGAAAGATCCTTATCTTTCGAGATAAATCCTTATCTTTCGAACAACTATCCTTCGAATAGATTCCTGGAACGAAAGATAATGCTTAGACTTCGAATGACTACTCGAAAGATGCTTATCTATCGAGCTGTCTTTGATCGAAAGATGGTCTTTCGATGTCGAAGGATATCTTTCGAATGCTTCTGACACACTGACACTGATGTGACAGGTTGGTGAAAAGGTGATGGGTTGGTGAAGTCAACTTTCGGTAAAAAGGAATGGTCAGACCTCACCTTTCTACCAACTTTGATTTTCAAATAAAATATTACCCAAAATGGACAATCTTATCCAGAAACCGGTCACCGGAACTATGACCGGAATTTGGCCGGAAATCACCAAGACCCTTAAAAAACAAGTTTTAAGTTACCCAACCCGCTCTTGAACACTCCTGGTTAGTTTAGAACACGTTTTCCAGTTTAAAATGCAAGAAAACCACCAAAAACGGGTGCTAAACCAAGTGTCCAAACACACCAAGAACTTGAACAAACCCGGTTTTAAACAAGGTAAAGAGCCTTAGCTCTGATACCACTTGTAGGTCCCTCTCGGAGGATGAGGTTCAACCTTAACCTTGTTATACTAACCCACTAGCAAGTGCGGAATCCAAGCTAGTGAGCAAACCGGGATGAAACAAGCACAAACACAAACACACAAAGATTCACCGATTAACACCACTTGTATTAATGCAAATGAAAGGTTCCGGTTACAAGCACAATGTTTACAAATCAGCTTTGCAAACTCTCAAAGTATGTGTGTGTGTTCTCACAGCAGGTTCTCTCTCAAAGTGTGTGTGTCTATCGAAGTGTCTACCAAGTCTGCTGTGAACATACACTGCATGGGTATATATACACCCAACATTGGTTGTCTGTCCGAAGGATCCGATATATGGTCGAAGGATCATCTATCGATGACAAAGCTGTCGAAGGATCAGCATTCACCTCGAAGGATGATCTATCGAGCATCCATCGAAGGTTCATCGTTTGAGCTCATCGAAGGATAACATTATCCTTCGATGAATCATCCTTCGTGCCAGACAAATTACAACCATATTCAACTGTTTGTCCAAGTCAAACCGGAGGATGGTTGACTTGGTCAAACTTACATGACTAACAAGGACATCGTTTACATCGTGACTGAATACAGACAAAGTACAGACACAAGTGCACCAACAGTATTTGATGGAGCATTTCTTGTTCTTGGATGCGAAGTATTCTCTTCAATGTATCATATTTGTGTCGTCTCCATAAATGCAATGATAAAAAATAAACTGATTTCGTTGTATGAAGATGATGATTTCATGTTGAATTCGTGTTGAATTAACGAGTTGAAAAAAAAAACTAGAAAGCAGATCCGTGAAGTATTTGAAAGGAGTCGGAAAAAAATTAGTTGTGTATATTAGACAACAAAGTAAATATGGGGTCAAGTTATTCTACAAAAGCTCCTAGTTGTAAGAAGTGTACAAAGGATTTATAGAGTGACAATTGTCCAATAACCTGATATTAAACCCCAGGGCCGGCCCAGAGGGGGTGCAGGGTGGGCCACCGCTCAGGGCCCAAACCTTCCGGGGGCCCGATTATTTTTAAAAAAAAGTTATATGTATTAACTGTGTATATCTACACTTTGTTTCAAGTGAATGAACAAATTGGAAACTTGCTTTGGTGGTCTATGTTCCCAAATTAAAACAGCTGGATGGATGATGAATGCTAAAGTTTGATTCCCCTCCAAGGCATTTTTGCCTAATTTATTTTTTTATCTTTCATTTTTTTTCCCATTTAATTTTTCCCTTTTTTTTTTGTTCCCCCTCAAGGCTTTTCAGCCTAATTTATTTCATTTCTTTCCATTTAGTTTTTCCCCTTTCTTTCTTTTCGTTTTTCCATTATTTTTCTATTTCAATTTCTATTTTAATTCTTAGTTTTGTTTTTCATTTTAAAACTAAAATCTTATATTATTATTTACTTCTTTTTATTCTTTTATTTTTTTTAAATGATTATAACTAAACAACTATTTAAATTTTTTCTTTCCTTTTATTTTATAATTTAAAACTAATTAAGCAAAGACGCTTTAAAAATATTATAGATATATTTTTTTAGATTTTTTATTTTAGTTTTCACGGTGAATGTATTAAAACAGACAAAGTTTTCATAAAAAAAGGTGTATTTTAGCGGCCCATTTTTTTCTTTTATTCTTATGTTCTCTAGTATATACATATGTACTAATTTAAATAAATTTATTTTTTCTTTCTAAAATTAAGTTATTAACTTTATATTGTAGGGGCCCGTTTTCTTCCGCTCGCACAGGGCCAAAAATTTTTTTAGGATTCTCGGAGACGGCCCTGTTAAACCCACTACATCACCACCCAAAACCTAAACACCCACCCCCACCTCACCCCACCACCACCCAAAAACCTAGTCGACAATCCTGTTAGCGACACTCTCTTAATGCAAGTTCATATTGTTACTGGTGATACTTCCCAGGTCACGGTCTAGTTTAATAATTTCAGGCGACAATCTTGGTATCGATACATCCTGAACACAAGGTCAAATTGAGCAATGCTAACTTGGCGACAATATCTGGCGTTAGTCTAGTTCTCAGGCGACACACACTGTCAGCGACACTTACAATTCCTGAACGCAAGTTCAAACTAAACAACACTAAGCTCAACAATATTGTCTAACGGCAGTCCAGTTCTCAGGCGACACGTACAATATTCAGGTGACACTCTCCATTTACTAGCGACACTATTTAAAAACTGGGTCACGATCTAGGCCAAAAAGTCCATGTCTTTTACATCACTTGGGAGCCCTCAAACACCGTTCCATGTGGTTACAAGGTCACTTTAGTAAACTTGTTCTTTATTGTCTGTCTCTACAATGCCTCTGGATCATCTACCTTAAGTCTCATTAAAGTCCAAGAAGAGTGAGAGGAAGACTTAATGCGGTTACAAGAATCCCCTCAAATGGAAAATAGGGAGCTTAAATTTGTACAACATCAAGGAATTGTACATCGAACAATGTTTTATATCTATTTTTTTATTAAAAAGGCCTATATCATTATTAATTAATGAGTATCATGATACACTTCACATTTCTAAAGTATGGACTAGCATGTATCTTATAAATTTCTCTTACTGTTAACTATTAATTAGTATCAGTTTTTACCATAACAAATTAATTCCCTTGGAAAAGCTTGGCCATAAAACTATCCAAAAGGAGTTGATTTTATAGCGGATAATAATCAAGCTTTATATCAAATTTCAACTAAATGTAACAATTTACACCAGTCTTCTAGTTACGCGTCTCAAACAACACCTCTTCAAAACCATAGTGTGATTGCCACTTTAAAGGTAAAACACTAGAAAGATAGCATTAAATTAAAACATTACTTTCTGGAAGAAAAAAAATAAACTAATTTTTTTCAAATATCCAATATTTAAATTCATAATAAAAAAAAACTCAAGAATTTAGGGGTGCTGGTCCAACCCAGCACTTTTACACAAACCCGAAACTGAAAATCATGTCAGACAAAAAACCCGAATACAACACAAATATTCACGGTTTTTCTCTACACGACATGCTAGACTCGAGTTTATTTTTTAAACCTTAGGGGCGATTTTGGCAATTTACTCTAATATAAAACAATTGACCCGCCAAAGCAAAAGTTCAATATGATCCTCAACTACCCGTTACCCAAAATAGCAAAAACCCCTTCAAAACAATAATATATCTCCGCCTCTAATAATTTCAACAACAATTGAGAGATTCAATCTTCTTGTTCTTCAATTGTAGGTATATTTCTTCTTCAATCAACATTAATGTGTGCATCTATATTCTTTGATTTATTTGATTAATCTTCTTCTCTGCAATGAATTTATGGGCCTCTCTGTTTCTGATTGAAATGCCAAAAGAAATAATTGGTTGGGTGTTTTACATGCAGTTTTTTCATTGTTTCAGTTTGATTTTTATTGGGTATTTATTCAATATTTATGCATTGTTTTTTTTTTTTTTTTTTTGTAATTGTTTTGAAGATGATTCGACGAGCTAATGGGGAAGAAAGGGGGATGGTTTTCGGCGGTGAGGAAGGTTTTTAACGCTACTAGCGATTCGAAGGAAAAGAAAGAAAAGGTTTTTGTTTCTTTGGGTTAATTATTATGTTGTGTAGATGTGGTTTTGACACTTGGTAATCTTATGTTGTTATTGTAGAAAACTAGGAAAAGTAGTTCTAAGAAATCATGGTTTGGAAAGCAAAAGAATATCGAATCGGATTCTTCACAAGCAGAATCTGCATTTGCCACTCCTGCACTTCTTTCTCCTCCAGCTGAAAGGGATGATGACCTCAAGTTTGTGGAACCCGGGGCTGAGACGAGTGGGCCCACTGGACCGACTGAACCAGAACATGAGCGAAAGAAACCCACAAAGCCTGAGAATGATCTGAGCAAACCCATAAAACCCGTGACTGAGCAGAAGAAACCCACAAAGCCAGAGAATGAGCAAAGCAAACCTGCTCATACCATTGGCTTCGCGACTGCACGGGCAGCGGCAGCGGCAGCAGCTATTCGACGCTTCTTGGGTAAGTCCAAGGAGGAAGTAGCGGCCATTAAAGTTCAGGCAGCTTTTCGTCGTTTCTTGGTAATGTTTTCTATGTAACATCCACTTAAAATCGTTTTATCGTTGCATTGTAAACTCGCTAATACAAAGATTTTGGTTGTTGGGTGTTTGTTGTTTTAAGGCTAGAAGAAAGTTACGCGCTTTGAAAGGGCTTGTGAGATTAAAAGCGTTGGTTCAAAGCCAATCGGTGAAAAGACAAGCAGTAACCACCTTAAGATGTATGCAGACTCTGGCCCGTGTACAGTCTCAAGTTCGAGCAAGGAGGATTCGAATGTCGGAAGAGAACCAGGCCCTTCAGAGACAGCTTATGCAGAAACGCGAGAGAGAGCTCGAGAATATGAAATACCAAGTAT